>NW_024429267.1:37372816-37550316 GCF_017639785.1 Mesocricetus auratus | reverse complement strand
CCTCTAGGGTGATGTGCTTGACATTTTCTTCACAGTTCATTCTCAATAATTATTTAGAGCTCCTGTTTGCTCTGACCGCCCCTCCCGTGAAAGTGCACGCTCTGCTGCCTTGTTTTCTGCAGAGCCCTGTAAAATGGAATCACAGTGAGACCGGGTTTATCAGCAGTCTGAAGAGAGCTTTGAGCAGGGTCTGGTTTCTGAGGTTTGTAATCGCAGATGCTTGAGAGGCCAGGGAAGGAAGATCACAAGTTGAAGCCTTAAGGCTGCCTTGCAAGTTGGTGAGAGCTAACATTTCGCAAGAGAGCTGGGAATGTAACCCAACGGCAGAATGCTGAATTGAGATGTGCCAGGCCCTGGGTTCAGTCCCCAGCAGCAGCATCACACAGTGGCCCGCCCCTAGCCAGGGTTGGGGTTTTGTTTTGTTTGAGCCTGGTTAAGTATCTTGCCCAGGCTGGTCTGCAGCTCTTGGCTTGCTTGAGCTTCCCATGGCCACACTCACTAGTGCTGACTGAGACCGGTCACTCGCCAGCTGGCCTGGCAGGATGTGTTCAGTAATGTTTTTAGTGTGACCAAACGGTCTTCTCATGATTTTTAAATATAATGTTTGTCTATACATCATGTACTGTTTTCTATCATTTTCCTAGGAGAAGGTATATAGAAAATTAAGTTTAAATTTAAATTACTTAACCTAAGTTATCAACAGCACTTGTTTTTCCTGTCAGTGGTAGTCCAGGCAATCAAACCCAAAGCCCCATGGATGCTAGGCAAAATCATTATTATTATTATTTTTTTTTTTGGTTTTACGAGACAGGGTTTCTCTGTTTTGGAGGCTGTCAGTCCAGCCTGGCCTCGAACTCACAGAGATCCGCCTGCCTCTGCCTCCGAGTGCTGGGATTAAAGGCGTGCGCCACCAACGCCCGGCAAAATCATTATTTATAAGTCCTAATTTTTAAAGTTTTTAAGGGTTAATATTTTATTAAAAGCACATTTTTTTTCATACAACATATTCTAATTATGCTCCCTACTCGTCCCAGTTCCTCCCCACCTCCCCTCCCATCCAGAGCCACCACCCCCTTTCTGTTTTGGTAGAAAACAAAAAGGCATCTAAAGGATAATAATAAAATATATAATAAGATAAAACAAAACAAACCAATTGAAATAGGATAAAACAAACAGAAGGAAAAGAGCCAAGCAGCACGTATAAACACAGAGACACATGCTCCCGCCCACGGGAATCCCATAAAATATGCACAGAGGACTTGTAAGACTTTTAAAAAGAAGGCCCTGACACAGCAAAGAACCTCTGAAGGTCAAGATGCTGTCCATTTTGTTTCGTATTGACCGTTTACTGTTGGGTGTGGGGCCCACACTTAAAAGTGGTTTGTTTCTCCAGTGAGACCTCTCTTGTAGAAAACTAATTTTTTTCTATTCTTTTTTGAGACAGGGTTTCTCTGTGTAGCTTTGAAGACTGTTTTGGAACTTGCTCTGTACACCAGACTGGCCTCGAACTCACAAAGATCTGCCTGCCTCTGCCTCCTGAGTGCTGGGAATAAAGACTTGTGCCTCCACCCCTTGGCATAGTAGTTAATAGTTGGAAATAGCTCTGGGTTGGGATGGTAGCATGTATCCACTTCTCTTAGCTGTAGGTCCCCATTTGGTGCAGACCTGAGCAAGCCCTATGCCTGCTACCTCAGTCTCTGAGTTCATATGTGCTGCTGTGTTTAGATGACCTTGTTTCCTTGGTGTCCTCTGTCCCCTTTGACTCTTACACTCTTTCTACAGCTGTTTTCTTCAGGGTTCTCTGAGCCCTGAGGGGAGGGATTTGATGGAAGGATCCTGTTTAGGGCTGAGTGTCCAAGGTCTCTTCCTCTCTGCATATTGTCTTGTTTCCATCTGCTCAAGGAGGAAGCTTTTCAGATGATGGCTGGACAAGACATTGATCTATGAGTATAGCAGACTATAATTAGGATTTTAATGCTGTGTTCCTTTAGTAGAACCGTAGTCCCTGGACTGTCTAGTCCCAGGGTCTTGGTTACCCAAACAGTATCGGGTAATGGATCCATCTCATGGAGGGTGTCTTAAATCAAATCAGATATTGGTGGTTATCTACAAACATTGTGCTTACCATTGCCCTAGCTTACTTTGGACACAGTAGATTGAAGGGCTTGTAGCTGGATCGGCATGTGCTTTCCTCCTTTGGTAGCATGCAGAGTGCCTTCTGGTACCAAGAACACTAGCCCATAGTAGTTTTATTTTTGAGACAGGGTCTTGCTGTACTATTCAGGCTGACCTGGAACCAGCGTATCTAGACCTCGCTGTCCTTAATTTGAGATAGTCACGTCTTTACCTTCAAATTGCTCTGATTACAGACATTTATTTAAATAATAAATAATTTATTATCTTACTATGTAAAACATGCTGGTTGGTCTTGGACTCCACCTGCTTTTACGTCACAAGTATGCCACTATGCTTAGCCTTAGATCCTAATTTTTACAGCATTAAGGTTTTATTGTTAAGTGTGTGGATTCACGAGTGCACATGTGGAGTCGGCGAACAGCTGTCAGGTCGCTTCCCTCCTCCCTCTCAGTTCTGGGGATTGAACTCAGAACATTCGTCTGTGCAGCAAGCTCCTTCACACACGCAGCCATCTCACGTGCTCCAAAACTTAATTAAGGTTTTTTGTTTGCATTTATTTATGTGTGTGCTTGTCTGTGCACATGTAGAGGTCAGAAACCAAGTTGTGAAGCCGGGCAGTGGTGGCGCACGCCTTTAATCCCAGCACTTGGGAGGCAGAGGCAGGCGGACCTCTGTGCGTTCGAGGCCAGGCTGGACCGACAGCCTCCAAAACAATACAGAGAAACCCTGTCTCGTAAAAACCAAAAAACCAAACCCCCCCCCAAAAAGAAAGAAAGAAAGAAAACAAGTTGAGGGGCTCCATTCTCTCCTTCCGCCATGTAGGTCCAGGAATCAAATTCGGCCATCAGCCTGGGCAGCAAGCATCTTTTGCCCCTCCCCCCACCCCCAATTTTATTTTTGGAAGATTCTTGCAGTGGTTCTCAAAATATCAAGTGTTATTGTGAACACCTTTAATCCCAGCCAGCACTGGGAGACAGAGGCATGGAAGGAAGATCTTTGTGAGTTTGAAGTCAGCCTGGTTTACATAGCAAGTTCCTGGACAGTCCGGACTACATAGAGAGACTCTGTTTCAACAAACAAGCAAACAAACAACTACAAAATGCTGAGCAAATGCTTGTCATCCTAGCACTCAAGAGGCAGGGACAGGAGGATCATGGGGTTTGTTGTCTGCCCAGTCTAGCCTAGTTAGTGAGCTCCAGAGCAGTGACAGATGTTTCTCAAAGGTGGAGGATGTTGCTGAGAATAACACCTGAAACTGTCTGCTGGCCCTCACTTGCATACGTGTACACACATGTGCATAAGCCCTCACACATACACGTTAAATTATTACGAGCTCCATAATGATTTCCATTTCAGTGTGTGTTGAATCTTTGTACTTACTGTGGGAAATGATGGTTCAGTAAGCAGACAACTAGAGTGTGGTAAATATACTGCCCAGTCGCAAGACACTGTCGTAAGTGCACTGGTGGGTTGAGGAAGGGCTGCTGGGAGACTGTAATTCTAAATAGGTGTCGTGCTGAGGAGGGGTTTTGCAGGTGAAGGGGGTTATAGGCAAGGTGAGCAAAAGGGAATGGAATCTGAAAAATGGCCTCAAAGGATGAGGGACTTGGTAATGGTTGTTGAAAGAGCAAAGAGTAATCAGGTACACGGTAGCTCAGAGCAGGGAAAATCGCCCAGAAAAGTTGGATTTACTACAAAGCTCTTGGGAGCCCTCCCCCACTTCCTTTTCATGTGTCCTTCTAACAAAGAGTAACCCGATGCAGCCTCTCATTCATGAGCATCCCGCCGCTCTACAGTGGACAGGGTCTGTTCCGTAGAGAAGCATGCTTGTCTCATTACTTTACTTTGTGATGGATCTTCAAGACTATCTCCAAAACCAGTAGTCCCACTCTTACCTCCTCAGATCTAGCGACATGTCTGAACTTGGGTGACATGGAAGATACCGAAATCTGCTGTGGTGCCTTAAATTCTACGTGTAATTTTAGTGGAGCAAACTGACCTGGGATGTTCATCAGTATGGAAGGATTCATTTTATCCTGGTTGAGCTGGAACTTTTTTTCCTGATAATTCAAGAGAATGGGCAAAAGTTAAACATTCACACAAGAAAACCTTTCCAAAGAAGGTCGTGACATTCCAGAGGTCTGTGCTAGAGCTGAGGACTGGAGTTCATTTTCATTGGGTTCTGTGAACATTCTCTTGGCCCAGTTAGTGGCTTGGACTCTGGTCTCATTTCTTGAATTCTGTGTTTGGGTTTAGGTATGTGTAAGAGAGTGCAGGTGCCAGTGAAGGCTAGAAGTGGGTGTCCGATTCTCCGGAGCTGGAGGTCCAGGTAGTTGTGAGCCCCCCCCCGCCTGGTGTAGGTGCTGTGTGCATACTTGGTCCTTCGCAAGAGCAGCACACACTCTTAGCAGCTGAGCCATCTCTCCAGCCCCATCTGGGAAACTTTCATCGAGAGAATTTAAACGGGAAGTAACGTGATCAGATTATCACTTAAGAAAGCTTGTTCAAACTGTACGATTGGAGAGGTTAGACTTTCAAGTGGAAGGCTGGTGAGGCTGCTTAGTGAGTAAAGGCACCAAATACTAAGCTCATAACCTAAGGTTGAATCCTAGTACCCACATGGTAGGAGAGACCGACTCCCACATACTGTCTTCTGATGTGTGTGTGCGTGCGCTCATGCATGCATTCATGTATGTGTCTACCCTTTCAGCAAACAAATAAACGTATGTAACTTTTCATTTAAAAGGCTTCAAGAAATCAATCTGTGAAAAAGTTGTGATAGTTCCCTGAAGGAGAGATGCTGAGGGCTAGGATTAGTTGATGGCTGCAGAAACTGAGGAAGGTAGACAATGTAGAGACATTTAAAAGGCATTTTAGAGCTGGGTATGGCGGTGCATCCAGCAGTTTTAGCTGTCTGGCCAAAGCATGAGGATTGCCTTGAATTTGAATTTGAGAGCAGTCTGGCCATTTGGTAAAATCCTCTCTCAACTATTCTCCCACACCCCCAAATCCCACAGAAAGAGGCGGATTAGACATAGTTTGTAGTAAGATTTTGTTTTTTTGTTACTGGGTACACATTTCTGTTTCCTCTTCTGTAGTATCCATCAATATTATTGATATTATCTATCAACAGAACAATGTTAACTGTGCACTCTAAAACTCCCATTGTAGGCAACATGATGTTATCACCTACAGAGTTCATGGTCAAGAACCATGCAGAAGTTATCCACCCCTCAAATGTTTTGTGTTGGGACACATTCTTATCTATCCTGGGACATATGTGGCTGGTTAGACATATATCTTCTGGGAGTTCAAATGTTTCTACAAAAATTATAGGCCATTCACATGTAATTTACAATAATGTAATACTTTCCAGGAAAATCTATTGGCCCGTTTATCATGTGGTTTTAAATTGTGTGTCATGGATTTTACTTTTTCCTATACATTTGTGCGATTGTGAGTGTGTACATGCTTACTCTGTGACCCTCGCTGTCCTGCCTCCACCCCCAATTTTACCAGTGTTACCGGTGTGGTGTGCCTCCATGCCCAGTTTCGATGGTTGTGACACTGGTAACCCGTCTGAGTTTCTGCATAACAATGTAATTTGTGGGTTTTAGAGATTCAATAGGAAGAGACTTTCATACATGAGACTTAATATGCCTGTTTGTCATCTTTTGTCTGCTTGGCGAAAGACAGATATCCAAGTTATTTTAGCTTATATTGGAGACATTTTGTGTTCTTTTCCAAAAAATTATTATTATGCACTAAAAAAATGAATCTTTACAAATTTCTTTAGGTCTTCATGAATTTGATGCCTTGAAGGATCCTGAAGTTAATGAATTTAGAAGAAAAATGCGCAAATTCAGTGAGGACAAGATTCAGTCCCTAGTGGGGTTGTCTTGGATTGACTGGCTAAAGCATACATATCCACCAGAGCATGAGCCGTCTGTCCTGGAGAACTTGGAAGATAAACTGTATGGAGGGAAGCTGATTGTGGCTGTGCATTTTGAAAATAGCCAGGTAGTATTTGGTTATTATGATTTTTATAATCAGACTCTGGTTTTTCCTGACTGCTGCTGCAGTCTTAGATGCACTTCTTGCTTAGAAAGTACTACCACAAAAACAACACAAAAAAACCTTATAGAGTCAATGAACTTAGCTTATATTTACACGGGACTATCCAAACAACAAACCTTTGTACAAGCGTTTTCTGATAAGTTATAATAGTATAGAAACGAGTTGTCGAACTGAACTGTTTAATTGCTTTTTACAATGAAAAAATTTACGTGACATTTTAATTTTATTGTATATGTGTGAGTGTTTTGCCTGCATGTGCACTGCATGCATACCTGATGTCCACAGAGGCCAGAAGAAGACATTGGATTCCCCAGAACTGCAGTTGCAGACAGCTAAGTGGTGCTGGGAATTGAACCCAGGTTCTCTAGAAGAGCAGCCAGTGCTCCTAACTGCTGACCATCTCCAGATACTTTAAACAGGAGAGAAAAAGTAAAAACCTAGTCAACATGATCCCCCCCCCATTTTCTTTCTTTTATATTTATTTTTTTCAAGCAGGTATCATGAATGGCCTTTAACTTTTAATCTCCCTATCTCCTTGTCTCCAGTACGAGCCTTACAGGTGTACACGCTAGTCTGGTTTATGTATCACTGAGATTTGAGTCCATGGCTTCATGCTTGCCAGGCAAACACTTGAACTAGAGCTCTAACCCCTGTTGTTTTGGCTGGTGTTTATTTGTGTAGCTCAGAAGTAGGACATTTATCTAGTATACACATGGCCATAGGGTCAATCCCCAATGGCATATTCTCTGCCTCTGTCTCTGTGTTTATAAAATTGGACAGAAATCATTAATTTATGACTTATCAGAAATAAGGTATGGTTCTTTTCTTGCCAATTACTAATACAGGACCCCCCACACACACACACACTGTGCTGGACATCAGAACTTAGGCCATGGCCTACTGATGCACTCCTTTAATTCTAGAGGCAGAAGCAGGTGAAACTCTTTAAGTTCAGGGCCAGCCTGGACTACAGAGCTAGACTCAAGACAGCCAGGGCTACACAGAGATACTCTGTGTCTAAAACTGGAAACAAAACAAACAACAATAAAATACAACCAGGCCATCATGCTAGGTGAGTAGAGGCTGCTGCTGAGCTGTACCCCTAGCCCAGGTTTTGTAATGATTAATAGGACACTATCCGCTGGCCTGTTACCTATTAATTTTTGATGTGGGCCTTTTTTTCTTTGAGACAAAACAAATGATTATGACATTTAAATAATACATTTACATGAAGAAATAGTAAACAGTCATATATATCACATTTATTTTCATAAAACCAGGAGGCACCTCAAGGAATATAGTTTTTTAAATGACCAGTGTATTATCCAAAGAATGAACTTAGTATACCAACAGAAAGTATCTGGGCTGACCCTGACCTCCTGATCTTCTGACTCTTACCTCCTAAGTGCTGGGAATATAGGAGGATGCCACCGTGTAAGCAGCTTTAGCGTTGGGAACTGTGACACTCAGAATACAGGAACATGACTTACAAATGATCAGAAAACAGATGATATCTATGTACGTGTTTACCATATATAACAATTTACTGGACTGTAAAGCACAAAGGGTGTTTGCACACACATCACAATTTTATGCTAAGCATAAAATCTAGCACATTTTCTGCCTTCTGTCTTTTTAGGATGTATTTAGTTTTCAAGTGTCTCCCAATTTGACTCCTATAAAAATAAATGAATTGGCAATCCAGAAACGCTTGACTATTCACGGAAAGGAAGATGAAGTTAGCCCCTATGACTGTGTATTACAAGTCAGCGGGAGAGTGGAGTATGTATTCGGAGAGCATCCTCTGATTCAGTTCCAGGTATGTATTTTGACTGACTGTTCATTAGAGCAATATACATGGTACCTCTAGCTTCCTCATCTTTCAGGAAGTGTATGACGGAGGGAATGTTTGGAACCCACAGAAATCTTTGCAGAACTTATATATTTAGCTTCAATTACTGGACCCTTCTCCTAAGTAATCACTACTAAAGTGTGGGCAAGTGTTTGTCTTTGTTTTTCAAGCTATGTCTGCATTGAGCACAATGATTGTACATGTGAATGTATGTCTGTGTATGGGTACTCTGCTTGTGGACTATG
The DNA here is from genome assembly GCF_017639785.1 of Mesocricetus auratus. Lineage (NCBI taxonomy): Eukaryota > Metazoa > Chordata > Mammalia > Rodentia > Cricetidae > Mesocricetus > Mesocricetus auratus. The sequence continues at coordinate 37,542,006 of NW_024429267.1, read as the reverse complement.
TCAGTGCTCAACAGTTCCTATAGCATTATAAATTTGGAACACAGTTTGTTATGCATATCTGCTTACTCTTTCTTTATGCAAACATATGAGTTAAGTTATATATTCTGGAGGAAGTTCAAAAAAAGTATTTGTTAAGTAGATACTTATAAGCATCTTGTAGGAAAAGTAAAAGTTTCTTTTTTTAAGGGCCAGCAAGATGACTCAGCAGGTGAAGGTGGTTGCTGAGTAATACTGAGGACCTGAGTTCGATCCCAGGAACTCATATAAAGGTGGAAAGAGAGAAGCAACTCCATAGAGTTGCCTCTTACTTGCATATGCTAGCATGGTATGCAAACCCACACACATACATTATGCACATAAACAGAATAATAATACGTTTTTAAAGAAAAGATTCTTTTAGTTTTTCATTTCTTTGTTTCTTTTGTTGTTGCTAATTGGCCAAACTGTGACCTGGGCACCAGAAAAATTGATTTATATTTGGGTCTTAGAGATACAGGTGTATGAGTTATCCCTTTCTGGTTCTCATCATGGCTGTAGACTGTGAAGTGGATCTCTTAAGAAGAATAGCCATTTGTCTACATCTCTCTTGGTTCCTAGGTAATTAGGTGCTCAATTAACAGTAGCTACTTTATGTGGGATTTTGTTGTTGACTGTTTGGTTGATTGTTTGATGTTGGTGATTGTACTGAGTTCCTTGTACCTGTGGGGCAGCTGATCTGGTTCCAAATAGCGTCTCTATATTGCTCATACTGGGCTAGCTTGCTGTTTTCCTAGGCTGACCTCAAACTTGTGGTCCCTGACTTTAGCTTCCTAGCGGTGCACCACAAGAATGCACCACCATGCCAGTCACTGTGTTGCAATTTTATTACATTTTCATTTACTTTGTGTGTATTTATGTTCACCAGGGTGTGCTTGTGGGGACCAAGGAACAACCTATGGGAGTTGTTCCTCTCTTACCACCATGTAGGTCAAGCATAAATGTGGCTCTTTACCCAATGTGGCTCTTGTGTTGTAATGTTTTTAAAATTATTTTTCTTTTATGTGTATGAGTGTTTTGCCCATGTGTATAGATATACACCTTTTGCATTCTGTGCCCACGGAAGTAAGTGGGTTCAGGATCCCCTGGACCTGTAGCTAGAGTCATGAACTACTATGTGGGTGCTGGGAATCCAATCCAGGTCCTCTAGACAAGCAGCCGGTAACCTCTGAGCCATCTCCAGCCTTCCTGTTTTGTGATTTCAAATGATTATTTTCTTGATACTGAATTGTATAACACACCTATACTATACATTTAGTATAGTGTTCTTGAGATAAATTTCCTTTGTTATTTTATGTGTTTGCCTGAAAAATCTGTCTCCTTTGCTACTGTAGTACATCCGGAACTGTGTAATGAATAGGACCCTGCCCCATTTCATCCTTGTGGAATGTTGTAAGATCAAGAAGATGTATGAGCAAGAAATGATTGCCATAGAGGCTGCCATCAACCGAAACTCATCCAACCTTCCTCTCCCTTTACCACCAAAGAAAACACGAGTTATTTCTGTAAGATCCCTGTCTTACACTTTGGTAAACCCAAAGTCACGTGATTTTCAGTTTGTGCGCTTGCTGTCTCAGACCTGCTTCCTTTGCTCACTTCTCCTTCTGTAAAAACCAACATCTACCAAAAGTTCATTGCCATTCACTTGAAAAAGGGCTTTCATCTGCATGGCACTTTTAGTGTTCCCACACCAAACACTAGCAGACTAGACTTTATACTTACACTTTATCAACTTGAGGCATAGGACATGAAATATTTGAATAGCCAGTATATTTACCTTTTGTTTCTTTTTTCAGACAGAGTCTTGCTTGCTTGTAGCTCTGTTCCCTGATCTGTGACAAGCTTGCCTCAGCTGTCTAAGTGTAGCATATTTATTTCTATCAACTTAACCTATTAAAACCATTTCGGGGTGAGTGTGGGGTTGAAACAGTGTTTTATTGTGGACTCAGGCTGGAATGGTGTAACTCTTCAGTCGCCTGGGTCCTACCGATGTCTCAGTCCCAAATAACACATGAAACACTATATTAGTTATGAATCTGTTGGCCATTTGTTATGGTTTCTCATTGGCTACCTCTGACTTAATTATTAACCCATAATTACTAATCTATGTATTTTTACAAGGTTTTATCTTACCAAGGACGCAGCCTCATGTGTCCTCTGTTCCTGAGGTCACATGTCAACTCTCCACCTTGACTACATTTCCCAATCCTTCTCGACTCCTAATCCCACCTATCTTGCTTCCCTATTGGCCAACAGTGCTTTATTTATTAACATACACACAGAAGGGCTTCCCCCATTAGCATGGAACTTATTATTTAGTTTAGGCCCATGACAATCCTCCTGCCTCAGCGTCCTATGTGCTAGAATTACAGATGTGAGCCAGCACATCATCTTTTTGCTCCCTGCCTACCTCTCTCCCTCACTTCATAGAATTAACAGGCATAAAAATCAAGTGCTAATGATTAATAATGCTTAGTTGGATATTTATGGTTATTTGGGGGGGGGCAGTGAGGGATGGAGTTCAGGATATGGTTTCTGGCTGTCCCAGAACTCACTCTCCAGACCAGGTTGGCTTTGAACCACCTGCTTCTGCCTCTGGAGTCCTGAGATGAAAGGTGTTCACCACTCGCCTGGCAGTATTTATGATTTTTAATTGTTAGGTTGGAGCTCTGTTTTCAGAAATTTGCCGTTTGTGAGAACTGAAAGTCTTCTATGACCAGTGTCTCGAGGTTACCATTGCTGTGATGAAATGCCATAACTAAAAGCCATGTGGGGAGGAAAGGGTTTGTTTGGCTTACATATCCTGAGTCACAGTTCTTTGGGAGAAGCCAAGGCAAGAACTCAAACAGCAGGAACCTGGAGGCAGGAGCTGATGCAGAGGCCATGGAGAGATGCTGCTGCCTGGCTTGCTCCCATGACTTGCTCAGCCTGCTTTTCTGTCGACTCCAGGACCACCAGCCCAGGGGTAGCACCACCCACAATGGACTGGGCCCTTTTACGTCAATCTAAAAAGTGCACCACAGGTTCCTACAGCCAGATCTTATGGAGTAATTTCTCAACTAGGGTTCTCTTTTCTCAGATGACTGTAGCTTGGGTTGAGTTGACATACGACTAGCCACCACAGCTGTCAAGCCACAATCATTTCTCTCAATGAAAAGCCTCTCTTTATTTTGTTCCTTTACAGCATGTCTGGGACAACAACAACCCTTTCCAGATTGTCTTGGTGAAAGGAAATAAGCTTAACACAGAAGAAACGGTGAAAGTGAGTACTTGTTAAGGCCATCCCTATGCCCTTGTACAATCTGTGAGCTCTGTGATTTCATTCATACCTACCAACTATGAAAGACAGTATAGCAGCTTGTTACAAAACTATTCAGTGTTCTCTGTTTCTTGTGTGTGTGTATTTTTTTTTTCCTTTGAGACAGAATCTCGAATAATCCAGGCTGGCCTCAAACTATCTGAGTAGTTGAGGCTGGCCTTGAATCCTCAATCCTCTACAGGCATGAACCATTGTGCCTGATAGCATTTAGTTTTAAATAGTGCTTGACTACTAGAGATCTCCCAGAAAGCCTGATGCCATGTTCTTGTGTGTGTCGCAGAAAGTTCTGGTGTTAGAGCCAAAACTGGCAGAAAGGAGCTTGTATGCAGCCTTGCTCAGATGTTCACATGTAGTAAGCATGTGTGCTGTGCTTGTGAGTTAGAAGTAAAGCTTAAATGTGCACAGCTTACAGATGGTGTTAAAATAAAGGCTTCGTCTTGTTCTCGGCTCAGTTTTTCTTTTTAAACTTTTTTGTTTAAATTTTTTTCTGGCTCATTTGCAATTTGCCTATTTTCTGTTTTAATGGTATCTTTTTCTTCTAATTTAAAATTTCATCATATTTTCTTTATTTCTTCCCTCCCTCCCTCCCTCCCTCCCTCCCTCCCTCCCTCCCTCCCTCCCTCCCTCCCTCCCTCCCTCCCTCCCTCCCTCCCTCCCTGCCTCCCTGCCTCCCAGTTTCTCAGTGTAGTCTTCACTGTCCTGCTAGAACTCACTCTGTAGACTAGGCTGCTCTCAAACTCAGAGATGCTCCTGCCTCTGGCTCTCTAGTGTAGGAATTGAAGGCATGTGTCAATAAGTCTGGCTTTTTTCTTTTTTCTGTTTCCTTTCTTTCTTTCTTTCTTTCTTTCTTTCTTTCTTTCTTTCTTTCTTTCTTTTGAGACAGGCTCTCATAGCTCAGATTGGCTACAAACTCCCACTTATAGTAAAGATGACCTTGGACTCCTAATCTTTCTGTCTCTTACCTGCATGTGCTACTATACCCTGCCTTTATTATTTTTTCAAATTTAAAGAATATATCACAGGACCAGTGTCAGTACTTAACTCCTCTTGCATAGGACCCAGGTTCAGTCCCGAGCACCCACATAGCAACTAGCAACTGTCTGCAACTCCCATTCTAGATTACGGAATACCCTCTTCTGGCCTCGATGGGATCCTGTATGTTTGTGGTATGCTTTTTTTTTTTTTTAAGATTTTTTTATTTATTATGAATACAACATCCTGCTTCCATGTATGTCTGCACGCCAGAAGAGGGCACCAGATCTCATTACAGATGGTTGTGAGCCACTATGTGGTTGCTGGGAATTGAACTCAGGACCTCTGGAAGAGCAGTCAGTGCTCTTAACCTCTGAGCCATCTCTCCAGCCCTTGTGGTATGCTTTAATTCAAACAGGCACATATATGAATGTGCATACATGCACACACGCAAACTGACACATGTGCTAACTCACAAATAATAAGTAAAACTTTTGTAAAATGTATATTGTGACTTTTACAACAAAGTATGAAAGCACAGAATCGAGACTTCTTGCCATCAGAAGGGAATCTAACTCAACAAGCCATACCAGTATCCTCTGTGTTTAAACTGATAAATACAGGGGATGGGCAACAGGGATGTTTGGATTGTATTTCTTTCTTCTTTTGTTGTATGTCATTGTTAGTATTCAGGCATTTGTACTGACAGGATACACCCTCATCTGCAGTCACTAAGCACCACCTGTGCACATTCACTATGTTCCTTTTTAAAAGGGCCCTGCCCACCTCCCATCCTCCTCTCTTTCTCTCCCCCTGGCTGTCTGCCCTCCCTCCATCTCTCTGTCTCTCTTCCCCTCTTTCCTTTCTCCTCTCTCCTGCTGCTTCTGTGTCTGGAGCTGGTCTCGCCTCTTCTCCCCGCCTGCCCCTTTATTTTTGGTTTTTCGAGACAGGGGTTCTCTGTAGCTTTGGAGCCTGTCCTGGAACTAGCTCTTGTGAACCAGGCTGGTTTCAAATTCACAGAAATCCACCTGCTTCTTCATACCAAGTGCTGGGGTAAAGGCATGCACCACCACATCCCGGCTTCCTTTCCCCTTTTTATGATCCCTTTCCCTAATAATAATAAAAAAAAAAACCCTCTGCTTGAACCCTGTTGCATGGCATCTTTCTCTTGTATGCTGTTTTTATTAAATTACAATATCATTAATGAACAAACTTTCAGTAATTTGTTTTACTCACCTTTGAAGACATCTTAGACATTCCTGTGGATTAGTAGAATTCCTTAAGGATTTCATTTTGAAAAGCAGAAATCAAGCCTCGTGGTAGAATATGGTGGTATGAGTCTGTAATCCCAGCTCTTAAGAGTGGAGGCAGGAGGATCTAGACTTTAAGCCAGCCTGAGTTACTTGAGACCCTGGAAAGAAGCGTGGGCAGAGTTTGTATAGTCAAACCTACCTCAGGTCCATTGGGACATTATGTATATTTTATATTCTATCCATGTGTGTGCTTTCATCCATTTATGTCTTTGCAGATGTGAAATATACATGGGTACAGAGGGGCTGCATCCTTATTCATTGTCTGTGGGCTGCCGTGTCTGACTTGCAAAGATAATGTAATGGTTCCTTTGTTTTGGTACTGGTTGTTTTTTTAACGCTGTTGGGAATTGGCCCCCAGTGTCTTGCACATGAGAAGCAAGTCTCTCATCACTGATCAATTCCTTATTTCTTTTTAAAAACACTTCCTTTTATATATTTGTTGTGTGTGTATATGTGCATGCATGTGAAGTCAGAGGACAGCTTGCAGATACTGGTCTGTCCTTCCACCCTGTGGGTCCTGGAGCTCATTGTTCGAGGCAGCAGACACCACTGCCTGCTGAGCCATCCTGCCGGCCCCGTTCTCTGCTTCTTTTGTGGTTCTATATTATTATTCAGTAATAACAGCATTTTTACTTCTGTTCCGTTTCTTCATCCAGAAGATAGGCCTCCAGTATGTGCCTTATATTCTCTAACACATTGTGATTTATTTCTTTGTTAGTGGCAGACAAGTTGTTAGCATTTTTTAGATCTGCAGCTTTTGTCATATTCCATCAGCTGTAGAGCTGGATTCTTTGTGGAGAGAAGAAACATGCTTGATAACATGCTACTCAGTGTTGTTTCCCTGCCTACCCACCTTGTTTCTTTGGTTCTCTTTTCTCCTACCATCTCGTGGGATCATATAATGGCAGAATTTCCTACTGATGTAGATTCCTATAAAAGTTAGGTGCTCTAGTATTATGTTAATGAAAAGTGAAAAACAAACAAAGCCACTACTTTACACCTTTTCCAGCCTTTTCTTTCCTGAATCCCTTGCCTGGGATTTCTGATATAAACAGAAGAGATGATAGTGTGCGAATTACTGAGGATTTTTCTGGATAAATATCCAAGAGGAGATGACTGTACATGTCTACATTGTGAATGTCAAGATGTATCACATACAAAAAAAATATCAAGATGTATCACATCCACATGAAAACATATAAGTGTATTTTTGGTTATGAGCCTAGCCTTTAGTGGCCAAGTTCTCTCCAGCCCAAAAACACATGAACGTATATGGAGACTTACTAGAAATATCTGGCTTGAGTGGTTTTAGAAGCACAATATTCCCTCAGGATCGGCAGAGTCAGTTCACAGGTTGGGGGACACCACTGCTGTAGTTCTTGTCTGAGTCTGAAAGGTTGAGAACCCCACAGTGTTTATGACACAGATCACGTTTGAAGCCTGGAAGACAGTATTTTAGCTGGAGTCCAATAGCACAAGAAAAATCATGTCCCAGTGACAAGACAGTATTTTAGGGTTTTCACTTCTGTTTGTGGGAAATATTGGCCTCGTTTTTCCTTTTGGAGAGTGGGCCAGGCAGGGGTTTTACACTGCAGGACAGGAGCTTGTAGTAAGTAACTGTCCTGCCTCAGCCCACTATTGACTATAAGCATGTATTGTCTGGCTAATGTACTTCCTTATATGTGATGTCTTTCGTTTATATCAGGATAGTGTTGGCCCAGACAAGATGAAAAGGTTTGGGATGGAGTTCAGTAGAATGGCATGTCAGGCATGTGCAGGCAGGAGGACAAATGGACAGGTGGGTGCCTAAGTGGGTAAATAGATGACCATACAGACAGGCAGACAATTAGTCAGATGGATAAAGTTGAGAGCTCTTTCCCTTGTCTGATTTATTTAATTTGGGGGGGGATTGTTTTTTTCCAGATAGGGTTTCTTTATGTATCTTTGGCTGTTGGGGAGCTTGCTCTGTAGATCAAGCTGGTCTCAAACTCAGAGAAGATCTTCTTGCTTCTGCCTGGAGAGTACTGGGAATATGTGTAAGTGAATGTCACTTGTGTCCCTGTACTCCAGGAATCTGGAAGAGGGCATGCAACCCCTTGGAGCTGGAGTTACAGGCAGTTGTGAGCTACCCTATGTTGGTGCTGGTAATGTAACTGAAGTTCTTTTAAAGGAACTGAGCAAATGCTCTCAACCACTGATCATCTCTCTAGCCCCTCCCTCCTTCCTGCCTTGTCTATTTTCTAAATAAATTATGCAAGGCTGGTATTTCTTTCTTGTTCAAATGTTTGAAAGAATTGACTTCAGACTATCTGACCCTTGATTTTTCTTTGTGAAAAGGCCTTTGGTTAAGAAATTTGGAGTAGCTAGGTGGTGGTAGCACAAACTTTTAATTCCAGCACTCAGTGGACAGAGGCGGGTGGATTTGTATGATCTGGAGGTCATCCTAGTCTACATAGCAAGTTCCAGGCCAGCCAGAGAAAGAAAAGAGAATTGGATTGGGTTTGCCATTCAGTTCCCAGCACCACATTGAGTGGCTGACGTCACCTGTCCCTACAACTCACAGGGACCGAACACCTTTGTCCTCCACAGGTACCTGCACTCACAAGCACACAACACAAACACACAAATATATTTAAAAATAGTAAAATCTAATCTTTAAAACTTAGGTAAAATAATTGAATTTGGGGTGGGCCAGATGTCTTAGCAGGTAACCTTTCTTGTCACCAAGCTGATGACCCAAGTTTGACTCCCAGAACTTATGTGGTAGAAGGTGATAACTGACCCCTGCAAGTTGCCCTTTGACCCATACATTGCAGCCTGGCACACATGTATGCACTTACAAAATAAATTTAATTGCATGTTCGCAATGCATTGCATACATACATAAATTGTTATAATTTAAACATTTTTAAGTTTTCTCATTCTGTTTGTTTTGATTAAGTTTTGTCTTTTAGAGAAGTACCTACTGATGTACAGGGTACTCCCTACAGCCTTTCTTATTTCTGTTTGGTTTAGAAACAGGGTCTCACTGTGTAGCTTTGGCTGTCCTGGAACTCACTATGTAGACTACAGTGGTCTCAACTCACAGAGATCCACGGGGGGGGGGGGGGGCGGAGGAAAGAGAGAGAGAGTCTTTCTGTCTGTCTATGTCTAGAGGTGCATGTTTGCATGAGTGTGTATATGCCATGTTATATGTAGATACCCAAGGAGGCCTGAAGAGTTGGTTGTGGGCTGCCCTTTTTCGGTGCTAGGAACTGAACTTCTGGAAGAGCAGCAAGAACTCTTAGCCTGTGAGTCATTCCATCTATGGAATTCCTTTGAAAAATTACCGAGTACTCCAGCTCAAGGAAGATATCTTCTGTGAAGTCACTTCTTTCATGTAGCAAATCTAATCAGCAGAGCTCAGTCCAGCACAGTTACAGGACCAGAAGTCATACAAGGTTCTGTGAGATCTGAGCAGGAAACTCAATGTGCTCAGTGATGATTCATCACCCTCTGGCTACACTGGCTTGTGTCCTAACCATGGCAAAGAGGGTAGGAGTCTGTGTCTCGATTCCTGGTCAGTCTTTGCCCATTCTGTGGTGTTTTTTTTTTGTTTTTGTTTATTTGTTTTTAATCTTTTGTGTATACATAGTTTTGTTTGTTTTTTTGACAGTGTCTCATGTGTTCCAGGCTGGTGTCAGACTCACTATGTAGCTAAGGATGACCTTAGACTCTTGACCCTCCTGTCTATTTCCCAAGTGCTGGGGTTATAGACATGTACTGCCATGACTGTACATCTTTTTTTTTTTTTAACTCACTCTGTAGACCAGACTAGCCTCGAACTCAGAGAGATCTAACTGTCTCTGCCTCCTAAGCATTGGGATTAAAGGTGTGCGCCACCAATGCCTGGCCACATGTGTGCCTTAGCTGACTGTTACTCACAGTTCAGAAGATCACATCAGGCAGTCAGAGCGTAGAGAGAAGCCAGGAGCCTCCCTAGTGTTGCCTACTTGCAGAGGCAGCAGAGATTTCACCCTTTTCATTCTCCTTTTTGTTTCTTTTCTTAACTAAATTATCATTTTATCTGTTTTGTGCACATGAGTGCAGACACATGGAATTTGTGTGGAATCAGGACAACTTTGGGGAGTAGGTAGGTTCTCTCCTTCCTCTGTGGGTTCTGAGGATTGAACTCAGACTGGCAGACTTGTGTGGGAAGCACTTTTATCCCCTGAGCTCTGGGCAGCTCTTGTACAGTAGAAGCGGTGGTAGCAGAGAGAGCCTCAGGGATAGACAGAATTGTGAATCTCAAGAGTTGAAGTTTCTTTTCCATTAGAGATGTTGCAATGTGAAGACTATGACACATCATCAGGGGCTTTTCTCCCTATTTCTATGCAGCTTAGCATACCTTTCAAGGAGTACACACGAATAAAACTCCAACTTTCTGGTTGGATAAAGAAGGTACTCGGCTTATTAAAAAAATATTGGAAGATTGCAGGTTAAGAGAAACTTGAAAAGCACAATTAAGTTTCATATACTGTTCAGCTTATTCCTTGGCTGTGCATGAGGATCTGAGAGAGAAAGAGAGAGGGAGGGAGGGAGGGAGGGAGGGAGGGAGGGAGGGAGGGAGGGAGGGAGGGAGGGAGGGAGGGAGGGAGGGAGGGAGGGAGGGAGGGAGGGAGGGAGAATGAGAATGAGAATGAGAATGAGAATGAGAATGAGAATGAGAATGAGAATGAGAATGAGAATGAGAATGAGAATGAGAATGTGTGTACGTGTGTATGTGTGTACTCCTCCAGAAGCACTGAAGGCCTGGTGAGCATTGGAACTGCAACTGACAGAGAAGGCTCAATTGAGATGCCTCAGATAAACTCTGCATTGGATGAACATACAACCCAGCATTTCATGCCTAATAGAATGCCCGAGATACTGTTCAGAAGTTCTTGGAGAGAAAGAACCAAGAAAATTCCAAGTTGTGTGGACAGTGATAGTCATCAAATGAAATGCTGAGGTGATTCAGATGTCACAGAGACGTTTCAAGCAGCTGTTTACCAAGGGCAAACACAGATTCTAAACAGAATATGTAAAGGAAGAAACAAATTAAAACTGTTTGGCACACTTTTGTGATCCCAGTCGTTGGGAGGCTGAGGCAGGGGGACATTCCAGGCCAGCCTGGTCTATTTAGCCTGCACTGTCTCCAAATTAAGTAAAAATCTGAATCAAGAAATAAAAACTAAGTGAGGCATGGTGGCTCTTGTCTATAATCCTAACACTTGTGAGGTAGAGGCAGGAAAAATCAAGATTTTGGGGTCATCTTATGGTACATAGTTAGCTGAACTCTAGACCAGCCTGGGATATAGGAAACTCTGTCTCAAAACACCCAAACGAACTAAAAACCCCAAACTAATCCTAAAGAGTACAGTGTATTAAATTTTAGAAATTAAATAAATTCAGTTGCAGAATGGTATTAAGGAACCATGGCTAATCAATAGATTTTCACCACAGAGGAAGAGACTGGTGGGCAGAATAGTATGTGTTTCAAGGACTGTGAGGCAATCCCAGAAGGTCTAACAGACTTGTGCTCTGGGTTTTAGGAGAAGAAAAGGGTAGAATTCAGAAAAACCATTTAAAGAAGTAACACAGGAAGCCTGTTCATGTTGGCAAAGGAAGTAAGTGTTCAGAGTCAAGAAAACTGGCTGTACCCAAATATGATACAGGTGTATTCTGCGATACATGTATTAGTCATCCATCTCACTGCCTCCTAGCTTTTGTGATGTGGTTTTTATGTGGGTTTCAGCACCACTAGTCATTCGAAACCTATGTAAGTAGGAAAACATTGAAACTCTATCTTTTTATCTCCCTCCTTATTATCTGGGATACTAATACTTTACGTGGTAAGTTTGCATGTTTAATGTAGCCATCGCCACATACCTGGGTAGTTTTCCTCTCCTAAGTCAGAACAAGGCAGCCTCTTGACAGATTGTGATGTAGCAAATTAACATTTGGTCTCTAACACAGAGCTTCTAAAGCCAGTGTCATTTCCTGAATGATAGGAGAATCCTAATTATTGGGCAGGGGTACAAGTTGAACAGTGCGGGGACAGGATCTCATGTAGCACAGACTGATTTTGAGCTCCCTGTCTTCCTGCCTCCACATCTCAAGTGCTGGAATAATGGGAGCATCACCATGCCTGGCTAGAACATCTTTAATTATGAAATTTGACATAGTCCCAGTTCTTAGAGCTTCCAAAACCCTTGATGTCTGTGTATTGGTAGAAGGGGTTTCGTTGTCTTGTTTTGTTGTTAAATTAATGAATTTTCTGCTAGCTAAAAAGCCCCCACATAGCTCCAGGATAAAGGCTGGTTATCAGAGATACCAGTTGTGAGTAGTGGATTTTCATCTTACTTGATGACCACAAGATTGGGCAAGAGACTATAGACTAACTTAATGACCAGTGGTAGTCAGTGATTTAGTTATTCATGCCACATTGGACTCGTATTAAACGGAGACTATAGACTAACTTAATGACCAGTGGTAGTCAGTGATTTAATTATTCATGCCACATTGGACTCGTATTAAACGGAGTTGTGGAAATGACTCAGCAGTTCAGAGTACTTGCTGCTCTTTTGGAGCACCCATGTGACTGCTCACAACTGTCTGTTAATTGCAGTGCTCTCTTATGATCTTCTATAACTCTAGTTCTAGGGGATCTGGTGCCCTCTTTTGACTTCCACAAACACCTGACATGCATGTAGTGCACTTATATACAGACAAGGAAAGCACTCATGCACATAAATTAAAATAAAATCAATTTAAAGCAACAAAACTTTAGGAACGGGAGGGATGGCTCAGTGGTTAAGAATAATGACTGTTGTTTCAGAGGACCAGGGTTTAATTCGCAGTGCCCACATGGCAGCAAACAACTATCTCTAACTCCAGTTTAATGGGGTGCACAGGCATATTCAGACAAAATATCTGTGCATATAAAATTAACAACAACAACAAAAACTCTTACCCAGTAGTTACAGAGGTTGGTGGGAGCATCATCGGGCTGCCCATCCCCGCCCTTTTAAATAGTTACTAAAATAAACTGATGATCTTGTTTCCCATAGCTTGTGAGCGATTACACTGAATTATTGGACTTGGGGACAGGGTTGTAGATTCCTCAGCTAATTACCAGTTGACCAGAAGTATTGATGAGACCTGGAATTTGAAATTGGCAACTGAAGTGGGGAGGATCTCAGCCTATAATTGTTGTCAGAATTGAATGTAGGCCTACATGTAGGGGGGAAAAGCCACATGGATTTGGTGCCTAAAGTATATGATTGTAGAGGAAATAGGTTCTCCTTGAATAAGTAATTAGGAATACAAATTGATAACTTTGTGAAAGATGGAAATTTACCCTATTCATGCTACTGATGTCTTTTTTTATCTAATAATACCTAAAAGCAGTGGACTTTGGCCGCAGTTTGGAACGAGAAGGAAGTTAAGGTGTTGATGTTGTGAAAAAGTTCAAATCTTGCCCAGCACAACAGTTTTAATCGGTGAAAATAGAAATGCAGTCTGTATGTTGGCTTGGCACCTCCTGTTGTAGCACAGTGTCTGGTTCTTTGCATGAGAAAGCCCATTTTGCTTGCTTTCCTAATGATTTAGGGCTTGTGAGAAAGGGTTTGAGAGCTTTGCTGCAGTCAGATAATAAAATGTAACTATATGAAGTACGATGATACTTTAAAATTCTTCATTTTTGAAAATACTGAAAGAGACTCAGGCGTGAGGAGCAGAGAAACAGGGTGTTTGCTTGTTTGTAAATGAAGTTTCATGTGTTATGTTTAGGAAAAAAATTGTGGTAGGTGCTTGTTTTAGTTTCTCTGCGATTGTCCAGACTACAGAAGATGGTAGAGTTTAAAGCTCAGTTCTCTTAATCAACAAACCCTTGCAACATATTCTTTTGTTTGTTTGTTTGTTTGTTTTGAACTCTGAGATCCTCCTGCCTCTGCCTCTCAAATTCTGAGATTAAAGGCTTGTGTTCATCAAGGTTTTCATTTTTAAATTGTTAGTTTACTGAATTTATTATATTTAAATTCTGCATATAAAAGATAACAAGTACACATAATTGTAAGGTCACTGGGAATAAGAAATATAATTCCGCTTTCTAACCTCCCACATGACAGATGCTAATGTACTTTATGTGTTTTTGTCTAGCCACATTCCAAAAATGATTTGCAGGAATCACATGTTCTTTTCCCATAATGTCCACAGTAAGTTTTGAGTTTGTAAAACATAATGAGGACATTTAATTGACAAATAGCAAAAGTCATGGTAGGTGTGGGAATATAGCTCAGTTGGTAGAGATTTTTCTTCCTTTGCATAAAACTTGGTTCAACCCCTAGTACTACACAACTAGGTGTGGTGGAGCACATTTGTAATCCTGTCATCTAGGACCTGGGGACAAGGAGATTTACAAGGTCATGTTTATAAAAAGATCAAGCCTAGCCTGAGCTACATGAGACACTGTCTTTAAAAATAAATGTATGTATAGTTGGGCGGTGGTGGCCCATTCCTTTAACCCAGCACTCATAGAGGTGGGTAGATCTTTGTTAGTGTAAGGCCAGCCTGAAGCCCAGCCTGTTCTACAGATCAAGTTCTACAACAGTCAAGGCTTGTCTTGAAAAATAAAAAAACCCCAAAACCAAAAAGTATGAAAACAAAAAGTGTGTGTGTGTGTGTGTGTGTGTGTGTGTGTGTGTGTGTGTGTGCATGCATGCAGCTAATTGGATGGTGAGCTGCATATTTAGCTGTTGGACAAAACAAAGGAAAAACAGTTATTATACATAATGTCATAAAATAAAATCAATCTAGCTGTCAGTGAGCTTGCAGTTGACAGCCACTGCTCCTCCACCTGTTATTGCTGTTTTTATTTCTACTTTTGCTCCTCACTTTTCTTTTTTTAAAGATTTATTTATTTATTACATATACAGTGTTCTGCCTACATGCCAGAAGAGAGCACAAGATTAAATTGTAGATGGTTGTGAGCCACCATATGGTTGCTGGGAATTGAACTCAGGACCTCTGGAAGAGCAGTCAGTGCTCTTAACCTCTGAGCCAACTCTCCAGCCCCTCCCCTCTTTTCTTTTTAAGGTGGAGATTTTTGTTTAGTTTTGTTTTTGGTTTGAGACAGGGCTTCTCTGTTTAGCCCAGCCTGTACTGAAACTCATGGTGTAGACGAGTCTGGCCTGAAACTCATTGATCTGTCCAACTCTGCCTCCCTAGTGCTGGGATTAAAAGTGTGCTCCAACACTGCCCTGCTAAGTTTTAGGTCTTGTTAAAGACATGCACTTGACATGAGTTGGGAGAAAGAGGTGCTCAAAAGAAAGTCAGATGCACCCAGATACTGAGTATAGCCTTCTCAAAGCAGAGCCCAAGCTCTCTCCTGAGGGGGACCATAGAGCTAGCTCACTGGCCGGCCAGCCAGCCATGCTGAATTAATAAGGTCCAGCTTCCCTGTCTTTAAAAATGGAAGCAAAAGAGGAAGCTCCCCAGTGTAGACCTCTTCCTCTGTCTGCACATACACACATATTTACAATTGACTGAAGTTAATTCATTTTCATCCCCCTTGGCATTTCTTGTTGGATTGGCAAGCCGTTCCTGTATGCCATGTCAGGTAATTACTACAAGTACAGGAATGAAGGATATGTAGAGAAGATGTCCATTTTAATTTATGTGCAGTGCTAGTGGATCAAACCTGAGGCTTTGTGCATGCTAGGCAAAAGCTCTGCCACCTAAGGCATATCCTACCTCAACTAAGTAAATCTTATTAGACATATTACATATGCTCTGCATTGTCCTGCCTGAATCTTTAGAAAAAGGCCAATGATCTGTGGGGTGATTATACATATAGTTAGAATACCTTTTACTGTCTGTTGGCAATTAATGACAAATTCGTGTTATTTTTCCTTTTGTTTGTTTTGTTTTTCTGAGATAGGGCCTCACATAGTCCAGGGTGGTCTCAAACTTACTAGTCTAGCCAAGGCTGGCCTCGAAATCCTATTCTTCCTGCTTCTGCCTCCTGTACATGTAAAATGTCGTCCTTACTGTCTTGGTTTCTTTAGTCCCATTCCTCCATGGAGACCACTGGTGTTTTGACCAGCATTTGTTGTAGCCGCTCTACTTGCTAACGGAACACTGGATTAACTCACCATCGGCAGTGAGTTCTCGCCGATGTCTGTATGCAGGTGCCTGACGTGGCTGCACTGCCTTCCTGGGCCCACGTTGTCCTTGAGAGGGGCCCTTTGGTGTTCCTGGGCAGCACTCGTGATTGTTTTCGTTTCTCATTACAGGTTCATGTCAGAGCTGGTCTTTTTCATGGAACTGAGCTCCTGTGTAAAACTGTCGTCAGCTCGGAGATATCAGGAAAAAATGATCATATTTGGAATGAACAGCTGGAATTTGATATTAATATTTGTGACTTACCAAGAATGGCTCGATTATGTTTTGCTGTTTACGCTGTTTTGGATAAAGTAAAAACGAAGAAATCAACAAAAACTATTAATCCCTCTAAATATCAGACCATCAGGAAAGCTGGGAAAGTGGTAATGATATAATAACTTCAGAAAATTGTTTATATGACAGAATATTTTAAGGCTCTGAAATAATTAAGAGAAGTTGAGTTATTTCATGTGACTTGAACCCTAAGAACTAGTTTCAAGAAGATGAAAAATTGTCCATATCCATGTCTTTTTTTTATGTTATTCTCTCAAACTTATTTGAGGAGATTTCATGATGCAACTGTCCTATTACAGAAACGTAGAAACCTAGGGTGGCCCAGTGCTGTCACTATCTGTAGCTCAGGCTGACCTCAAACCCACTATGACTCTCCTGCCTCAGCCTCTGAATGATGGGGCTAGCAGGCATGAGCCCCTGAATCTGGAAAGTGACAACATTTTTAAAACAGCAATCCGTAGTACCTTAACGAAAACTCCAAGCAGGTATATTTAAAAATTACGATTTTTTTTATAATTTTAGAAAGATTATAGATTGTACCTCAGCACAGTTGGCATGACTTTAAGACATAAATGTGTGTCTGGATGTGTTTTGGAATGAAATAAGAGTATTTGTATTAAATGTGAAAAATCAAACCTTTTTGTTAGTTTTAGATAATCTCTGTTTCTGTTTTGCTGTCACCTTAGTATAAACAAACTTAGCTTTCAGAATCCCTTGTATCTCCCAGGATCCCTTGGAGATCCTAGTTAAAGGGTGTTAGACCTGTTGTCAAATGGCCATCTTCCATATCTCTACCTTTACACACACACTCACATATGTACACCCTCACAGGCACGCACATACATACATACATACATACATACATACATACTCCCTGTATTTATTTATCATTTTAAAGACAGGTCTTTTTGTGTAGTTCAGGCTGCCCTGAAAAGTCATAGTGTTACCTATGTTGGCTTTGAGCTCTCAGTCACCTTACCTCTGCCTACTGAGTAAAGTTTGTGCAACTAGAGTTGTCTCAGAACTAATGATGGTTTTGTTCGAGTTTCCAGTTCTGGGGATTGAACCAGGGCCTTCTGTGTGCTCAGGTTTACCGCTGACCCACAGTCCTACCCTATCTATTTCATGTTATTAGTCCAGATTTTTCTTTTCTTCCCTCTCTTTCATGTTCTCTCTCTTTCCGTGCCTGTCTCTCTCCTGTCTGTCTAGATAGGAAGGCTCACAGCCCAGACTAGCCTGAGACTCTCTAGGTCTCTAGATTGGATGGCTCACAGCCAGCTGAGGATGCTCTTGACCTTCTGATCTTCTGTCACCCTTGCTTGCATAGTGAGTTTAAGACCAGCCTGGTGTATAACAAAACACTTAAGATGGGAAGAAAAATCTGAGAATATTAGCACTCCCTCTGCTTATTATGATATATCCTCTGAAAATAAAATATAATGTCTCAAATATCATAAAGAGGCTGGTTCCTTTGTGGGCTTTCCAATCTTGATAATAGAATTCTCAAAGATTTGAATATATATATATTGAATATATATATATATGGGGGGCTTGCACTGTCGTTCTCTCTCCTTCCCTCCCCTCCTCCCTCTCTGTCTCTCTCTGTCTCTCTCTCTGTCTCTCTCTGTCTCTCTCTCTCTCACACACACACACACACACACACACACACACACACACACACACACACACACACACACACACACACTGATCTAGGCTGACCTCATAAGAGTCCTAACAGTGTAGTGCCATTTTTGTTGCTGTTTTTAAGACAGGGTCTCACTATGTAGCTGGGTCTAAAGGCATGTACCACTGTGCCTGATTTTAAAAACAAACAAACAGGTTCTCAATCTGTAAATCACACTGGTCTGTAACTTGCTGTGTAACCCAGGCTGGCCTTGAAATCATAGCAGTCCTCCTTCCTCAGCTTCCTGAGCTGGGATTGCAGGTGTGAGTCACCACATAGGACACCAGCGACTCCCTTTTAGCAACATAAGTCAATTCCTGCAATATCCAGAGGCAGCTTCCTCCCATGCTGAGATTTACTGTACCACCCACGTTGTACTCATCATTTAAAAACTTCTTCAGTTTCAAAAGCTGAAACAAAACTTTCTGTTTTGTTGACATACTGTTTTATTGTGGTATTAATTGGCCTGTAGAATTTTTCCTAAAGATAACTGAAATTGTCTTTTCTTTTCATTTTGAATGAACTTTTGGAAGTTACCTAGGACTTCAGAAATTTCTAGCACTAACATTGGAATAGGGAACATGAACATTGGCATGCCTTGAAGTCCATTCTGGGTTTATTTATGTAATGATGCCTTTTTCAACAGCATTATCCCGTAGCATGGGTAAATACGATGGTTTTTGACTTCAAAGGACAGCTGAGGTCTGGAGACATCATATTGCACAGCTGGTCTTCGTTCCCTGGTAAGATTTACGTTCTAAGCTCGGCCCCTTGCGCTGGAGAGCAGCTAGAATTTTACTGGAGCATTACCCAGCCTTGTTGTTGTGTTCCAGTAAAGACATTATCTTTGTTATTTATTCTTTTTTGCTGTTTTGTTTTGTTTTTGAACAAGGTCTCTCTGTGGCTGACCTGGAACTCGCTCTGTAGACCATTCTGGCCTCGAACTCACAGACATCCTCCTGCCTCTGTGTGCCACCGCATCGAACTGTTACTTATTCTAATGACTTACAAGCAGTATTTTGCTACAGACATGAAGTTCTTGATTGTATTTTTTTTATTTCAATGTTCTTGTTTTAAACATTTTGTTTTTGTAGGTTTTTAAAGAAACCTCCTGAGTAGCAGTGTCTTATATAACAAGCTTAATTGCTCATAGTTGTGAATGAGCCTTCCTAACTCCTTCAACTTAGAAAACAGCAAAAGCATGTGTTCTTCAGTTGAATTTAGCCTGATGATCAAGATAAAAGAAGTCCCTCCCATATACATAAAGCTTACCTATACAGTGTGCTTAATTTTCTTTATTTTTTAATTTTTATTTTTAAATTTAAATTAGAAACAAGGTTGCTTCACATGTCAATCCCAGGTCCCACTTCCTTTCCCTCCCTTACCCCCACCAACCCCCCCAAATATCCCCTCATTTCCCCAGGGAGGGTGAGGCCCTCCATGGGGGTGTCCATAATCTGTCATTTCATCCAGGGCAGGGCCTAGACCCTTGCCCAAGAGTCCAGGCTGAGAGTGCATCTCTCATTGTGGGATGGGCACCCAAAGTCCATTTGTATACCCAGGATAAATACTGATCTACTTCCCAAGGCCCCATAGATTGCCTAGGCCTCCTCACTGACACCCACATTCAGGGGGTCTTGATCAGTTCTATGCTGGATTCCCAGCCATCAGTCTGGGATTCAAGAGCTTAATTTTCTTAGGTGACATGACTTTTAGGACATTTTCGTGAAAGAAAACAAGTTCCAAACTTTTGTTTTTGTTCGTATAATTATTTTAATTTTATTATTTTGTTTTTGTTTTTGTTTTTCTTGAGACATGGTTTCCTCTGTGTAGCCTTGCCTGTCTGGGAACTTGCTCAGGAGATCAGGCTGGTCTCTAACTCACAGAAATCCACTTGCCTCTGCCTTCGGAGTGTTGGGATTAAAGGCGTGTGCCACCACTGCTCTACAAGACTTTTTTTTTTAGTTTAGTTCCAAAAACTCTTTCTTAAGAATCCAAATTATTTGCATGTTTTAGATGAGCTGGAAGAAATGCTGAATCCCATGGGCACTGTGCAGACGAACCCATATGCTGAAAATGCAACTGCCTTGCACATTAAGTTTCCAGAGAATAAAAAGCAGCCTTATTATTACCCTCCCTTCGATAAGGTAAGATAACTGAAACACCACTGTGCTTGAGAGAATTGAGTCATTCCTGGGTAAAAATGTTCAGTACAAGCTCAGTGTGTCTGGTTCTTTCACAACTCTCCATACGTTGACATTATGATCCATTGGAAGGCTGTGCAATACCGTGATATGTTTTGCCTCATCTCTGACCAAATGAAGCTTGGTGTCTCTGGAGTTCTGGGACCATGTTTACAAAGTGGGATTTAATTGTTCTGAATTCTTTTCTGTTGTAAAAAGTCTCTTAGGTGTATTCACGAATACCTCTGAATGTGTAATGTGTTCTGTGAAACATGCATGGCATTTATGCCGCTGTTACTGCTTTCAGGAATTTAAGGGTAGTGGCTGTAAGGCAGTGTCTCACTCTAACCAGCATGACCTAGAACTCACTGTGTAGCCCACACTTGCCCTGACTTTGAGTCTTCCTGCCTCCACCTTCCAAGAGTTGGACTGCAAGGGTAAGGCACCATGCCCAGCAATGACTGTAGACTCTGTAGCAAGGATTTCCATTTCAAAATACATCCTTAGTGTGCAAGTTGTGCCTCTGAAGGGCGACTGTTTGGTGGAGCCTGAAAACAGGACTGAAATGATTTGTACACTAAGAAAGCCCAGTTCTCATGTTTTTTTCCCTCTCCCACCCCCTCTGGAAGTTGGACCCAAGTTTTGAGGCACACCCTTAACCACCAAGTGGCACCCCTAGCCCTTTCTAATGTCTTTTGATTCATATTTTGTTTTTGTCTTATGTGTATGAGTATTTTGCTTGTACATATGAATGTGCATTATGCGTGTGCTTGGTACTCAAGGAGGTCAGAAGAGGGCATCAGATGCCCTGAAACTGGTGTTACAGACTGTTGTGAGACACCATGTAGGTTTCTGGGAACAGAACCTGGGTCCTCGGGAAGAGCAACAAGTGTTCCTAACCACTGAGCCATCTCTCCAACCCCCTCTAATAGGTTTTGATTTTTAGGTTTGACATTTCTTTTTAAGTATGACTGGTATTGTTGTAATACAGAAATATTGGGGCAAATCCCCAAAACATACACAAGAAATTTCTTAATCCAAATGAAAAAAGGCTACCTTTAAAGTACTAAATAATATCTACATTAGCCCACTTACAAACTCAGATAGTTTTAATATAGATATTACCAGACTTGTATAAAGGATACTTGTATATGTTGGAGCTGTCAGTACGTGTGTGTGGGGGGTGGGGGGTTGCTAAGCAGAACTCTTTATATTAGGAAGCTATATACTCAATCCCAGAGATGGCTTCTAGAGTATTGTGAATCTTAATTATGTAATTCAACGTTGCTTTCTTTATTTGTACTTTAAGTGAATTGAATCCCCAAGAGCCAGTTTCTCAGTACAAGGTCTTTAAGAACGTTTTTTCTGCCCAGTGTGGTGCCTCACACCTGTAATCCAGCAGTGTGACACTGAGGCAGGAGGATTGCAAGTCATCCTGGGTTACATATAAAGTGGCTCTTTCTCAAAAACATGAAAAAACAAACAAACAAAGAGCCATGGATGCAACTCAGTGGTAGAGTTCTCCCAGCACGTGCAGGGGCCTGGGTCCAACGCCAGCACTGCAAGTTAAATGAATTTAAACATAGGATTAAAGCACTATTCTGATTGGTCATTTAAAGCCAAATTGAAAGTTGTGCTTTTTAAACCAATTGCTGAGTATGTTAGGAACTTTCCATTTTAATACACACCGAGTAGGGGAAAAAAACTACATTTTGATTCATCTGTTACATTTCTGGGGCACCTGTGGGTATCCTGAGAATAAGAATAAGAATTTGTGATCCACAAGCCACTGTTCTATGTGCTACATTCCATAGGCTTTTCCCTAGCGACTGTTAGCGCTATCGTGTGTGTCCACTGATCATTTACAGTTTATTGGGGGATCAAATTAGATGCTGCTTAAGGCATTTTTCAGATCTAACATACTATGCAAATACTTTTGCATTTATCTATTTTAGAGAAGTCAAATTTCTTTAACTATGTAATTTCACCATTGCTGCTGTCATTCTTTTTTGGTTTTACGAGATAGGGTTTCTCTGTATTGTTTTGGAGGCTGTCGTCCAGCCTGGCCTCGAACTCACAGAGATCCACCTGCCTCTGCCTCCCGAGTGCTGGGGTTAAAGGCGTGTGCCACCACTGCCCGGCTGCTGCTGTCATTCTTATGTAGTCTTTTTAGTTCCCCTGCCTCAGCATCCTGAGTACTGTGGTTGTAAGTTTGAGCCACTACACATGGAGAGTTCTGGAGATTTTGGTTCTTTTTCTCTGGGGCGAGAGGTGGTTCCTCAAGTGTGCTGGGCAGGTCCTCCATGGCACAGTCAGTGCCTCACCATGGCCTCCATTTAAACTTTCTTTTTCATCAAGGTCCTGCAAAGTTGCTTGGCAGGCCTTGATCTGCCCTTCTGCCTCTGAATTTTTTGTAATGATCACAAAATAAGTCACAGAAATGTAAAAGAGAAAAATCTCCCAAGGTGCTGTGTTGTTACTCAGTACTACTGCCTGCCATCAGTTTTGTCTTACGAGTCAATTTTATGACTATTGCTTAACTTTAGTGACTATACTCTTACCTGATCTTAGAAAACACCCTTTGGGATAGACTGCGAATCACCACACTTAACACATGATAACGTAGGTAAAGATACTTCTCAGCTTCCACAATGCCGTTGCCGCCACATTTTTAATGGCAGTGCTGAGGGTCACTCCCAGACGTTAAGAAACCTTCTACCACTGAGCTATACCTCCACCAAGCCTAGACTTCCACTTTAGCATCTGTGTTTTAGTTCCCTTTTCTCCGCGCATCCCTGCTGTGTAGCCCAGACCGGTCTCACACTTGCTGTCCCCCTCCCTCGCATGCTAGGCAAATGCATTACCTTGAACTACATACACCTCAGCCCCTGATAGCTGTTGATTTTGAAAAACCAAATGTAATGATAAGGCTTACCTATTTTAGATTATTTTTATTTTATGTGTAGTGTTTGCCTACACATATATATTTGTATACCATATATTTGCAGTCTCAGATCCCCTGAAAACTGTGAATACAGATGATTGTGAGCCACCATGTGGGTTCTGGGAACCAAGTCAGGTATTTTGGAATTATAGCAGCAAGTACATGTAACCACTGAGCCATTACTCTAGTCCCTTGCTTTAGTGACTCTTACTTTATCCAGAAACAGTCTGAGAGCGCCCTCTCTCTGCAATCTCTGCAGTGACACCATCATTTCTCTGTTGTCAAGAGTTTGAAGCACTTTGGGAAATAATGGGTTTTGTTGTTTCATTTTTAAAATTTGTTTCCATTTATAAGGGGTAGAAGTGTAAAGTGTGTGCAGTCTCCCAATCCAAGTATAAAATAGCTGTTAACATTGAAAATGTTACAGATATCAAAGCCAAAATTTAACCTTTTTATTATGATTTTTGAAACAGATCATTGAGAAGGCAGCTGAGATTGCCAGCGGTGACAGTGCTAATGTGTCAGTAAGTATCAAACGTCATCTGGCCCTTCTTGCTGCGCAGTTATGTGCAGTATGAGGGACCATCCCTCATCTGTTGTAATGAATGTATGGGAGACATAATTCCAAAGCAGTCTCACATCCCATTGCTGGCTACATGTAGGTTTGTTTTTGTGACTCGTATGCGAGTGGTAAACCCTTTTCTGAACAAGTTCAGGGTTATTGGCCCACAGTAGATGCTAGTCATCTCATAGATTTCCAGTACTATCTTAGTATCATTTAGTTAACTTAAGAGACCATGTTCTTTCACATAACAAAGCCAGTGTAAAAGGGACTAGTTTTACAGTGGGAGACCTGTGGTTCTCCCTGAGAACTCTGCCAAGTTGAATATGTCATTTCTGTTTTATGATTTACTGTTCCTGTTCCAGCTTCCTGTGTTTCTACATTACAGACAACAGAAGCGTCCATATAACAATTGATTCTAAGGCTATTGTTATTATATTCTGCTTATACATCCTGGGCTAGACCCTGGACACATAGCTAGACCTTAAGTGGGGCTGGACAGCATGATCTCTTAGGAGACTGGCGTGGTTTTGGCTGAGAGTAAGATATGCTAGTATTAAGGAAAGTAAAAGGGACGAGGGGCTTTGTTTAAATAGTCTAACTGTGCTCCAGACTAGTCTTGAATGCTCAGTCATCCTGCCTCAGCCTTCATGTTAGGAGTAAAGTGTGTGACTGTTGAGGCCTTGCATGACAGTGCATGCCTGTCATCTAGCATTTGGGAAGTAGAGGCAGAAAGACCAGGTCATCTTTGGCTGGTACCAGAACAAAGAACAGCAAACAAACCAAACACTGAGCCTCAGTCTAATATTCCTTCTTCGTTACTAAGTTACAGATTTTAAGCTTCTTCAGTTAGGGCATTCTTCCATAGAACAAAGTGGACAGATTGCATATAAATTTCATTGCTTCCTACAGAGACCAGTCTCTGAGATGGTGTCTAGACTGACTAGCAAGCTTCCAGAAGCCACTGGCTCTGACTTCTCCATGAATGGGATTTTACACACGCACACACGTACGCACGCACGCTATGGGTGGCTTTCACACAGGTGCTGGGGGTCAGAGTCCAGGCCTTTGTGCTTGCACAGCAGGCGTCCCACCGCCTTAGTTGAGCTACCTTCTCAGCTCAATGGCTCTTACGTGGAACTACTGCTGCTGCTACTGCTACTGCTATTACTGCTACTTGCTCTTTAGGGAGTGTTTCCTTGGTTGTGTGGATCTTGGTTTCTCTATTCTTAAGTTTTAAACTCTGGTTGCCTGCCTGTTCACAGTAAGTAATGAGCCTTCAGGATGAAGTCTACTACATGTGAAGGTTCCCAGGCATTCTGGGACCAGGTAGCTCCCAGGGGCGAACACTTTTACTCCTCACGCTGACATAATTCCTGTCTCAACATGGCCAGAGGCCCTCTTCCCTCCTCAGGCAGAAACCTTTAGTCTCCCCACCCTAATTTCCCTAGCTGCTTCCTCCTCCTCCTCGAATCTGAGCTCAGCTCCCTAGAGCTGTGCCTGGCATCGCACTGTTTGAGCCTGAAGACCCCATCCCTAGTCATACCTTCATTCTCTCACTGAAGCATCCCTGTTAGGTTCGTGTCAATTTGATGTTCATTTTTAGACAGATTGGCCTCAGACTCACTTTGTAGCTGAAGATGCCTTGAATCTCCTGCCTCTGTCTCCTAAGTGCTGGGATTGCAGCTGTACCATACACATGTGGCAGGAGTTTTGGTTTTGTTGCTGCTTCTGAACAGGATCACTCTATGTTGACTTGTACTTTGAATCCTTCTGCTGCATTTACACCATCACTGGTGAAATTCAACTTTTCCTTATTTTTGTTGGGTTAAGATCAAATCCAGGGCCCTGTGCATACGGGCCAGTGCTCTAGTACTGAATTAGCATTCTAAAATACAGAGGATTTTCTATTCTTGTTCCCACTATAAAGAGCTCCCACTTTATAGAAATTTTTATGCTTCTAAGTCAAGGCACAAGTCGAGAAGGTCTTTATTTACAACTTTTACTCTTTTTATGTTTGTGTTATCTTGTCCACATGGAGGTGGGGCGGGGAGGGGGTTGATAGAAATCAGAGGTGATGAAATGGCTCAGGACCCACGTGGTGGCATGCGTGGGCATGTGTGTGTGTGTGCTTGTGTGCGCATGTGTATGTGCGCGTGCAGGGTCTTAAAGAAGAAAGTCCACTCAAATAATAGTGAATTTCTAAGATATATTTAACTATGATATATTTAACCTAAAAGCAATAGTGCCATCTAGTGTTTGCACTTGGATTTGAAAACAAAAAACAGGAGACCCTTTCTTTATATGTAGCTTAGAAATTGAGCAATGCAAACTTTATAAAAGGATTCACTTTAATCTTTACACAGAATTTGTATTTTACTGGTAAGGCCTACAATTATAAATTCAGTGCCTATAAATTTGCTAAGTGGTTGCTTGCTTTGCACAGTTAAATTCTATAATGAGTATTTTACTTTCTTAAGAGTCGAGGTGGAAAAAAATTTCTTGCTGTACTGAAAGAAATCTTGGACAGAGACCCCCTGTCTCAGCTGTGTGAGAATGAAATGGATCTTATTTGGACTCTGCGGCAAGACTGCCGAGAGAATTTCCCACAGTCACTGCCGAAACTACTCCTGTCAATCAAGTGGAATAAGCTTGAAGATGTTGCTCAGGTAACAGAAAATTCTTCCCTCCCTCCCTCTCCTTATCCTCCCTCCCCTACTCCCCCCTCTTTCTTTCCCCCAAATAACAGAAAGTTCATTTCTGTAACTCTCGTTGCTTTTGTGTAATGTGTCTTTCCACTTGGTTATTTCCAGTTGTTGCATAAATTTTCTATATGCTTTTATTTTCTTTTGTTGTTTAAAGACAGAATTTCTCTGTATAGACCCAGTTGTCCTGGAACTAACTCTGTAGGCTTCAAAGTCAGAGATCTGCCATTCTCTGCCTCCCAAATACTGGGATTGAAGGCATGGGCCACTACTGCCCAGCTGTTTTCCTATTTATTTTATGTGCATTGGTGTGAAGGTGTCAGATCCTCTGGAACTACAGACAGTTTTACCTTTCCTCCTCCTCCTCCTTCTCCTCCTCGTCCTCGTCCTCCTTCTCCTCCTCCTCCTCCTCCTACTGTCCTTAAATGATGGGATGGCCAATGGTTGTAGAGTCCACATCTGCAGCGTCTTACTCTGTTCATTAAGCACATAGTAACCTTTTAAATGTATGTATAACATGTTTCAGAAACAAAAACAACCTTTGTTTGCATCTGCAGGAATGTTTGAGGCATCAGTAATTAACATTTTCCTTTCTTTTGACTCATCTCTGTTTCCTTATGCCAAGAAAGATACGTTACTTTTGTCTACCACAATTCTGACCTGGCTTTAATTTTAAACAGCTTCAGGCACTCCTGCAGATTTGGCCCAAACTGCCGCCCAGGGAAGCCCTGGAGCTCCTGGATTTCAACTATCCAGACCAGTATGTCCGGGAATATGCTGTTGGTTGCCTGCGACAAATGAGGTATCTCTTTTATGAGACCATCCTGGGGCAAGGAATTACTGGGTGGGTAAGACAGGGTGGTGGCTCCTTGAATGTATGGTGGCCAGGCCATATGGGCTCTAATCATAGTGCCCCCTGCTGGCTCTGTGGGCACAGTTCAGGTACAGTCAGCCACTCTTCCCTTTAATGCAGCAGAGACTCTTGAAACCTTAGATTCCGAATACTCACCCAGCCCAGAGGCCAGCTTTTCGAAAGTGAGCAGCCATAACTGTGTTGCCTCTTTCCTTTACAGTAGTCTACTAATTACCCCAAATAAAATGGGCTCATATTTTATGACAGAGGCATATTTATTTTCAGGAAGAATCTCACAGGCTGCCCGTGAACTCACTGTGTAGCACAGACTAGCTAGTTCTCCATTTCAGACTGATACTCCTGCCCCGAGTCCTAGCTGTGGTCTCGTCTTGTTTTAGATCTGTTTTAAATAGTTTGGTAGGAGAAGAAACTATGTACACTCTCTAGTAGTGGTTTGAGAAGCAAAATCAGACATATAAAAGAACCTTCTATTTTATACTTCTGCTTGTGGGTGTTTCTTTATTGTTTATTTTACTTGTTGTTGTTGTTATTATTATTATTATTATTATTATTGATTTTCTGGAACTCTGTATAGTCCTGACTGTCCCAGAACTTACTCTGTAGCCCAGGCTAGCCTCTGCCTCCTGAGTGCTAGAATTAAAGGCATGCACACCACTATCCCGCTTATAGTTCTGTTTTTTTATACTAGCTATCGGTTTTTATAAGTGGGCAGGGTCTTCATAATTAATTAACTGATCAGTTAAGATTGTTGGATGGGTGATTGCAAAGATGAAACCCCAGTTGCTTTGTCTTCCTGCCTTTGCACTAGAGGCCTGATGAGAGACACTGTGTGCTCTGGGTTAAGTGTTTGATCTTGGAGGGAGATGCTGAAATGATATGTTGCCCCATGTGGCTGATTCTGACACCTCCCTCTGGTAAATGTTAGTGCTCTGGGATTTTGTTTCTCATTTAATGCTGTGGTTTGGCCCCAGTCTCACCTCAGCTACCGAGGACAGTGAGAGGCCCGTGTAGTCTGACCTTCAGAACTGCTGGACTTGCCTGTGATGCCAGTGGCCACCAGCCACAGTAAACTCAGTCCCTTTATTAATAATATATTATGAAGTGAAGTCATTATAATCCCTGCCTAAAGGTACACTCATTTCTTGTCTATTTGATGTTAGGTTTCAGTTATTTACTGACATGGAAGAATGAATTACTTAAAATTACGTGATAGCAAAGAAAAAACAAATCATTAAAGCTTTCATTTTAAAAATACTAGTTTGGCGAAATACAAAGTGTATTTGTTAGCAAGATCAGAGTTGTGCTCAGGGCCTGTGGGGTAGCTCCAGAAGTGACGCTGTGACGCAGTAAGAAGCCTGATGTCCTGAGTGACCCCTGGAACCCGTGTCGAGGGAGAATGAGAGAGTTTACTCCACCTTGTCCTGACCCCCATGTGAACACTGTGGCACACATGCCATATCCGTGTCTCACACTCAATAGAAATAAAGAATTATGTTAAAGTAGCCATTTGGGAGCGGGTCCCCCCTCTTGATTCTTGACTGATTATACATTGTATCAACTTAGTCGGGTTGATAAGAATGCCCCATGCATCTGCTCTTTGCCGCTCACCCCCTCCCTGCATCTGAAATCTGTATCTTTTGGTCAGTATTCCAGCATGTTACAGTGAGTGCAAACACGTGACAAGCCTGGTCCGCACAAGCCATGTGTTGTAATCAGTTAACACGTGAGTTTGGTAGGCAGGGCTCTTTCTCTGGCACAGGTGGCTGAATTTCTCTCTCTCTCTTTTTGTTTCTTTCAGTGATGAAGAACTCTCTCAGTATCTTTTACAGTTGGTGCAAGTTTTGAAATATGAGCCTTTTCTTGATTGTGCCCTGTCTAGATTCTTATTAGAAAGAGCACTTAATAACCGGAGGATTGGGCAGTTTCTGTTTTGGCATCTTAGGTAAGTCTTTCATGTTTCAGCCTGAGACCTCCGTGTGCTTCAATACCTAATTCAGTGTGATGTCAGACATTCAATGGGACCGTGAGAGGTTTTGTGGGTTACAGTCCATCAATAACATGTACACTGTTTTGGTGTCTTCTTTTCTCAAGCCCAAACTACACCTTTGTCATTTGACACAATAATCTTCTCTGAATTTTTAACTAAAATTAGCAACTGATATATTGTAATATTTTCTAGCAAACTAATTTTCTTTTTTAAATATTTAATACACTTGCATATGTGTTTTGATCAAATCCACGCCTATTTCCTCCCTTCCAATTCCTCCTCTGTCTCCCAATCACTTTTCCCTTCCAACTTCATGTACTCTCATTTAAAAATAAGCTCATTGTCTTAATATATGTTAGCTATGTGCTGATATATATATTCCTCTAAGAAGCTTGTGCATAATGTGTGGGTGCTTTGCCTGCACGTATAGACATACTTGTATGCCTGGTCCTTGCAGTGGCCATAAGAGGGCATTGGATACCCTAGAGCTGGAGTTAATAGACAGTTGTGAGCTTCCGTGTGAGTTCCGGGAATGTAACCCGGGTCCTCTGGAAGAGCAGCCAGTGCTCTTCACCCCTGAGCCCTTCCTCTAGCTCCAGTTTGTGGATTCTATTGTAATCACTACTATTACTGAAACAAGTCAAGGTGCCACCACTGCCCAGCTTTTCACCATTCTTTAAGTGAGAAAATAGAACCAGGGCCAGAAGATGTACACTCAGCAGCAGGAAGCGAGGAGAAAACTGGATAATGGCTAATTGAGATACTGGTTTTACTGACCCCAGTCAAATGGACTTCTTTTTCTGTCTCATGTTTTTCTACATTCCTAAGTTAACATTTCTTTTCCCCTTCATAAGGCAAATCAAATAAAATGTGGAAATGCTGGTTTTCTTCAGTTTAAGAATTAACTACTAAACTACTAAACACTTATAACTTCTGAGTTCTACTACTACTTAACAGATTGGGCTATTAGCACCTTACTAGTAGGGTTGGGAGAACAGCTCCCGGCCTGGCTGGAATCAGTATTTCACAGTAGAATAAAGAAGGCAGTGATCTTTCCATGGTCTGAAGTGTTTGACAAACAAACCAATTGAATATTGGCTTTCTGCAGGTCAGAAGTGCATATTCCCGCCGTGTCCGTACAGTTTGGTGTCATCCTAGAAGCATACTGTCGAGGAAGTGTAGGGCACATGAAAGTGCTTTCCAAGCAGGTATGGGCATTTCTATCATTTCAGTTTAACACACAGCCATCAGTTTGTCAAATTCGATTTCATTGCCCTGTCCGTCCCTTAACCTGATCAATACATTGTGGGAAAGAATTGAGTCTCATGAAGCCCAGGCTGGCCTCGAGCTCACTATCTAGTGAGGAAGGTCATGGTCAGGAGATCCACTGCACAGCCTTTTGAGTGCTGGGATCCATGGCACATGGTTCTGTGTCTAATTTATGCTCTGCTGGAGATCAGACTCAAGGCTTTGTACTTGATAGTCTACCACTGAGCTACTTCCCAGCCTTTAGCATGTGCTTTTAGAAAAATCTGTCATATAGGAAGTGTCAGCAAGCTTAAAATTAAATATATATGAAATGGGACACAGCCAGGATTTCTCATATTTTCTACATTAATAGGATGCCTTGAATTTTAATGGTCTGTTCATGTTTCATGATGGATATGAGGGAGGCTGTCTTTTTTTGTTTTTTGTGTTTTTGTTTTTACGAGACAGGGTTTTTCTGTATTGTATTGGAGGCTGTCAGTCCAGCCTGGCCTCGAACTCACAGAGATACGCCTGCCTCTGCCTCCCAAGTGCTGGGATTAAAGGCGTGCGTCACCACCGCCCAGCCATGTCTTTTTTTTTTTTTTTACTTATTTTTATTTAATGTGTATTGGTGTTTTGCCATGGGTGTCCAGTTCCCTAGAATTAGAATTACAGACAGTTGTGAGCTGCCATATGGGTGTTGGGAATAGAACCTGGGTACCCTGGAAGAGCAGTCAGTGCTCTTAACCTCTGAGCCATTTTTCCAGCCAGAGGGAGACAGTCTTTTGATCTTTTGACTCTGGTTTTTCATGTCCCTCAGTTACTCTTTTTAGTAAATATATTTATGCTTTAGAAGATTTTGCTCAAGTATAGTATTTGTGATACATGTAAATCATCATGTCTTTTAAATTGAAATTATTGAGGTATAAGCTCACAGGTATTTTGGTTTCTGTAATTCATAATCCTCCTTATCTTTTTGAGCTATATGTTCATGCTTAAAACTATGATATGTTCTTGCAGTCCAGAGGTATTGCTGATATTGCTGTAAGTTAATTTCCCTATGCCAAGAGTCATACTGTTTATACTTTTTAAAAATATGCTGCTTTATTATGCTCCTGATAGTTCACCAGTATGTGTGTAAAACCCAGGCTGCCTCAATCCCCTCCCCCAAATGCTGAGATTACAAGAATGTGCCACCATTCCTAGCTCTTTTGCCTTGCTAGAGAAACTTCCATAGGCTTTTGCAAAGGTCACTGGGTGTGTTAATAATCGCTAACATTTATTCACAACATTTAATCCTTGGCAATTCAGAACCCAGTATTCATGATGACCATCCTTGTTTGAACATCTTTTCACCCTTACTCCATTCACCCTCTACATTGGGCCCTTAATTCCCCCCACCCCTTTTTACCTCTCTTCCCCTGCACAGCCTCATCTTCCTCTTTAAATCTGTACGAGAATATCAACCTCCTCTAACCCCCTCTGTCCTGATCCCAAGTCCTCTTGTGTCATAGGCATGCCCTCTACTGCTAAGCTACAGTCTCATACTCCTTTTTCCTTTATATTTGTGTGTGTGGGGGGGGGTGCGTGCATGGTCGCACAGGTAAGGATGCTCACAGAGGCTGGAAGATGGCATCAGATACTCTAGAGCTGTGCAGTGTGATTTGGGGGAACTAAGCACAATTAAACATCAAGCCCACCCCCATTTTCCTATTTCTTTTTTAAGTGTATTTTGAGACAGTCTCACTGAGGTACCCAGGCTGGCCTCCTGAGTAAAAGGGATTACAGGCCTGTGCCACCAGGCCCAGCCATAACTGTTTTTCTTGACTGATGAATTATAAGAGAAAGACTTTGTACCCTTTCCAAGATGGGTGGGGGTGTGGGCTTGCTACATGGCATGTGGAAGTCAGGATGGCTTGTTGAAGTTGTTCTCTCCTTTCAGTTAGTCCTGGGAATTGAACTCAGATCTTCAGGCTTGGCAGTACGAACTCTTACATGCTAAGCTATTTTGCCAGCCCACTGTGGTATTCTTGTTATCACTATAAAGTTGTAAAATCACAATTGTTGAAATACTTAAAAGTATTTTTTGGCTTACAGCCTTTTAGGATACTATTCCAGAAATTGAATATCAGCACAATTATCAATGGGGCATAACAATTACCAATTGTGCAACATGAAAGAAATTCTAATTTGAAAGAGTTCAAAAAGTTCTCTTTTCATAGACCAGTTTTCATCTGGTTTCCTTGTTGCCAGTGTTGGAACAACTCCTGAAAACATTGAAAAGTGTAGTGTCTGTGGTTTTGACAGATGGCTAACTTGGCAAGCACCAGCCATCTTGATTTATCTTCAAGCTACATAGAACATGTTAATTTTCTCTATGAGCAAGGCCTCAGCTTATCTTTGAAAAACTGCTTTCTCATTTCCTACATGTAGGAAACTACATCCACATCCATACATAGTCTTCATGTTTCTTGCGTGGAAACAAAGTTCAAAGTTTTAAAATGAAAACATGATACAAAATGACTTTCCTGATAATGTGATTTCAAACCAGTGTGTATTATATTTGCCTCATATTTTATGTTTTTCTTTATATATGTTTGTTACTGTTTGTTGTTTCTAGTTTTAATGACATGTAAATGTTCCTTCTGTTTTATGATCGACTATGGTTATTGTGTTCTCATGAACTTGCTAGAAACTTGCTATGTAAACCAGACTAGTGTCACACTTGTGGCTGTTCTCCTGCCTCTGCTTCCCAAGTGCTGGGATCATAGGTGTTCACGGCCAGAACTAGCTGAAGTGGGTGTTTATTTGTTTCCTTGTTTGATTGATTGAAACGTGGTCTCACTGTATCCCTGGCTGACCTGAAACTCACTATGTAGATTAGGCTAACCTTGAACTCACAGAGATCCCTCTGCCTTAACCATACCCCACCAGCCCCACCATATACACAGTAATTAAAGGCATGCACTGCCATGCTTGGCTAAAGTGGCTTTTACGAATAATGGTTTTGATCTAGTTGGCCTTTGCTGTACTACAAGTACAGGGTGTTTGTTTGTTTGACTTAAGTTTTGATAGCCAAAGTTATCCCAGATTCTAGGACTAGACAGATGACTCAGTTGTTCTTATAGAGGACCCAGGTTCAGCTCCCAGCACCCATGTCAGTGGCTCAGAACCACCTGTAATTTCAGTTCCAGGGAATCTGGCAGCACCCCCTTCTGGCTTCACTACCATACACATGGTACATATCCATATACTCAGCACATGCACATATGCACACTTAATAAGAATAAAACAAGGGCTGGAGAGAAGGCTCAGTGTTTAAGAACATAGCTGGTCTTCCAGGGGTCCTGAGTTCAATTCCCAGCAACCACATGATCGTTCACAGCCATCTGCAGTGAGATCTGGTGCCCTCTTCTGGACTGCAAGCACACATGCAGACAGAGCACTATATACATAATATAATATAAATAAATAAATAAACCTTTTTAAAAAAGAGAATAAAAAATCTTAAAAATAAAAGCAATTTGGTGAGTGGGCACAGAGCTTCTCTGTGTAGCCCTGACTGCAGACCATGCTAATCTCGAACTCAGATATCAGGCTGTCTCTGCCTCCACCTCAACCCCCAAGTGCTGGGATTAAAAGTGTACACCGCTGCACCAAGCTTAAAGGCAAGCAGTTTTGTCTTGGATAACAAATACCTTGCATCATAATCTGCTCTTGTGGTCTTGGCAGTGAAAAGAAACAGGCTGAGATTCCAGACACGTGATGATAGGTATTGCCAGGCACAGTAGCACATATCCATAATTCCAGCCCTAAAGAGGCTGAGCAGCCTGGGCTACATAAAAGGCTATGTTTAAAACAAAAAAGACACGGACATGGAAGTAGGCATAAGGTTTCAATACTGGGAACAGCAGGTTACTTCTGTACAGATTCCCCATGCTGTGGTGTAGTCCAGATGGAGGATGTGTTTTGGATTTCATTACTCAGTGAACTGTAGAGTTGAAAACACTTTCACACCTGTCTGCAAATACCCAGTCTATGCCTGCCTGGTTACTGTTCTCAAATTTTAAGATACCATTTAATAAAGGGCTTAAAAGTGATACCTTGATTGTTATTTGGTAGTAATATAATGTGTGTAAAAACCTTATATGCAGGGTTTTTACTTTATCTGATTGTGCATGTGTGTTTGGTTAGAGCTACTGATAAATGTGACTGTATGATATATTATTTTTAATACATTATTTTTCAGGTTGAAGCACTCAATAAGTTAAAAACTTTAAATAGCTTAATCAAATTGAATGCAATGAAACTTAACAGAGCGAAAGGAAAGGAGGCCATGCACACGTGCTTAAAACAGAATGCTTACCGGGAGGCCCTTTCTGACCTGCAGTCACCGCTGAACCCATGTGTCATCCTCTCAGAGCTCTAGTAAGTGACTGTCTCTGCTCCACAGTGAGCAGCCTGTGCACATAGCAATGCAGAAAAGCTGTCGGAGTCACTGTGCTGGGGAACTGGCGGGGCTGCCTGGTAGCCCAGGGAGGTCAAGTATAACCAAGGAAGGGAAGCATGAAGTCTTCAAAGGCTGTGTTTGTATTCACGAGGCTGTAGAGCTAGATTTATCTGTGAGATTAGTAATATTGTAAATTAATTTCTTTCAATTATATATAATTTTAGTTGTATATCAGAACATACATAAGGTAGCTTTTTAAAAAATATTATTTTACTATGGGGCGGGGCAGGGGGGCTTGTGCACAGGAATGCAGTGTTCACAGTGGCCAGAGGCATGGATCGGATGCCCTGGAGCTTGATTTACAGGCTGTCATAAGCTGCTGTTGCAAGCTACCTAACTTGGGTGCTAGGAACTGAACTCTGGTCCTCTCCAAGAGCAGTATATGCTCTTAACCACTGAGCCATCTTTCCAGCTCTGTTAGTTTTGAAACAGGACCTTATATAACCCAGGCTAGCTTCAAACTCTTTATGAGCCCAGGCTGGCTTTGAACACATAATCCTCCTGCCTGCTGAGTGCAGGTAACACAGGCATGTGCCCCCATTCCTGGCTATAGTACCAGTTCTTAAGAATTGAAAATCCTGTATGAGCAAAATGTTGGAAACCATGACACATTATCTCCTGATCTCCTATTTTAAGCTGAGGTTTAAATTAATCTCTAAACTATTTGCCATCTTTTCATTCACACAGAAGTGGAAAATATACTTTGTGTCAACAACAGTACTAGAATCGATCCCTCATTGTGATATCAGGGCTTGAGATGTACCCAGAAAAGGTTCTCATTCTGATATGACTTCTGTAGACTCTGAAAGAATTATAGGTGGCAATTGTGAGCCCCATACCTCAGGGCTCCTTTGCAATCTTGTACATTCTTACGCTGAAGTGTTTGATTCCCCCTTTGCTGATTTCAGTGTTGAAAAGTGCAAATACATGGACTCTAAGATGAAGCCCTTGTGGTTGGTCTATAACAACAGAGCTTTTGGAGAGGACTCAGTTGGAGTGATCTTTAAAAACGGTGACGGTGAGTCCTGGGAAGGTGTGTGTGTCAGTGTGATAGCAGCCAAAAGGCCAGTGCCAGTGCTCACGAGGTCAGCACAGCATCCCCTGGGATCCCCTCCTTTCTGCCGAGAAATCACTTCTATAGTTTAATCGGTTACCTCATAAGCCTTCCTATGTTTCCCTATAAAATACAAATAATAAATCTTTTGATGAAAAGCTTGTAAAAAGTGAGGATATCTCAGTATATATTCGTGCATCCTGTTCCAGTGATAGCAACTTTGAAGTCATTGCCAGAGTTTTATGTTTGGATTGAGCTCATGACCCAGACTTTATAAGGAAATGCCTCTGAAGTAATTGCACCAGCCCAAGGCAGCCATGACTTGTAAGCCATATGACCACAAGCCCTGTAATTGATAAGCTTTAGGGTTTTCATCTCATGAAGCTATAACATCCCTGTACCAGAGTCCTTAAAGGATTCGCAAGAAATAACTTATTTATACATGCTTGCAACTTCTTAATAGAACTTACTCAGAGTGGTTCATGTGCCTTGAGATAGTGTCTCACTCTGTACAAAGACTGACCTCAAACCTGTGATCCTCAGCCTTTCCAGTGTTGGGATTACATGAATCAGCATATCCCACCCTCATGATGTATTGCTAAATATTTTACTCCACTAGACTATACAAGTAGTATAACTTGTTATTACACATTATTTTGTTCAGAAGTACTCTTTGGGAAACCAGGAGAAGAAGAAAGACAATTTTATGTAACCAGGTTGGCCTTGAACTCATTGTGTAGCTTGAACTCTGATGTTCCCTACCTTCCCCACCTCCAAGTACTGGGATTACAGTTGTGTGTTGTCATGTCAGGCTGACATAACTTATATTATTTTGGCCCAAGATCTCACTATGTAGCCGAGGCTGACTTCAAATTTTCGATCTCATGAATGTTGAGACTAGAAGCACTCATGAACATGATAAATAAATTCAACTGTTACAGTTTTCTGGACTCCTAATGTACTGACTTACTTGTATGATTCCTAAGAATTTTCTGTGAAACCTTAAAGGCAGGAGAAGTTAACAATGCTATGATCTATGCAGAAATATACTTTCATGGTATTTTCACACATGGGAAACAGTTGAAAACTTGATTCCTAAACCATACGGGGAAATTCTGATCACCTAGCCTGTATGTTGCAATGAGTATAGGCAAGATTAAAATTGTGGGGAAAGTACAGTGCTTGGCAATGTGTTTAGTGACTCTGACTGAATGCCTAAGGTTGAGCTAGCAAGTGGGGTGGGGGGAGTGGTCACAAGAAGGCAAGTGCATGTAACTGAGCGGGCATTTCCCGTAGATTTGCGGCAGGACATGCTGACGCTGCAGATGCTACGCCTGATGGATCTGCTCTGGAAAGAGGCGGGTTTGGACCTTCGGTGAGTGCTCCAGTACATTTGCTTATTTCGTGTGTTTTCCTCCTGTTGAGCCCTTCCCTTCCCTTTTAATTATGTTTGTAATAATAGTTAGTACAGCCTTTTACAATGTGCTTTCTAACCGTTACCCTATTTGAATATCATCATACTCCACTACATGTGCTTGAGATTCCAGAAAAGGGTAGATTTGGACTTTAATAACCTGAACAGGCATCCAGAGTCAGGTTCCAGGTTCCAGTTTCAAGGTTGGTGGCTTTCGTTTAGAGAGCGGGTCCCTTATATGGCTCAGGGTGGTATTGAACTTGCTCTACAGGCTAGAGAGACTTGAATTCATTATCCTGCCTCAGTGTCCAAAGTGCTGGGATTCCAGCCATGTGTCTTTGCACCCTGTTGAACTCTTTTATAGAAAGATTTATAATTGTTGCTATGCATTGACTGGCAAAGGCACTTTGTTAGCTTCATGTAGATTATTTCTACCTCACAGCTCCATAAGGTTGAGTTACTCTTTTTTAACATGTGAGAAAAATCAACACAGTAGTAATTTAAAACAAACAAACAAATAAATAAATAAAAGTATATTAAATAGTGCCCATTTTAGATACAGGATTGTCAAGTCTCTACATTGATGTCTTTCTGTTATTTTACTGTCCTATCAAGTGAGAAAGCAGCGTGGAAATATGTCTTTGTTTGCCAAAATATGATGGTATTCAAAAAGCCTAATTGCCAGCTTTGTGTTCTCTTTTGGTAAGCATTTGTGTCTATGCACACGTGCGCATATATGCACCATGGGGACACCTGAGGAGGTCGGGGATAGCATTTGAGAGTTGAGCTTCTTTCTTCTGTGGATCCTGGGAGTCAAACCTCAGGTTTCGCAGCAATCCACTGAAAGTATCTCATCTGCCATCTTGTTTGTATTTTAAAGGCAGAATCTTTGTTTCTAGATCCTTCTAGAATATACTTTTCTGGTTCTGTTAAGTTAAAACAATCTAGTGTGATTTTTTTTCTTTTCATGGGCTTACGATTATAATAAGACAGAGCTGTGATTATAATAAGACAGATCTGTGTTTTTTCTTTTTCATTGAAAATAATTTTCCCCTCACATAATTAAAGTTTCTCCTGCCTCTACTCCTCTTAGTTCCTCCTTACCTCACTGTCCATCCAGACCTACCCCCTTTTTATCTATCATTAGAAAACAAGCAGGTTTCTAAGGAATACTAGTAAAATAAAATATAGTAACATAAAACAAACATGTCAGAATTGGACAAAACAAACAAACAGAAGGAAAAGATCTACAAAAGAAGGCACAAGAAATAGACCCACTTGTTCTCACACTCAGGAATAACGTGAAAACACTAAACTAGAAGCCATAAACACACACAAAGGACATATAGGGCAAAAAGACAAAAAATAAAAAGTATTTAAAAGTAAGACAAAATTAAAACCGGGCAGTGGAGGCACCTACCTTTAACTTGTGAATTTCTGATTACTTAAAAACACTGTTGTGTGTAAATGATAGCTTTTTCCCCTTAACCACTCAGAAGGAATACATCACAGATAGAGGCTGAGTGTGTGGCTTTTGTTGTTGTTGTTGTGACCACATTCCTACCAAGAAGCAGCCTAGGGGCCAGTGAGATAGTTCAGTGGGTAAAAGCTTTCCGCACAAGCTCAGCTGCTGAGTTCAGTGCCCAAATGCCACGATGGAAGGAGAGACACAGAAACACACATCACATCAGAGTATATTGACATGGAGCAGCTCCAGGGAAGGAAGGTTTGGGGTTCATAGTTCAGAGGATGTCCCACCATTGTGGAGAGAACTCACTGGGGCAAGACCAGCTTCCGGACTTGGAAGGCAGAGGCTGCTTATTCATGTCTTTGTCTTTGCAGGTGAGAACTCAGAGAACAAAGGAGTGGCAGGTTCTGTTCTCTCTCTCTCTCTCTCTCTCTCTCTCTCTCTCTCTCTCTCTCTCTCTCTCTCTCTCTCTCTCTCTCTCTCCCCCTCTCCCCCTCCCTCCCTCCCTCCCGCCCCCCTGGACCACAGTGGGTGGGATGCTGCTGCCCACATGCAGGGCACATCCTCCCTCCCTATCAGACAGTCTTCTCTGGCAACACCCCCACCCCCAGACACCAACGTGTGCCTCACTGAAGCTGTAGCTATTTATTTCTTCATTCAGACCAGTCAACAGTCATTATTAAAACTGCAGTAAATGAGCCTCTGCTTGTGAACTGCCACATAGGCTACCTAACCTGGTAAATAAAATCTTAATGACACACAGTCCTTTCCTTACATAGCTGTCTGTAGCTGCTTATATATCCCAACAGCAGAGTAACCCTGCAGTGCTTAAAAGTCTCTAGTCCATCCTAAAAGTTTACTGACTTCTCCCATATTAAAAGAAACTACAGGAAAATGATTTTATTGCTTGGATCCATGACCAAGGCCATTTGTAGAAGAAAGCATTTAATTGGGCATTCGGTTTCAGAGGGTTTGAGTTAGTGATTGTGGCACTAAGGCATAGCCATAATGGTTGAAAGCTCTCACCTGGAACAGCAAACAGGAAGCAGAGAGAACATACTAACTGGGAATGGCAGGAGTCTTTTGAAACCTCAAAGCCCGCCCCCAGTGACACACCTCCTATTCCTTCCCAAACAGTTCTCCAAATGGGGACCAAGTATTCAAGCGTGAGCCTATGGGGTCCACTCTCATTCAAACCACAGAGATCCTATAGCAAAAGAAACTCCAAACTCTGACTTGGTGACTCCTTTGTTCTTCCTGTCGTTATCAGAGACTATGGGCCTTTCTGAGTTACAAAACCTGAGCTGAAGACTAGCTGCTTAAGTCTTAGTCCCATCAGCCTAGTTGAAAACTCCAAGCCAGTTTTGTCGTCTGTGCTTTGGTTTTGTCCATTCCATCCAAAGGTAGCTTGCATTTAGCGTCACGATTGTCATTGTAACCTCAGATAAAGGGAGGCATCCATGTGTGGGAGAGCTGCATGTGTGCTCAGTTCCTGTGCAGTAGGATGTTAGTGGCATTTTGTCCTCTGACCCCATTCTTTTAAAGTGTAGAGCTTTGAGTTCTTTCAAACTCCTCTCTCTCACCAAAGCTTCTCTACTGTTTCTATAAATATCTGTGCTCTCGTGCCTGGTGTGTTTGTTTTTCTTTTGAGCAGCTGTTCAGGTTAAACTGGGTCGTGCAGCATGCACTCTTGGATCTCAAATTTTTGAGTACCTCCTATATGTTACTATTCTAGTAACAATGCCGTGCTTCCTTTAACGAAAATACTTAGGCTCATTTAAATTTTCTCGGATGGCTCATGATACTCTGGTATCCTTCATGTCAAAAGCAGAACATCTGTAAGGCATAAATAAGGTGAAACACCATATCTTTTGCTTAACAATTAGTAGTCAGTTAGCTTTTCCTGTCAACTGAAAAGTTGTCAACCTCAAATCCGTGTGACTTTCAGTAGACTCGACAGTCCTCTGTATCACTTGTTCCTGTGCTACAGGTCAAATAAAAAAAATTTAGTAGTTTCTTTATTTACTTATACATAATACATCTAAGTTTTACTGAAGGAATTTTTTTTTTTTGCAGTAGGCAAGGGGGACAGGAACTCTCCATTATGTAACTGTGGCTGTCCTAGAAGTTGCTCTGTAGACCAGGCTGGCCTCAAACTCACAGTCGTCCACCTGCCTCTGCCTCAGGAGTGCTGGGATTGAAGGTGTGCAGCACCTGACTCTACTGACAGTTTTCTCACTTACAAGAGACTCTACAAGTTACATGTAAGATATTCAATGCCGTTGGTATTGGCAGGGCCTGGGTGGAGGAAGCATGTGTGAGCAGTGCAGATGCTAGGTAAGGAGGGTGTGCGCTGTGACACTCGCCAGTGGACTGAGTGTGTGCTGTGACATTCGCCAGTGGACTGAGTGTGCGCTGTGACACTCGCCAGTGGACTGAGTGTGTGCTGTGACATTCGCCAGTGGACTGAGTGTGTGCTGTGACATTCGCCAGTGGACTGAGGTGCTGCCCTGGCCTGAGCAGTGCGGTAAAGCAGGGATAAAGGACTGCTTCCTTCCTCTCTCCAGTGCAGTTTGTCTCATTCTAAAATCCTGTTTTCCCATGAAGGTAACATTGTTCTCAGGTCAGAGAGTGCGAGAAAGGAAGGTGAACCTTAGAAGGGTTGTCATGTCCCTTATAAAGCCGGTAGGCATTCAGGGCAGGGGAGGCCTCCACGCGATGATTAGGGAGGGTTCCAAAAGTTTGCCCCCAGCATGACTCCTGTCAAAGTGTCTTTCAGATGAGGATGTTTTTTCCTTCCCATTGTGAATGTTCCATCCTTAAGTCACTGATTGCTTTCATCATTGCTTGCTTTTGAAGAGGAAGTTGTTGGACTTGTGCCCAGTTTGGGCTGTAAGTGGGATGTAAGGGGGTACAGGAAAGCAAGAGAGTGCACTTTAACCCAAAAGTGTTTGCTTTGCATGGGTTGTGTCACAATGGGCTGCCAGGCCCTAGTAAGATATTTGATGCTCCTTAGTTCTCTTCTTAAGAAAGAGAAGTAAATTAATAATAAAGGTTTAGTCTGCCAGAATGTAATTCGGCAATGCTACTCTCATTCAAAGGAATATACAATAACTGAATTGCTTTTTGGAAGTAATTTTAGAAACTAGCACAGCTCTGGCCTTTTATCTGATTGGTATACATCCACATGCACTGTTTTCTCTTGTCTCTCTAATCCTCACGTGACCTGTAGGACCCCAGGCCATCTTTCCAACATGTCAGATCTTTCCCTCACTTTGCTTTGTGTTCTGCGTAGCCTTGTCCTGAAGCCTTCTCATCCTCCCTCTTCCAGAGATCTGTTTAAGTATAGGACTTGTTTAAGTTCCTCAGGTTGGCCTTGATTTTCCTGTGTAGCTCAGACAAGTCATCAACTCTCTGGAAAGGGAATGCAGGAGGAGCATGTACAGAGCCAGGGGGAAATCAAGTGTCCAGCTCTGTCACTCTCTACCTTGTTCCTTTGAAAGAGAATCTCACTGAACCTGGAACTAGGTTGTTGGCCAGCAAGCCCCATCAGCTCCCCCAGCCTTGTCTCCCCACCATACCCAGCTGTTTATGTAGGCGTTAAGAGTTCTGAACTGAGGACCTCATGATTGCATAGCAAGCATTTTCACCCACTGAGCCATCTCTTTATCTTATAGAGATCTTTCTAAATGTTTTAAAATATTTAATTAAATGTATTTGGGTCTGTGCATGTGAGTGTAGGTGCTGTCAGAGGCCAGTAGAGGGCATCAGATCTTCCAGGAACTGGCATTACAGGTTGTTGTGAACTGTCTGATGTGGGTGCTGGGAGCTGAACTTGCATCCTCCGTAAGAGTAGCAGGTGCTTCTAACAGCTGAGCCATCATCTCCCCTGCCCCATCCGAAGAGGTGTTTCTGGGCTCCTGCCAGGGCATCCCCTCATAGCAACCACACTCACATTGTTCCTTGTGCTTCAGAAGCTTAGTGAGAATAGGGACTGCTTATTTCTGAATCATGTCTGACATCTGGTAGAACGTGTGCCGCATAGCTGCACCCAACCATTTACTGAACCCATACATTCTGTCCTTTGGTTGGTTGGTGAACCCATACATTCTGTCCTTTGGTTGGTTGGTTGGTTGGTTGGTTGGTTGGTTGGTTGGTTGGTTGGTTGGGCAGGCGGGCTAGGGTGTCATATAGAACTTTTGCCAGAGGAAGTAGGTCTTGCTCCCAGGGAAAACAGGAAGCCCAGCTAAGAAACTGTTGGGAATTCTGAGGTGAAGGTTGGTAGTGACTTGGACTGGGGTGTTTGCAGGTAGGGATGCAGAATTACTAAGATTCCTCTGCTTCCTTCCCACACTCCTCCCTTCTATGACCCCTCTGCCTTCCTCCTCTCGTTCCTTCTCCCTCACTTCATATCCCAGGATGACTTTGAACTTCCAAACCTGCCTCAGCCTAAAGTTGTAGAATTAACATTCCTGGATCTGAATCAGTTTAAGTCTGGTAAACTAAATGTTGGCTATGAGGAGAGTGAAGGATGACTGTAAGGTGAATACTTGGAGAGTGAAGCTGCCTTAACAAAGATGCCGTTACATCATAAAAAATGATCCTGGTTCCGTAGATTTAGAGTAAAAGGGTATAACTCCTTGTGTATCTAATGTGCTTCTGTCCATCAGTGCAGCAAATCTAACATTTCACAAGTGTAGTTATATAGGAAATGATGCGTTAGTTGGATCACTCCATCTGTTGGCCCATGTTTTCTCTAGCAGAAGGTAGAACTTCTATTTTCCATATGGTGTTACTGAGAAATGACAAGACTATCAATAATAAAAATCTTATAAGTCAAAGGAAAGACTTACAAAATTAATGTTTACTCCCATGGAAAACATGGTCTCTTCTGTCTATTTTTCCCTCCCAGGATGCTTCCCTATGGCTGCTTAGCAACAGGAGATCGCTCTGGCCTCATTGAGGTGGTGAGCACCTCTGAGACAATCGCTGATATTCAGCTGAACAGTAGCAACGTGGCTGCCACAGCAGCCTTCAACAAAGACGCACTCCTGAACTGGCTTAAGGAGTACAATTCTGGGTGAGTGTGTCAGCATCATTTCTTTACACAGACACTCAATCAGACAATAGTGGCCAGACAGAGGAAATGTTTGCATTGTTTATTGCCTCAGTCAAGACGGAATGCCTCGTGGGCCTTATTAAAATCTTGTATACAGTGTTCTGCCTGCATGCATGCTTATGCACCAGAAGAGGGCACCAGATTTCATTACAGATGGTTGTGAGCTACCATGTGGTTGCTGGGAATTGAACTTTAGAAACGCAGACAGTGTTCTTAACCTCTGAGCCATCTCTCTAACCCCCTTATTAAAATCTCAAAACTTCTACTTTATCTCAAAATTTAAAAGCTCTCCAGTATGTTAGAGTGTAAGTATTTTTAAGATAGTGGATTGATGGTGTTGTTTATAACATCAACTTATAC
The DNA here is from genome assembly GCF_017639785.1 of Mesocricetus auratus. Taxonomy (NCBI): domain Eukaryota; kingdom Metazoa; phylum Chordata; class Mammalia; order Rodentia; family Cricetidae; genus Mesocricetus; species Mesocricetus auratus. The sequence continues at coordinate 37,497,775 of NW_024429267.1, read as the reverse complement.
GTGACTATATGAACTTAGGTATCTAATAGGTTATTTTTTTTAAAGATTTTTTTGGTTTTTTGGGGGGGGGATTGTGTGTGGAGGCGGGGGTTGGGTGTCTCTAGTCCTAGCTGCCCTTGAGCTCACCATGTTGACTACAGAGATCCTCCTGCCTCTGCCTCTCTAAAGTGCTGGGATCAAGGTGTATGCTCTCACTGCCAGCCTTATTGTGATTTCTAACTAAGTATACATGTGTGTCTGTGTGTAGGTACGTCCCCACAGAGTCCAGAGGAGGGTTTCAGAGGCCCTAGAGCTGGAGTTACAGGTGATTGTGAACCACCTAATGTGGGTGCTGGGACCCAAATTCAGAGCAGCAAATGCTCTTACCCAAGAAACCGTCTTTCCAATCAAATAGGTTAATTTTATGATTGAAGTAAATGAATTTGTATGGTCTGTGATCTCTTTAAGCTAAAAGAATAATCTTTAAAGTTTTGTTCCTGGGCTGGGGATATAGATCAGTTGGTGGGGTACTTTCCTAATATTTGCAGAGAGCCCTGAGTTTGATGCCTAGGAGCACAGTCACTGAGTGCCACATGCCTCATCATTTACGAAATAGAGGCAGAAGACTCAAAATCCAGGGTCATCTGGAGCTAAGTAGCCACAGGGTCCCACTTCAATAACGCTGCAAGAGTAAGAAGTTTATTTATGGGTTAGGTGATGGACAACATCACTATTCTAGGAAATATTTAATGTGAAGAAAAGTGCTTTGCAAGTAATTTTGGCTAAAAACTTAAATTATAATCAGACTTAAATGTTATCATTTACATTGTCCAGGGACTTTCACATGAGAATCAAATCAGTCTCAGTCTTACAGCCTTCCCCACAGGGTCTGTACCCTAGCTTCTGATTGAGGTCACTGACCAGCATGGTGAGAATGGCAGTGCTTGACCTGGATTCTAATGTGAGGCCTCCCTGACTGCAGTGGCTTCCTCCTATGATCCCAGCACTTAGGAGTCTGAGGAGGGAGAGAACTGCCATGGGTTCAAGGTCAGGCAAGCTCCATGATGACTTTTTTGTTCCAGTCTGGCTTATAGGGCTTACTTGTCTTCAAAAAGCTAAAAACCAAAACAAAAGCTGGTAAAAAAAAAATATTCCCAGGCCCCAGGATGATGAAACAAAGCCACGGTGGCCTCTTACAGTACCATTCCTGTAAGCTTAAGCCCGACTGGAACAGGACTTCCAGGACTTAAATGGCTGAATCCCAGGGAGGCGGTGTTAGAAGCAGCCTGACTCCCTGCCTTTCCTTCACCTTCTGCTCATCCAGCTTTGGCCGGGTATGTGACTTGAGTATGTAATCAAGAGCAGCACGGGGTAGGTCTTGTCCCCTTGCAGGAGGTCTCACCCATTGCTTCTGTGTCTGTCCCCAGGGATGACCTGGACCGAGCAATTGAGGAGTTCACTCTGTCCTGTGCTGGCTACTGTGTAGCTTCTTATGTCCTTGGCATTGGTGACAGGCATAGTGACAACATCATGGTGAAAAAAACTGGCCAGGTAAGCTGCACTGCAGAGGCCACGGGCTTAGGTAACGCTGTGTTTTTGTCCTTCATCCTACCGACTCTGCTTCAGATACCATATGCTTTATATGATCATTTATTTAGAATTGGGCAATAAGCTTTTATTTAAACCTTTAGCAATTGCTATTATTTAAAAGGGACCTGTTCTTTCTTTACAAGAATTTGTATTTGGGCCTGGTGTGGTGGCGTGTACCTATAATGAGAGCATTCAGGAGATTGGGGCAGGAGACTTGCTTATTTGAGACCCTGTCTCAAAATAAGTAAGTGAAAAATTGAAGAAAATAACTGGTTGGTGACGTGTGAGGTGGCAGTGCTGTTAAGAGCTCTGGCTGCTCTTCCAGAGGACCCAGGTTTGGTTCCCAGCACCCACATGGTGACTCACAACTGTCTGTAACTCCAGTTTCAGGAGATCTGACACCTTCTGGTTCTGTAGGCACCAGGCATACTTGTGGTACATGTACATAGATGTAGGCAAAGCACTCAATATAAATAAAATAAAATCTTTTTAAAAAGCTATAAAAAAAGAATAAAACCAAGATGAACCATCCTGGGTCATTTTTCTTTCTCTTTTTTAATTTAGTTTGTGTATGGGTGCTTTGCCTGCCATGTGTTTGTGTGCCATGTGCATGTCTCGTTCCTGTGGAAGTGAGCAGAAGGCGCTAGCTTCCCTAAGACTGGAGTTACACAGAGTGTGCGCCTCCATGTGGGTGCTGGAGTCCGAACCCGGGCACTTCCCTCTGCAAGCGCAGCCAGCGCTCCTATCACTGAGCCATCTCTACAGTCCTGATATTGTTTTGTTTTTTTAACTTTTAGAACATCAAACTTTATTGTTGTAGGGGTTGGGAGAAATGCAGGTGGTATCTTTCTAAGATAGCCAGGGAAGCCAGATGAGGTGTTCTAATTTCAAACAAACTGTTTTCCTCAATTATTTATAAACTAGGTATTATTTGTAAAGGTTTTTGTATCGTGCACAGGCATAGCAAGTAAGATGGCTCAGTGACCCGTGTGCCACTGCACATCTATGGAGGTGGAGTCAGCTCCCTTCCCACATGTGGGTCCTGGGACTGTGGCCAGTGCCTTTTGGATCTCCTCAATAGCTGTGCTAGAAACTTCCTGAGACCATAAAAAGTCAGCCTTTGTAACTTGGGGGATAGATGGTTCTAACCTTGAACAGTAAGCATGCAATCAAGTATAAGATGGGATAGACTCTTTAAATTACATTTATTTTTATATCTGTGTTCATTTGTGGGGAATCAAGCTCAGGTCATCAGGCTTAGTAACAAGTTCCTACACCCACTGAGCCGTCTCACCAGCCTTAGAATAGAATCTTTTTTTTTAAGACGGGGTCTTACTATGCAGCCTTGGTTGTCCTGGAACTCATAATGTATAGGCTAAATTGATCTCAGATGCACAGATATCATCTGCCTCCCTCCCATGTGCTACCACATCTGGCCCAGAGATAGGCATTTTCAGACATAGAAGGTCTCAAGAGCTGGACCGCATCAGCACTGTTTCTGTGTTTTGTTTTTCAAGTGAGCTCTCACTAGGCTGGCTCCAACTTCTCAGTCCTCCCCCCATGGCCTTCTGAGCATGTTTTGCTTTCTTTGCATCTTTTCTCGGGAGGCTGCCAGGAAAAGGATAATCAACCACCAAAACCAGTCTACACCAGAAAATGCTTGTCATTTGCTGTGATAGTTCCAGCTTTTTTAAGTAGGGATGAGTTGGTGGGGGCACTAAACATATAGTTGGTAGAGACCAGAGATGCTAAGCACCCCATGTGGCGTACATTGGGTCCTGTGTTGGTGTGATCAGGGATCTAGCTCAGGTAGGGTGATCTATTAAATTGAGGCTTAACACTACAGAAGTCATACCAAACAGAAATATCAGAGACTCACTCCCATTTGTTTTACAGCTCTTCCACATAGATTTTGGACATATTCTTGGGAATTTCAAATCTAAATTCGGCATTAAAAGAGAGCGAGTACCTTTTATTCTTACTTATGACTTCATTCATGTGATTCAACAAGGAAAAACAGGAAATACAGAAAAGTTTGGCAGGTGAGTATCACCCTTGTGTCACCAGCTGCCACATTTCCTAACTCTTCCTTACTTTCCGGTTGGCATGATAAAATGCCCCAACAAGAGCAACCTGAAGGAGAAAGGACTTATTTTGGCTCATGGTTTGGGGTCTTGCAAAGGGGGAATCATAGTAGCAGGAGCATGTGTCCACAGCTAAGAAGCAGAGAGCAGCAGCTGATGCTCATTCCCATTCTCCAGCATCCCAGCCAGGAAAAGACAGCACCTAGTTCTCCCGCTGATTAAACACACTCAAGATAACCCCATAGGCACGTGCAGAGGCCCATCTCCCAACTAACTCTAATTTCTGTCAAGTAGACAGCATTAAGTGTCATGCTGAGGACTGTTTTAGTCCAGGAGATTCTTGGTCTGATAACAGAAGATTCTGCTCTTCACCAGTTCAGAAATGGCCAGGAGGGAGGTACAGAGGGTGCTGAGCATTTGATAAATTACTGTGTTCTATTTCACGTTCTGCCTGTTTCAGAAAAGTCTATCTCCAAACTACTAAGGTATTTGACAGTAAGATGCTGGGAGTGTAAACATTTTACTGTCCTTCTTTGTGGGGACTAGTAAGAGAGCCTGGGCTTGAAGCAGACATTATTGCATGTGTATGTTCCCTATCACTGTGTTTATCTTAAAACGGGAACACAAGGGTTGAAGATATGGCTTAGTAGGTCACCAAACTTGAGCTCTGAGTTTGATCCCCAGAATTCCGTGGTGAGAAGAGAGAACTAATGCCCTCAAGTTTGACCTCCCAACACACACACATGCACACATGCACACACGCGCACACACACACACACACACACGCACACACACACACTGAATAAATAGAAATAAAAGTTTTAATGTGAACACAAAGTTTAACTGTGAGCCAAGGTGGGTAAGTGGAGTAGAGGTGTGTCGCGTGGACACTACACTGCATGCTCAGTGAAGGCTGGTACTAACATTTCTAGTTCTGTGTCACGTGGACACTACACTGCATGCTCAGTGAAGGCTGATACTAACATTTCTAGTTCTGTGGGAATTGGCTTGGATGGCTCCTGACCATTATGGTCTTAAAGGGGAGAAAGGGCAAAACAACAAGGAGTGGACAGCATCAACTTAGTTTTTAGGGACTGAAGAGATTAGTAAACCAGAGCCCAGAAGGGTTTTCAGAAATGCCCATGCATTATAACAATCACTTGTTCAATGTTTTCATGATTTGTGGTAAGCAAACAATCAGGTTGTTGCGTTGTCTGCTACTGTAGAATATTAATCATTTCTGATTTGAAGAGAGACTTATGGCTTTAGAGTGCTTGGTTGCTTTATGTAAACTGTAGTCTGGGACTTTTTTCAAAGCATCGCACTTGAGCTAAAGCTTCTGCTCATGGAGATGCCCCAGCTCTAAAGCCACCTGCTTGTTTTCCTTTGCAAATGCCCTCCTCCCTCCAACACCACACTCCTGGCATGCTACTTCAACTCCAGGTTTCGCCAGTGCTGTGAAGACGCCTACCTGATTTTACGGCGGCATGGGAACCTCTTCATCACCCTCTTTGCCCTGATGCTGACTGCAGGGCTTCCTGAGCTCACATCAGTCAAAGACATACAGTATCTTAAGGTAAAGACCCTTTCTTTGTATGTTTGTTGAACTTGGTGGGCACAGAGCTCAGTTAGAGCTCCATTCAACATACCCAAAGGGAACTGGCAAGACGGCTCAGATGGGAAGGCTGCCTGCTGCCAAGTCCGAGGATCTGAGTTCAGTCCCTGGAAAGTGAACTGACTCCTTAAGATCCCCTCTAACCTCCATGCACATGTGCGCACACACAGACAGGCACACACAGGGCTATAAATGTGTGCGTGAGCGTGGACACACACACAGAGAAAGACAGGCAGACATGTATACACAGGGCCACACACACATAACAAACAGAGAAACAGACAGACTCACACATGGGCATGCACACAAAATAAATGTAATTTTTTTAAACAGAGAAAACTTAAGAGATGACAACCTCCAGTCATCTTTTTAAAAGTAAAGCATTCAAAGGGAGTGGAACAGCGACTGGGGGAATCTGTGAGGTTCAAATGAAGGAGCAGTTTCGAAAGGAGTTTTTAACTTCAAACGACTTCTCCATAATAGAAGGGGCATGCAGAGGAGGGCATGAGGCCGGGGCTTTTTGCCCACACACAGGGTCAGCAGCTTCCTGTCACTGGTTTCCACCAGTTTGCCTTTGCTTGCTGTGTTAATGGCCCTACAGCATCTGACCAGAAAAGCATTAATTACAAACTCATTTCATCCTCAACAACGCTTTGCTAGGGCCATATTGTCATTCCTCCTGGGCGATCATCTTGCCCCGCAGGTGGCAGTTATATGGGAACATGGAACTCTCTGTCTGATGGATGGGGAGGCTGACCACACTAGTCTCTCATAGGTGATGATGTTTGCATGTCTCTGTCAAGGCTGGATGGAGTCAGATTTTTCTCCTTCATCTTTAGGACTCTCTTGCCTTAGGAAAGAGTGAAGAAGAAGCACTCAAACAATTTAAGCAAAAGTTTGACGAGGCGCTCAGGGAAAGCTGGACTACCAAGGTGAACTGGATGGCTCACACAGTTCGCAGAGACTACAGGTCTTAGCACCGGCCTTGACTCCTATGGACTTGTCCGTTTGCTTCCTTTCATTTTGCACTTGCACTAAACTGAACATGACCCTGCCAGAAATGCAAAGGGAATCCTGAAACTCAGAGCGAAATCAAGAACAAGGTCTCCCACAGAGCCTAATCTGAACCCCCTGTGATGCCCACCCTCTGTTTCTCGAATGCTTCCAAGACTCACCATGAGTATTGTCAACAGCATGGAGGACCCTTTCCTGCTGATCTTGCACGTGAGGAATGCTACCAGGGACTGTGTGGGATTTTTTTTTTTTCCTTCAGTATTTGGTACTTTACCAGAGAGGTGTAAATACTTCTTTTCAGTGTTGTGACCAAGTACTGCCACTCAGCCAACAACTTACCATTACATTTGGGGGCTGGGAGCTGTTGTGACTGTCCAAACGAGGCTTCAAAGAAAGGTATCTCCCTTCCTTTTTAAATTATGTAAGCTACAAATTACATTGATTATGTTGAACTTATTATTTTTCAAAGGAAATATTTTAAATCTGTGAAAACTCACTAATTTTGTTAATATTTATCTATCATGATAGCATCATTCCAGCCAGACTTGCTGAGAATCTATTGGTGGGGCAAATATAATATATATACATATGCTGCATATATATTTATAAAATTTCTAGTGGGAGTTCTATATAAAAAGATGTTTCTTTGGTATTCTTCAGCCTGTGTTTTAAAGTTTTACAAAAGCAGAGCTTTTGCCTAAGTTACTTTGCAATTAACTGTGGACCCAGCTCTTCCGTCTGCTTCAATACTAAGGCGTACACGAATGCAGTTTCTCTATGTAGCTCTGTGAGTTCATTTCATAGAACACAATACTTGAGCAGACAGAGCCAAGGAAGTGAGCAAATGAAAAGGAATCTATTTATGGAATAAACTTCAAACCTAAATTTCAGTATTTTAGTAATATGCCAGCTGTTCTTACTGTATTTATTAAAATGTATAAATAATGTGATTTTTTTTCCAATGGTATTAGTTCAGATTGAAGTGGATTCATGCCACGTGGAAATCTTTAATTTATTTGTTGAGGTACCATATAGTTAGGGTGCTAGGTGACAAGTAATGTTAACATGTGCAATAGGAACTACTGGTTTGGTGTGTAAATGGATGCTCCTTCTGAGTAATGGCGGAGTGCTCGCCTTCGCAGCACACAGCCTCAGTACTGTCAAGGTCCAGCAGAACTACTGCTTCTTCTCCAAAGAGAATGGGAGCCCTCAATCCTCAGTGACACAGGAAAGACAACTGAGTGCTTGCCCTGTGACTTCAGTTTTCTATAGGAAATTTATTAAAGATTGTTTAATTTTGTTGTCCTTCTTAATGTTCTCTGTCAAATAAACGGGTGGTTTCGGCTGTTCGGGGACATGCGGGCCTTTTCTTTGTGGGAAACACAGTGTCTTTGGAGCCTGTTGCCACTGGGACTCTCCCAAAATGGCCAAGTCAGTAGACAAACCAACCTCAGGAGTGAGCTGAAACTCAGAACCTCTGCCCGACTTCCCCTTGCTTCCTAGCTCCACCATGGACGGTCCGGAAGGCCTCCTGGACTGATGGACGCCTAAGGGGAGGGGGTGTTTTTATCAGTCTGCTATTACAGCCTCATTTCCCTCGCCTCTGCTGCACTGCTCATGTCCACATGCGTGTGGGAAAGCCAGCATACTCCATCCGCGCTTGCTGAATTGCTTGTCTCTGGCTGAGAAGCCCCGATGGAAGGCACAAAGCTAGCCAGCCCCTAGGATGAATTAGCACTCCAGGCTGTACAAACATCTGCTTGAAGAAGGACTGACTGACCAGTGCCTTGCCGTTGAGCAAGCTGTAGTCCACATTTCTCTATATCCTTAAATACCAATCTAGTTACCTAACACATTTTCTGTCTCTGACTCTGAGTCAAAATCCCAGGCTCCTTCCACGTTGGCTTTGAGAACTTGTGATAATATTGGGGCTAGATTACCAGGAAGCATGGCCCTACAGATAGTAAAGGAACCACATGTGGACAGTGATTATTCTTTGTCCCAGAGTGTATGTTTATTCAGATTAATGAAATCCGAGTCGGGGTGTTAGGTGTCTGTAATCCCTGCACTGGAGAAGTGGGAGCTCAGGACCATTCTCAGCTACAGTGAATTTGAGAGCAACCTGAGCTATACCAGACCCCGCCTCAAAACAAGCCATCAAGTAGAAATGGTTTCTAGTATTTTCTAATTTAATTTTCAGAAGTATTTATATTTGTGCCACCCTAAAATTGGAACTTCCACCCACAAACTACTTCCTATTCCCTCCCCTGACTGAGACACCCTAACAGCGCTGCTTACTCTCCTTCGGTCCAGCAGGTTCTCTTTAAAAAGTCTTAAAAGTTGTTTATGCATCTACCTTAACCAGCTCCTGTTTTGGTCCCTTGGGGCATCCTTAAACCCAGGCACTTGTGCCTCAACCTCTGCCATTGGGTTGCTTGGCATTTTGGGGAAATGCCTCTATGAGACTGTGCTATGGTAGGCCTGTAGGGCCTTGTCTTAACTAGTGATTGTTGTGGAGGGCCCAGATTGAGTGAGTGGTACCACCCCTGCCATAGTGGTCCTGGGTGGTACAAAAAGTAGACTGAGCAAGCCAGTAAATAGCACTCCTCCACGTGCTTCATTCGGTCCCTGCCCTGCTTGACTTTCTGTCCTGACTTTCTTCAATGACGACTGTGATGTGGACTAAGCTGAAGTAACTTTCCTCCTCCAAGTTACTTTTGGTCATGGCATTTTATCACAGCAGAAGAAGGCACAAGGAGGAAACTAAATCCTCCTGTACCACCAACTGAAGTTGGAATAATGTAACTTTATTCCCCACTTAATAAATAAGCTGGAATAGACAATTGTTTATTCCTGAAGGAATTTTAGATTTGAGTTCAGAAGCCACCCGATGTGGGAGGCCAAGACATTTCCACCCCCTAGGTTTCTCTGCAGCAGTGTCTTCTCTGTGACTGTATCTTAGAGCACCTACCTCAAGGTCACCTGGCTGATCTTCATGTCCCCACGTCCCCCTAATGTTACCTTCTTCTGTCTAGAAGTGCTGAGAATAAACAAAACACAAAGTCTTCATTAAACAGTGTGACAGAAGTGAGGGGCTTCAGTGCTTGATCTTTCCCTAGATCAAGCACATAGAATGTGATGAGGTAAAGATATAAATTCCAAATACTGTGCACCGGGATTGATAGCTGGTAGGATTCCTGTTTCCTTGGCCTCTTTAGGTCGTTCCCAAGGTCCCTCGTATCGTGGAAATGTTAAGCTACACAAAGTAGGGATGCCCTGTGATGTTTTATTGAGGGAGAAGTCACTTACATGAGAAGCCAAGGAAGCCGAGAGCCAAAAGTCCACTCGCTGCTCTCCGAGACTCAACCAAAACCCGAAGAGTGTGCATCTTATCCCCAGCTCTTTTATCCCCATACGTTCTATGTACCTGTGACCACACCCAGAGTGGTAGTGCTACCGGTACATACGATCTCTCCCTACACCCTCATACCATCTTCCATCTGTGTCCAGATTCCTTTTAAGTAAGCAGGCTCTGCACATGTTAAGTTAGGATGTCCCTGAGTGTGGCTCTGCCATTGGTCTTTAAATAAAGTGTTCTCCATCATCTTACTGTGTAGCCAGTATTGCGGCTGAATTGTTAATCTTCCTGGTTAACCCCCCCCATACTTTCTGGCCCAATAAAAAGGAGTTTTCTAATATATTACTTGCTATGTGCCAGGCAGGAGAGAGAGAGAGTAGTTAGGTGGACATTGTCCAGGAAGAGCAACACAGAATGAACAGAATGACAGAAGAGAGGACAGGGGAACCTATCCTACTGCAAGATCTTTGGGTACTCACACTTTCGACCCTGCACCCTACCTGATACCTTCAGCCATCCCTGCCTAGCTCCGCCCTTAAATCACTAGTTCACGTTGACCAACTGGTGGAATAATCTTTAAACAAATCTCCAAGGCCCAGCTGCAGGTTGGGATCCTTACTAGGCAAAAGTAGTCTCCATGCAGTCTACTTCAGTAAACCCACCATGGTAAGAAGATTGCTAATGCCACTGCCCAATTATGTCACCTCCTAGAACCCCAGGCCAGGCTCTGCAATGAGCAGCAGAAGGTGGCACAGATGACAGATGTCTACCCAGTGGGGCGAGGAGCATGGATTACTTTTGGTTTCTGGAGGGAAGGCAGGCGCCAGGAGAGGACAAGGGGCACAAACTCCAGACAACTGAACAGTGAGGTCAAGGAACGCAGCTCAAAAGCAGCACAGGGAATTTTCTGTTAACGCCAAGCTGTGCCAGGTTGCCCTGGTAACCTCACGTTGGGGCGGAGCTGGCACAGGTGCCGGATGCACCTCCCCTGTTGGATGGGGTAACCCTGGTGCCTGTAGACACATACCTAGATGAAAGGGAAGCTGGGGACCCAGGAACAGCTGAGTTCCTGACACAGCCACCCACTGGACAGTCACCATGGTGCTTCTGCTGGGCTTTCTGCTCCTGTGGGGAGTCCCAGGTGAGTAGGGGCCACCAGGGAAGGTATGGGAAAGGACAGGAGGGAGCCTCTGCAGGGACCCACCGGGTAGAAGAGCTGGGACTAGAGCTCTGACATGGAGTGGGGTGGGGTGCCTCCTTTTTCCCAGAGCACTGACACCCAGAGTGCAGGATGTGATTTATTCTTGCCTTGTGTCATGCCTCAGTCTCCCCTTAGTGCCTGTCCAGTGATTTCAAAGCTTGACCATGTGTGGACTGACAGAAGTCTTATTCACTGGACAGCCAGCTGCCCTGAGCCTTGGATGGTGCCGGCTGCCTTAAGAGAGAGGCACTGAATGAGCACGTTCTTAAGTCTAGAGGCCAACCACAGCCAGGATTGCTAAATAAAAGGAAAACCAAAACAAGAAAGTAGTGCTGTTTCTTACAGACCCAGAGCAGAATGCAAACGGGAACTCTGCTCTCTGTCTGCTTCAACTCCAGAATGCATTGGGTGATTTAAAAAAAAAAAAAACAAGACTGAATGCCTTGGTAATTCCTAAAAGAAACACAAATACATAAATACATTGTGTTCCTATGTTCTCTCGTGATGGGGAGGAGGGCACATTAAAAATGCAAGGACCAGTCACATGTATGGTATAGCCTGTAATCCTAGCACTTAAGTTGAAACAGAAGGATGGTGACTCTGTGGACAATCTGGGTTGCATAGGGAGGCCTGTTATTAAGTGTTCTGAGTTCTGACTTTCTGTGGCAATGGTCTGCCTCTTAAATCTTTATTACACTCTTGGATGCCACAGGTGTGAGCATTACCCATGAGCCAGTGCTCTGTTGCCAACCCTCTTCCTTATCTGAGTCTATATGGCTGCCCCCACCCTCTGGATATATTGTAACCTGAGCTGAAATTTCCATTAATGTTTCCTGAAAAGATAAAGGGACAGTACCCAGTTTCCATGATCTATCCCCAGTGACGCTGGGGTTGAAAAATCACACTGTGTTCTCTGGGGGGGAAAATAGAGCTATCAAAAGCAGAAATGTGGACAGAAAAAAGTCACCTACAATAATATCTGCCCTGAATTTGAATTTTTTTCTGGAAAGTTCCATTTCGATGGGCACAGTCTTAACCAAGGGCATTCTGAAACTGAGCACTAATCTTTCCACTCTTTGGAATCTAATTCTCACCTCCTCTACTCCTGTGAAGCTGCAGTGTTCACTGTGGTCACATCCAACAAGTCACAGTTCCAGCCTCTATTTCCTGCAGCTTGTTTGGCTCTGAACAACACGGGCCTTGGCCTTTCCTAGCTTTCAGCATCTGTCATTTCTCTGAACTCTTGACATTGAACTACAGGGTGTCATGAGGAGGAAGGGTTCTTTTCCAGTCATGCTTGGGGGGTGGGGGTGGGGCTAAGCACTTCAGATACCATGATGTCCAGGTCTCTTTCAAAATTTGGGGAATTTTCTCTCCTTCCGTCCCATCCTTCCTGGAGTCTGAATCAAAGGTCCTGAACATGCTATGAAATACTCAGTTGCATTTCCAGCCCTTTTTCTATTTTAACTGCATTCAATAAATACTTATTTACAGAGTAACTACTGTGTCCTAGGAATTGTGTGAAGTGATTTGAAGGCTAAAAAAAGGAAGAAAAAAAGTTTGTTCCTGTCACATGTATCCCCCCTGTTTAAAATTCAGTTGAGATACAATTACACCATTTCCCATGTCCCTCTCCTTCCCCCTTTCCCTGCCATGCCCCAAATCCATGGACCTTCTCCTCTTTAACCACTATTGTGACATATACAGGCAAATGAATAAACATAAACACAGCCTGCTGACTCCATTTGGTATTACCTTCATTTATGTTTCAGGGGTGACCATTTGCTGTTGGATAACCAATCAGGGAGCTCATTCCTTGGGAAACTAATTCTCCGTCTCTCAGCAGTTGTTACTTGCTCGAAGCTCTTCATGTAGGGTGGGACCCTGTGAGATTTCCCCCATCTTTGTTGGGGTGTCAACTGCTGTTGAAATTGTCCGGGTCTTACTTGGGCAACCATGATGTTGAGACTTGGGGGCTGTAACTTCCCTGTCATAGTTAGAAGGCACAATCTCACAGCAGACTTCCTGAGCCTCTTAATCGCACTATCTTTCTGCCCCATCTCCCATGTTGTTCACTGAGTCTTTGTCTCACTAAGCAGCTCGACTGGCCTTGAACTCGATCCATGTGCTGCTTGAGCCAAGATTACTAGTGCCCACTGGAATGATTTGTATTATTTTCTAAAGTTGATGAAAGTGTAGGCAATTCGACTTGTTTTGCCAGATGATTGTCAAATTGGCGTCTGCGTATTGAGTTCTTGGGAGTGGGTAGAAATGAACCTTTTCATTGAGAAGGATGAGTATGTTCTAATTGTCATTTTATGTGTATGAGCACTTTGCCTGCATATTTTTCTATGCACCATGTGTCTGCCTGGTGCCCACTGAGGCCAGAAGAGGGCATCAGTTCCCCCTTTATGTAGATGCTGTGAACTGGACCCAGGTCCTCTGGACGACCAACCAATGATCTTAAATCTGGAGCCATCTCTCCAGGCCCAAGGCAAAAATAACTTTAATTTGAAGTTTAGTAGTTCCCCAGGAAGAGTGTGTCTGTGTGTGAGGGGAGGAGGGAGGCTCGGATCATGACCCAATTCAGAAAATACTTATACAAGCTCGATATGCATTTAAAAAATCTCTTAACTTTTTTCATTATAATTTACATTTCATTGGTCCTAGTTTATGAATTACATAGTTAAAATTTTTATAAGCAACCCCAGTCCCCATGAAAGAAACTTGGGGGCAAAAGAATATGGTCCATATTTGTGGACCAGATGCCGTAATGGTGCTTGTGGAGATCTTGCTGTGGGCAAGGCTTCATTCCAGAGTCAGGAGTCGCTTACTCACCCAGCTGTGCCACCAGATAGAGCAAGGCAGGTGCCATGCAAGAAAACGGATTGTTTTCTGATTATTCTCCTGGGCCTTGCTGGCTTCAAAGGCGTGGCTCCTGCAGATCCATAGGTCATCATGCTTGGTTGGCAGGCACTTTACCTGCTGAGTCATCTCCCAATTCTCCTTCGGCTTCTTTTTTTTTTTTTTTTTTTTTGGTTTTTTCGAGACAGGGTTTCTCTGTGGCTTTGGAGGCTGTCCTGGAACTCGCTTGGTAGTCCAGGCTGGTCTCGAACTCACAGAGATCCGCCTGCCTCTGCCTCCCGAGTGCTGGGATTAAAGGCGTGCGCCACCAACGCCCGGCCCTCTTTCGGCTTCTTAAGGCCTATATTTATGTAGAATGGGGTAGAACACTCGCCCAGCATGGGTGAGGGTCTGGGTTTACTCTCCAGGACCACAAAAAAGAAGTACATTAAAAAAAAAGTTTTTAAAAAAGCTTTTTGGTTGGGTTTGGTGACATATACCCATAATTCCAACACTGGGGAAGCCGAGTCAGGAGGATCACGAGTTTGGAGCCAGCTTGGGCTATAGAATGAGACCTTGTCTCAAGAAAAACAAAACAACAACAAAAAGAACCCTCACAACTTGGAGTTGAAATATAGCGGTCATACACAGAACAGGGCATAGTTGAGAGATGTCTTGGGGTCCAGGTCAGAACGTCATCACAATGAGCCAACACATCTGAGTACCTCCCTCCCAGATCGGGAAATAGAGCAGGATGTGCATCTGAGAAGCCGGCTCCTTCCACAACTGTCCTAATGAGTCTGATTCTGACAATGCAGGCTCATGCTCAGATCTATCGTCCACGGGGCTATGCAGCAGGCCATTGTGCAGTTTCCCTTTTCAGGGATGGAAGTTTGTTCAGGCTGGTAGTTGATTATATGCATGGCTGTATTGAGTTCTTATCTTCCACTCCAAGACAGTGAGTCACACGATCTGGTGTCGGTGGACATTTTGCCTCCAGTTCTTTGCTGTTGTCAGAATGCCACCATGGCCTTCTTGCCTGTGTATTTTAGTGCCGTGGTGAGTTTTTCTGGACCTATGATGGACTGAGTTTGGTTCACTTTTCTCTAGGCACCCTCCCTCTGCTTGCACTTGGGTTAGAGCTGAATAGCTGGACACGCCCTCCAGAGATAAGCACCCAGTCCTTGTAAGGGAGTAAAATCCCAATGCTTGAGGGTGGAACCTATAAGTAGGTTCCTGTAATAGAGGAAATACTGTATAATCTGGTCTCCCCTTTGATCTGTGGACCTTGGGATCCCGCTGGATTAATTCTGATGGGATACAGAGAGAACAGTTAATACTGCCCGTGGAGACAGAGAGGGAGTGGAGACCAGAAAGTTTGCTTTGGTAAACCATCAGAGGGCTCTTGAATGGAGGCAACAGAGTCCCACAAGGGCTCCCACACGTGTGGCTTACTCATCTTTGTCACTGTTACCCCTTTTGATTTGTTCCTTCTAGATTTAATCTGTACAGTTGTGGTCTTAGTGCAGTAAGGACTTCGTGTCTGTGCTCACGTTCAGTTGTGTTTCGTCTCACGTTTTTCCTCTACTGTTTAGACATGTGAGCTTTGTTTCTTTTGTTTCGTAATGAGCTTCCCCAGGCTTGAAGTTCACTAAGAACTAATTCCTTCCTCGTAACCAGGCTCTTCTAAAACCAGGACTGATTGAAATCTCCTGACTCTGCCAGTCAGTAGAACTGGACCTGAATCTCATGGCCACCTCTGAGATTTGACTCTTTGTTTGGGGATGTGTTGTTTGTGTTTGTTTTTTGAGGCCAGGTTTCTCTGTGTAGCCCTGGCTGTCCTGGAATTCACTTTGTAGACCAGGTTAGCCTGGAACTCACAGAGGTGCCTCTGCCTCCAAAGTGCTGGGGTCAAAGGTGTGCACCACCACCACCCAGCTGAGACTTGACTTTCTGAACCATCCAAAAGATTACAACACTACTGCCCGTCGAGGTCAAAGGTACTCTGTTAAAGGATAAAGTCATACTATTGTCCCTTCCCTTTAGAGTTCAACAAAATATGTCTGTCAATCACCCAAATAGGAAAATTCCTCAGGAAAACTGTCTGTTCAATACATAGCATAAAGCCCTTCAAAACAGGCCCTCTCTTACCCTATGAGAGTACTTTCCTCCACAATTGTGGTGGTTTGAAAGAAAATGGCCCCTAAAAAATGACACTAGGAGGTGCATTAGAAGGTGTGTTGGAGTACATGGCCTTGTTGGAAGAAGTGTGTCACTGTGGAGGTGGGCTTTGAGATCTCATATATCTCAAACCACACCCAGTGTCTTTTCTGTTTGTTTGTTTGTTTTTGTTTTTGTTTTTTCGAGACAGGGTTTCTCTGTATTGTTTTGGAGCCTGTCCTGGAACTCGCTCGGTAGACCAGGCTTGATCTTGAATTCACCGAGATCCCTTGCCTCTGCCTCCTGAGTGCTGGGATTAAAGGCGTGGCTCACCCAGTGTCTTAGTTTACTTACTGTTGCCTGGGTAAGATGTAGGACTCTCAGCTACCTCTTCAGCACCATGTCTGCCTGCCCACTGTCATGTTCCACATGATAATGGACTGAACCTCTAACTATAAGCCATCCAATTAAATGTTTTCCTTTATAAGAGTTGGTTATGGTGTCTCTTCCCAGCAACAGAAACTCTAAGACAATGGTCCCTCCTGACCATAATAACAGAAGCTGTTACATGCAGAACCAAAGAAAGTGATAAATAGAAGCCTTTTTCAGACACATTGGTAGGAACACTGGGTAGGCGAATTGCAAAGTGATGTCAGTCTAGGATGCTCTCGGGTGACATTCTTAGCTTTGGGGTTAGTAGAAGCTAAGGCTCTATTAACACATTCCAAAGGTTTGGTGTGATCATCTAGAGGATGTTGGCTCAGACACAGGTGGGCAGTGAGTGGCTATGAAGGGCATTGTCCTAAGACATTCTAAAATAATCTGAGCCCCAATGGAGGGGGTGGGGCACAGAAATTCTAATCCATGACTATACTCTTAAAGGCTCTTTTAAGCCCAGGGTGGTGGCACTCACCTTTAATCCAAGCACTCAGGAGAGAGAGGCAGGTGGATCTCTCTGAGTTCAAGGTTAGCCTGGTCTACAGAGTAAGTTCCAGGACAGCCAGGATTACACAGAGAAACCCTGTCTCAAATCTCCCCTCCCCCGAACAAAAAAAGACTTTCACGTGGATGTAGCTTCTTCTTGGAAACTTCAGTTTACATTGGAATGAGTGAAAATATGTTTTGTCTGACAAAACGTTTCCTAGAGAGATATTGCACACATGTCTACTTACCCCAAATAGCCCATGACAGACCAGAGTGAACAATGAGTTTTATTGGGGTTACTCAGAAATGACTCAAAGACAACTATCACCAAAGCCCATCCTGGCATGGGTGACAGCACACAAAGCCTGGGAACCTGGAGCACACTGCACAGCCATGGGCGGCTGAGCATCTTGGGATGTCCTTTCAAAGTGACTCTGGTCTGAATCTCTTCCAGGCAGCTAATTTGGTTTCTACTTCTTCTAAGCACTGGTATAATCTGACCTTTGCAGTTTTGCTTGTCTGAGAATGGCTTTCAGCAACTTGATTGCTTACTCTGAGAGGGAGGAGCCTACTAAATCTGGTCAGTTTCAAGGACTTCCTGCAGCTATGTTGAGTTGTTTTTCTTCCTTGTTTAAGGAGCTTCTCTGCAGAATACAATGTTTCAATTGCAGAGGAAATTGTTACACAACAATGTTTTAAACCATTCATTTTCCTTTGTTTTTGTAGAACAAGGAAAACATCCATTCAAGTTCATTGGCTTAAGAGCTCAAAAACTCAGCTCAAGATTATCTTCAGCTATATCAAGAGTTTGAGGTCACGCTATATGAGATCCTGTCTCAAAAAACAATAAAGAATAAAAATCTAAGTAGAGAAATACCAGTAAACAAAGGTCAAAATACTAAAAGTATATTTGAAAGAATAAAAATTGGGGAGGAAAGGGAAGATTTCCCAATAATGTTGTTGTACCCAGAGTCCGGACCCCCAGAGACACCAAGAGACCAGATCGGATGCAAAAGCAAAGAGTCTTTTAATTTCAAGTTCAAACCAACACAGTGGTGGAATAGGAGAGACCCCAAGTAGCATGGGGTCAGGGTATATATTGGAGATAAAGCAAGGGGGGCATCTAGGGCTACAGACTGCATAGGAACAGACTCAGGATTGCTATGCCTCTGAGCTGGGGGTACCTGTCTTTGGCCAACTGGTTAGTTGCAGCTGCAGGGAGTCGCTATCTCTTGGGAGGTTGTTGTGATTGCTACATTCCACGTTTATCAGGAAAGCACATTCAGAGCCTACTAACTTGGTTTCTGATTGGTCCCCTACCATATAGGGGATATCTCTGAGTTTCTTTTTAGCAATGAGGGCAAGGATAGGGTGTTATACAAGGAAGGTCAGGGGCACAGCACACCTTGCCATATTCTGCTGAGTCAGGGGCCGACATCCCACTGGGTCTTTTCTGCAGCCTGTCATGACTGCAGAATGGCCAAGGCCGCAGTCTGGGCAAGGACCTGGGATCTTCAATGTAAAAATTGATAAACATTATTAGGTGAATATTTTCTATAAAGATTTCTTCTATAAATCTTCCAAAAATAGTCTATAAAGCATAAAAGATTTTTTAAATACAGTAACTGAAAATACTGAAGGACCTAAGGTAATCAGGGCCAGTGTATCGCCACGTCCTGGGCTCAATAACCAGACAGTTGGATGCAAACAGCAAGAGGTTTATTGTTCACACAGACGCCTGCGGGCACTCCAGCCGCCTTAGCTAGCTGAGCGCCCCGGGCTCTAAAACAGTTTCCTTTTTATATACATAATCTTGGCAAGCAATAGGGGTATTGTAAAAAGTGGAGCTGCCACTGCAGGTGCAGATCTTGGCAAGCAATAGGGGTATTGTAAAAATCGCAGGCATAATTCATCCTTCCTGGAGAAACCACAAGGTCAAAATTAAGCTTATCTCAACAGGGCAGTTTCATGTGTTAGCACTCTGGACCAGATGTTCTTTTCGATCTGACCTTGTTCCCTGCCTAGGGGACCTTAGGGAATTTTCCACTGGGGCGACCTTCTGAGTCTCAAGGGGGGGTGTATTGAGGTCTTTCAATACTACTACAAGTGTAGTTAAAAGCAAAGAAATGGAAGGACTGGAGAGATTGCTCAGTAGTTAGGGGCATGGCAGCTCTTCTGGAGGACCCAGGTTTAAATCCTCACTCCCACCTGGTGGCCCACGACTGTCCATAACTCCAGTTCCAGGAGAGTCTGATGCTCTCTTCTAGCCAACATGGGCATTGCATGCACATGGTACACAGACATACATGCAAGCAAAACACCCATACATGTAAATAAAAATAAATATTTTTAAAAACCAAAAAGAAAAGAAAGAAATGGGAAGCACAGAGGCAAAACAAAAGACAGAAACATGAGGTACTGGAGCAGCTTCTTTGGGGTCCCTGAAAATTGCAGACTGCCAGTCATCTGCATGGGAGTGGTGTGACAGGAACTTGTAGACAAGTGTCCCCTGCCTGCCGCAGCTGTCTCCCCTTTAGGTGCTTGCCTTTACAGGGACCTCCACTTGGCCACACTTCCCTTTTCAGGTACTGCCTCAGCGGCTATTTTAGCTGAGGAGTGTTTCCCTAAGTCCATTGAGATGGGAGAAACAACCACAGCATGGAGATCCATACCAGCAAAAGACCAGTCTTTATTACTCCCAACCCCCATATGTTGCTTTTCCTGCTGAGGGCTGAGCTGAGCGTGTCAAGTCGTATACTGGAACATCACAGTTTTCAGGCTCTATAGCAGACTCCAGAGAGTGGTCCGTGTGTTGACTCCATACTTGGAACAATCAAACTCTAAAGTCATTGTCAGTTGATGAAGTCTGCTCCTGGCCACCAAAGGCGGGATAGCCTCTCCCTACCCAAACCACAGCCTGATCTGAGACTCTTGCCATCCTGCTGGCCCTTCCACTCTTCACACCTGACACCCAGGGTTGTCTGTCACACCTGGCCATGTTAGACTAATTTCAGGAAGGTCGCCAGCTATACACAATAGGCTCCCTATCAAGATGTTGTCTGTCCACTGCTTTCCAAGTCATAGGGAGTAACAGGATAGGACTGCTTTCCATGGCTGACCCATCTGTCAGAGGAACCACTGTACCACCAAACCTGGCGACTTCATCTGAGGCTTCTGAGGTCCGTGGACTGGCCTGGAGAGGGCCGGATCACCAATCTCTTCTTCCAAGGGTATCTGGCTGACGTTTCAGAGGCTTCTGCTTCCCTGTCCTGGACCAGCAACTGAGTGGCAGCTCAGACGGGCTTGTTTGTGGAGCCTCCCATCTTTTCACTGATAGTCTTCAGCTGCTCTGTGTCTGCCTTTGTGAGATTCAGAGACTCCTCTTTGGGACAGGGTCTGTGCTTCCTTTTCTTTATCAGGGTCAAATGCAGGCTTCATCTTGGCTGTCATCTTACATGGAAGTCCCTCCCCCTTTAGTAGACCTGACCGTTTTTAGAGCAGTTTTAGCTTTACAGCACAATTGAACACAAAGTAAAGAGTGCTCCTTTGTAACCTCTGCCCCCACTCATGTACAGCATCCCAGAGGAGTAACGCACCGTCCTCAATGCTTGAGTACCACCCCAAGTCTGTGTATTGCATTAGGGTTCACCCTTGGTGCCAAATAGCCTACGGCTTTGGATCAGTCTCTCATTATAAGTAGTCACCATTTACACAGAAGGCTTTCAAACTGCGCTGCTCCTGCTCCAGCTTCCCAGCCACTAATCCTTTCTCTCTCTTCCAGCTTTGTTCTTTTCAGACTGTCTTAGAGTTGGAGTTGCAGTGTGCAGCACTTTCAGATTGCTGTCTTTCACTTAAGTGCATTTCCGATTCCTCCATTTCTGTGACTGGACTTTGCACTCGGGTGACTCTCCTGAAAGCTCTACTGTGTCTTCCTTGATCTGGAGCCACTTGCCCTGATGCAGGTGCTTTTGATCCCGAGACTTGGGGCACTGTCTGTCAGGATTCTCCAGTGGGACGTCACTGGCTCCCCCTCTGTAATTTACAAGTTCACGCACATTCTTATCTGTAGAACATGTTTGTGACTGATGTCTGTCTTTCTGTACTTGCCAGTGAAATGATTATTACTGTGGTTTTGCCAATGGTGCCAGTGATGACTTTCTAACCTAGACTTTTAAGTGCAATTTTGTTTTCTCTTCACTGAGTCTACACCTCTTTTTGGGAATTGGAATTCTTATATAAAGCTTCGTGAGTTCTAACTTCCTCTAACTTAAGGCTCACAAAAGGAAGGAGGGCACCAAAGACTCTTTAGACCAACAGACAGCTTAAACTTGCAAAACCTAATTAAAGACATGAGGTCACTTCCTGGCTTCTAAACCCTTTCTCTCTTGCTCTGTTTCATCTTCAGTACTGCTCCATTTGGAAGCAGAAACAGGCTTTCTTGGGTCTCAGTGGGAAGTGACATCAAGGGCCAAAAACTACTCCTGGGCAAACTCTTGTCACTTTGATGCACAAATGCAAGGCAGGCAGGGCGGGAAAGATGCTCTTTCGGTCTAAGCGACTCGAGAGGGAGATAAAAGGAAGCAGACGCAGGAACTGTTGTTTCCGTCACTGCTGGCCTGGGAAGTGGCTGTTTGTTGTTTATAATCTCAGCACTGAGCAAGTGCATCTCACAAATACTTGAGGCTTAGTCATTGCTACATACTCCACCACACTCTGAGTACAAGTTGGGATATAACAATAAGAAGATTGATATTTCGTTTTGAACCCACAAGCCATTTGTGAGTTAAAATATCATCACTAACGTGAGGCCGAAAATGGGGCTCTGCAGCTTAGAGTACTGACTGCTTTTCCAGAGGATCGGGGTTCTATTCCAACCACCCACATGGTGGTGGCTAATAGTCACCTGTAACTCCAGTTTCAGGGGCTCCGATACCCTCTTCTCACCCCATGGGCAATGCATGCAGATGTTTTACAGATATAATGTGGGAAAAACACACAAAAACAAAAACTAAAATAAATCTTTAAAATATATAGCTGGTTTGCCATGAAAATTACATTGGATAGTACTGAGAAAGGATTCTCATGGAAGTTACACAGGGAACCAAGTACCTGCCTTTTGTCCTGTACAGTTTTCAATATTGCCCGTGTCAGCACCTCTGTGAACAGAGGCCCTGTGGTGATGTGAAGGAAAATGGCCCCCAAAGGGAATGGCACAATTAGGAGGTGCGGCCTTGATGGAGGAAGTGTGTCACTGTGGAGGTGGACTTTGAGGTCTCAGATGTGCTCGAGATACTGCCCAGTGTCTCAGTTCACTGTTGCCTTTGGATCAAGATGTCGAATTCTCCAGCACCATGTCTGCCTACACGCCACCATACTCCTAGCTGCCAAGCTCCCTGCCATAATGATAATGGACTGAATCTGTGAAACTGTAAGCTGCCACCTCAGTTGAATGTTTTCCTTTGTAAGAGTTGCCATAGCCATGGTGTCCTGTCACAGCAATAGGAACCCTAACTAAGACAGGCCCTTTACTGTTAGGAAACCCACTATGGACATCTCCGATGTGAACTTGAGACTTTAACTCATTTTGCTACAACACAGTGAAGCATAGCTGGCTGGGTTTTTTGTTTGTTTTGTTTTAAAGATTTATATATTTAATTATGTATATAGTAAATATTTATTATGTATACCTGAATTCCAGAAGAGGGCGCAAGATCTTATTACAAATGGTTGTGAGCCACCATCTGGTTGCTGTAAATTGAACTCAGGACCTCTAGAAGAGCAGCCAGTGCTCCTAACCTCTGAGCCATCCTTCCAACCCTAGCTGGCTGTTTTAAACCTGTTTTTATTTGTTTATTTTGAAAAAGTAATCCTGAAAGCCACTTAAAATTCCTTAAGCACTGTACGTATAAGAATGTGGGAAGTCATCTTCCTTAAAGTCTCATCTCACAAAAAATAACTGGTATGAACAGCCTGGCACCCATCCTTCCAGGTAATTCTATATACACATGCATTCTTCTTAAGGCAGTATTAAGTTAATTAAATAATTAGTTGGTCTAATTTTGAAACAAGGTGTTACAGGTCCCAGGCTGATCTCAATCATGCTATGTTAGCCGAGAATGACCTTAAACATGTGATTCTCCTGCCTCTGTTTCCTGAGTGCTGGGATTGCAGGTTTGAACCACCACACCTAGTTTTACTCAGTGTAAGACACAGGACCCAGGTGTGTGGTGGGCAGGCATTTTCCAGCTGAGCATAGCCTGGAAGGCTGTCATCTAAAAATAAAAGCCTTCTATGTATCAAATAAGAAGGAATGAAAGATATATTTTGAAAACTAAGTTGTATTTTCTTCTGTTGACTGTGTAAGTGGGGTAAGAACTGAGCATAAATCAGGAAGGTTTGAGCTTTTACAAGTTTAATGTTTAACAGGTGTTAATTTTTGTTTGAGCCTATAAAATAAAAACTGTGGTGACATATAGACGCCAGGACATTTTCCTTGTTAGTTAGAAAATGTCTGTTCTCATATACATGTGCTTTTTTTTTTTTTTTTCCGAGATAGGGTTTCTCTGTGGAGCTTTGGAGCCTGTCCTGGAACTTGCTCTGTAGACCAGGCTGGCTTTGAACTCAAGAGATCCACCTGCCTCTGCCTCCTGAGTGCTGGAATTAAAAGCGTTCACCACCACCACCTGGCACATGTACATGTTTCTAATATTTATATTTTACGTGTGTGTGTGCGCACACGCCCGTGTGTGTGCTGTGCACACGAGGAGGTCAGAGGACAACTTGCGAGAGTTAGTTCTTTCCTTCCACCAGATGGGCTGTGGGACCCATTACTGGCTATCAGGATTGGAGGCAAAATGCCTTCACCGATTGAGACATCTCACCAGCACTCATGTATGTATTTGTATCTCCATATCTGGGGCTAAATCTTTCATTCACTCTAGGTAAACTTTTCATACTGGAGTATACTTAGAAATTCAATCTTCTCTTGAAACAAAATACTCATGCCTAGAGAAGTTAAATACCAGCAATAAGCTGTAATTTGTAAGAAAACTGTTGAAATTTTAGGGATCTTTTCTGGCATGCTAGTACATTTTTCAGAATCCTCATTGGGGGGGGTCCTGATTCATCATTTTTAAAAGTGACCAAATGTACATTGAGGTACCAGCTACAATGGGATGCAGAGGAGCCTCCGATTCCTCCTATCCCAATGGGTAATGATATAGTGCTTCACCAGGATGAACATATTTTTTTCTGAATCCCTCATCTGTTTTTTAATTTTAATTTTTTTATTTTAGAAACGATCTTATTTTACATATCAACCCCCCATTCCCTCACCCTCCCACCCTCCCATGCCCCCGATGGACCCCTCAACCTACCCCCCACCCACTCCCCAAGGATAGTGAGGCCTTCCACAGGGGATCATCAAAGACTGTCACATCATTTGGGGGAGGACATAGGTCCTCTTTCATATATCTGGCCTGCAATAGTATCCCTCCATAGGGAATGGCTCCCACAGTCCACTCGTGTACTAGGAATAAACACTGGCTCCACTGTTAGAGACTTCCCAGGTCTCCAAGCTGGCACTCACATTCAGAGGGCTTGGTTTGGTCCAATGCTGGTTCCCCAGCTTTACAACTAGGCTCTCTGTGCTCTCACTAACTAGGTCAGGTCAACTCTTGTTTTTCCAGCACATCTTGGCTCCTTTGCTCATCCCTCCTCCCTTTCTATAGCTGAATTCCAGGACTATGGCTCAGTGTTTAGCTGTGGGTGCCTAGGATGAGCATTTTTCAAAGTACCAAGAGTACATGGTAGTTTGGGAAGACGACATGACCATCAAGATCTAAGACCTGTGATGAAACTTTGCCCATGAGCTTCACTATAGCAGTTACAAAGGTGAAGAAAATCCCAGCTAGCATATGCCAAGTGCCATATGGGTAGTACAGGTAGAGGCAATTAACAGTGATGGGTCGGTCAATTGCCCTAGTCCAGGATGTAGAGATGATTCTGAGTTACTAGAAACAACAGAAAATAGTTAACTAGTAAAAGCACCTGTAATTAAGTGCACTTAATGGCCTTTCATTCTGGCTGCCTTCCAGAACTTTCGTCAGCAGGGCTACAGAAGCATTGCTGAACTTCTCACATCAGGAGGTGCAGATATCCATGGCTTCTGAAGGCTGTCTTTTTGTGGGGGGAGAGGAGAGGGTTTTGAAACACCTGGAACTTACTCTGCAGACCAGACTGGCCTCAAACTCACAGAGGTCTGTCTGCCTCTGCCTCCCGAGTGCTGGCATTAAAGGCGTGTAGGCCCAGCTCTAAATTTGTATTTTGAAATTCTGTTTTATTTATTATCACTCTATGTGCTGGTTTGAATGAGAATGGCCCCCATAGTTTCATAGGTTTGAATACTTGGTTCCTAGTTGGTAGAAAAATTTGGGAAGGATTAGGAGGTGGGGCCTTGTTGAAGGAGGTGCATCACTGTGGGCAGGCTTTGAGGTACCAGAAGATTCGGTGCATTCCTAGTGTGCTCTCTACTTCCTGTTTGTGGATCAAGATGTGGGCTCCCAGGGCTGCAGAGGTGTCTCAGTGGTTAGGAACACTAGTTCTTTCAGAGGACTGGGATTGGATTCCCAGTATCCACATGACAGCTCCCAGCTCTCTGTAACTCTGCAGTCCCAACCAATCTGACACCGTCTCTGGCTTGTGAGGGCACTGCATGCTTGTGGTGGCGCACGCCTTTAATCCCAGCACTCAGGAGGCAGAGGCAAGCAGATCTCTATGAGTTCAAGGCCAGTCTGGGCTACAGAGCAAGTTCCAAGAGAGCCAAGGAGAAATCCTGTCTAAAAAACAACAAATTATAGAATAAGATTTTATGAAAATTGAGAATTAAGGACTATTGGGCAGAAAGTACATCAAAATATAACCAAGTGTGCCCTGCCCACAGAGTCCCCAGAAGCCTGTGGCACTGCCCACGGAGTCCCCAGAAGCCTGTGGCCCTGTGGCTAGCACAAATCATCAATTTGGCCTTGCATTCATAGACAAAACTGACCCTGAGACACTATGACTAACTCCCCTTGTCTACATCCGCTGGGAAGAACGAGCGCTCGCTGGCAGAAGCTGTGTCCGCACAACACTGGGAAGCGGGTGGTGCTCTAAGGAGTGATATAGGATGAGGTAATGTCCACAGTTGTTCAGCTTTCATGAGCACAAACTAAAACCTGGCATCCCTGGGTGGGAACTGTATCCTTCTAGGTCCAGGTGTCACCACATCTCCTCATCCTGGCTGCTGATTGGCTTCAGCCTGGAACAGCCAGTGAGTGACAGCCGATGCTCAGTGTCATGCACGATTCTCTCTCTAGATTTCACTGGAAGTGTGAACATCACTACTCCAGAGCAGACGATTCAGGAAGCCCAAGGGGAAACTGTCCACCTGCCCTGCATGTTTGTCCTTAACCGCGAGGACCAAGGACCACTGGACATCGAGTGGCTTCGTCTTTCGGGACCCAATGACCAGGTGGTGGACCGTGTGGTGAGTGTGCCCTGTGTCTGCTCACTCTCTCCAGGCAGCTGTGGTGTCATGGCTGGAAGCCCCACTGCCCAGGCTTGTGAACATGGATAGAAAGACTGGAGGTTTCAGAAGAGGAAGGGCTGTCATATTTCTTTTCTTTTTTTCTTTTCTTTTTTTTTTTTTTTTTTGGTTTTTCGAGACAGGGTTTCTCTGTAGCTTTGGAGGCTGTCCTGGAACTCGCTTGGTAGTCCAGGTTGGTCTCGAACTCACAGAGATCCGCCTGCCTCTGCCTCCCGAGTGCTGGGTTTAAAGGCGTGCTCCACCAACGCCTGGCTGGGCTGTCAGATTTCTTGAAGGCCTCAGGGGACAAGAGAACGTGAGAGTTCTGAGAATCTGGACTTGAAAGTGTGTGGCAGGAGGCAAGGAACAAGAGGGGTGTTGAGTGGGCGGGGCAGCAAGGGGATGTGTATGTGAAATGCAAGCGTGCGTGTGTGTGTGTGTGTGTGTGTGTGTGTGTGTGTGTGTGTGTGTGTGTACAGTCACTAGGCTGTCAGAAGTGAGAAGCAATGTCCTCTGTCTTTGTCACTCTTGTCTCCTTTCATTTCACTGTGTTTCCAGCCTGGTCTCAAAGTCCAGGCCCCGTCATCCTCCTACCCGGCCCCCAGTTCTGGTCTGCAAGTGCACCTCACTGCACCTGGCCCTGGCTCCTATAACCAGCAAAGGGTCAGGAGATGTACACAGTAGATGCTTGTCTACATTACCTGTCTGTTCTCCTCATTTCAAGTTACTTCTCCTATACAGTTAACTTCTTAAAAAGCCAAGGGGAAGCTGAGCGTGGCGGCACATGCCTACAATCCTTCTCTATGCAGGTAGGCTGAGGCAGGAGGATTGAGAGTTTGAGGCCAGCTTGGGCTACATAGCAAATTCCAGGCCAGCCTGAGCTGTACAATAAAACTTTATAACAAATAGAACAACAAACAGGCAGAATTTTAGAGTCTGTAAAATATCAGTGTTAAACTATGGAAATTGTGTAAAATGTTGCTGTAGAAGTTTTTCTAATCAAAGTGACCAGAGCCTAATGACAGTCACTGGAAAGTCAACGCCAGCTGTGGGGATGAGGACGCATGCCCAAAGATCCTGTCTCCAAGTGCCTGTATCACACATAACTTCAGATCATTCTTTAGTATATTCTTCTATCTCAAATGTTGCATATTATTGTCATCTGACACATTTTATCTAAAAAAAAATCAACATTGTGCCTTTAATCCCAGCATTTGGGAAGCAGAGGCAGGAGTATCTCTGTGAGTTCGAGGTCAGCCTGGTCTACAAAACAAGTTCCAGGACAGCCAGAACTGTTACACAAAGAAACCTTGTCTCGAAAAAACTAAAACAAAAAAATCAACAGTGGGTTGGAGAGACAGCTCAGTGGGTAAGAGTTCATGCACAAGGACAAGGAACTTTAATAAATCCTAGGGACCTGAATAGTTGTGTGGGGAAAATCATGCTGATAGTTTCAGCTTGTGAAGGGCAGAGGCAGGAGGATGGCTTAGCCTTTCTGGCTGTTAGCGCACGTCCAGATTCAGTTTGAGAGCCTGTCTTAAATGAGTAAGATGGAGAGCACAGAGATACCCAGTGCTTTCCTCTGTCCTCTGTGCCCGCACACGCAGGTGACCACACAGGTGCACCCGAGTGCACTCCACTCTTGCTTTTGTTTCAGTTAGTTTATTTTTCTCTTCTGTTTTTGTTTTCTTTTAGGTTATTTTATATTCTGCAGACAAAATCAGTGATGACGTCTATCCAGATCTGAAAGGAAGAGTGCATTTTACCAGTCATGACATCAGGTCTGGGGACGCATCCATAAATGTAACAAATGTTCAGCTATCAGATGCTGGCACCTATCAGTGCAGAGTGAAAGAAAACCCCGGCACTGTGAATAGGAACATTAAGCTGGCTGTCACTGGTGAGTTCCCGTTGGTAGTGATGGGTGTCTTAGATGGTCGTGATAGGGGCTCATGGTGCTAAAGTTACAGCAAGTTATCTGACAAAGCTTTGATTCTAGAGTAATAGTTATACTCATTATTGCTATGTGAGGGGTGAAACCCAGGGCGCGTGCCTTTCAGGAGCGGACTCTGACACTGATCCACACCCCAGCTCTAGAACAGTAATTTTAAACTTTGGGGCATTTCCAATGTCCTCACGTTGTGTGAAGCATGAAGTGAACGCATTTCCTTTCTTTTGCAAAAGAAAAAGAAGTGAGTTACTTCTTGATGTTGTTATTACTTCATTTTGTTTGTTTTCTTTCATTTTATTCTATGCATCTGAGTGTTTCGCCTGCAGGTATGTCTGGAAGCCAGAAAAGGGTGACAGATGCCCTGCATCTGGAGATACAGACAGTTGTGAGCCGCCATATGGATGCTGCAAACTGAACCCGGGTCCTTCAGGAGAGCAGCCAATGCTTTTAACCGCTGAGCCACCGCTCCAGCCACTCGGTTTCTGGTTTCTGAGACAGGGTTCCACTAAGCATTCCTGGATGCCCTATATCTGTGTAGACCATGATGGCCTCAAACTAACGGAGATCTGCCTGCTTTGCCTCTCAAGTGCTGGATTTAAAGGCATATGGCAACATGCCCAGCCTCTGACAAACTTTGTAAAATCGTTGACAATTTAAAAAATAAGTGAAGGTTGTTTTTCTGCTTAAGAATTTCATACATGCATATAATTTATTTTTATAACTCTACCCCCCAGTTGGTGCCTCCTTTTCCTCCCCATCCCTCCCATGCTCCCCATTTTCCTTTTCAGCTTCTTGCTGTCACTCTCTCCCTTCCCCTCTCTCTGTCCTTCCCTCTCTCCCTATCAATTCACTCAGTGCAGCCTTCTGTGTGTGGGTGTGGGTCATCTACTGGAGTATGGGCAGCCTCTCAGGGCCTCCATCGTTGAAGAAAACAGCCTCTGTCTGCCTGAGCAGCCATCAATTCTGATGCTTCTCTGAGGTGCCCTTCCTAAGCTCCCTGCCCAGTCCATACTGGGATTCGGGCTAGCTTGACTTTGTGCAAGTTTCTGCAGGCAGCTCCCTTTTAAGTTGTTTGAATATAATTATAGGCTGTTCTGATTGTTCTTTTTTTTTAAGATTTATTTATTTGTTATGTATACAGTGTTCTGCCTACAGGCCAGAAGAGGACACCAGAATGCATTATGGATGGCTGTGAGCCACCACGTGGTTGCTGGGAATTGAACTCAGGACCTCTGGAAGAGCAGCCAGTGTTCTTAACTTCTCTCTTATAATGGGAGAAATAATTGGGGGCGGGGAACATGTTTGTTTTTCATGTTACTTTTGGTTCTGTATTGGAGCATGTGCACCAGAAGCAGTTAGCGGCATTTCCACTCCCCCTCTATATATACATATACATATACATATACATATACATATACATACACACACACACACACACACACACACACACACACACACACACACCTGTGTCTATTTCTCAAATCACCTTTCCTTGTCCAGCATAGGAGTATACAATGCTCAGGAGAGGATTAAGTCGTAAAAAGGTTGAAGCTTTGTTTTCCTTTGTGGAACCTGTACCAAGGACTACGGTTTCTGTCCATTCTTTCGAGGCCCGCCACTGTCTGTGTGAGCAGACGCTGACCGAGGCCCACACCCTGCTGCTGCTTCTCTTCTCCATTCCCTTCTTCGTGGCTTCTCGAGTGTAGTTCCACCTTTAGCAAGCTCTGGTCAGAGAAGGTTGGGGTGGGAGGTCCTGAGGGGCCCGGAGGCCCATGGGAGGTATAAGACGCTGCACGTTTCTCACAGCCAGGCTGGTCAAGAGTTCCGTTGTGTGAGAAAGACCCCGAGCCTGGACTCGTGACAGCTGCACCATTGTCACTGTTGTTTTGGATCTAGTCTTCCGACTTTGCCCTGAGAATTAAATAAATTTCTGTATTTCCTCGGGCCTCAGTCTGCTCTGTGTATGGAAACATGGAGTATAAAAAGCTGGAATCGTCACTGTACCTGTCAGTCACCCCTCAGAGCTGCGCGTGAGCGCTGTGAGCTTTTGTTTTTCGCTGCACGCGGACTAAGGAGGGTTCCATGGTGCAGAGCTGGGTGTTTAGGATGCTGGGGATGGAATAGTGTGTGGGGGGGTGGGGGGAGAGGGAGGGAGAAGGAGGGACAGACAGAGAGACGAGAGACAGTACGTGAGTATCTGTGTGGGTACACCGGCACCACAGCATGCCAGTAGATGTCAAGAACGACTTTCAGGAGTTGACATTCTCCTTCCACGGTGGCTTTCAGGGATCAAATTCAGGTCATCAACTAGCCCGACAAGCATTTTGCTCACAGAGCTTCACCCGACATTATTACTTGTTTAGCGCTCAGATTATTGTACATCAAACAAAACAAAACAGAAAAGCGTTTCCAACATCATCCTTCAGTGTGATCTAAATGGAGGGCTTTTCAAAAATTGTGTGTTATGGCTGGAGCTATGGCTCAGAGGTTAGAGCACTTGCTGCTCTTCCAGAGTTCTGGAGTCTGCGTCTCAGCACCCTCACGACTGCTTATAGCTGTCTGTGACTCCAGTTTCGGGATTCTATGCCTTCTTCTGGACTCTGTGGGCACTGCACACGGAGTTCTCAGTGAGCCTGTGGCACTATGGCTAGCACAAATCAACAATTTGGCCTTGCATTCATAGACAAAACTGACCCTGAGACACTATGACTAACTCCCCTTGTCTACATCCGCTGGGAAGAACGAGCGCTCGCTGGCAGAAGCTGTGTCCGCACAACACTGGGAAGCGGGTGGTGCTCTAAGGAGTGATATAGGATGAGGTAATGTCCACAGTTGTTCAGCTTTCATGAGCACAAACTAAAACCTGGCATCCCTGGGTGGGAACTGTATCCTTCTAGGTCCAGGTGTCACCACATCTCCTCATCCTGGCTGCTGATTGGCTTCAGCCTGGAGCCAGCCAGTGAGTGACAGCAGATGCTCAGTGTCATGCACGTGTTTCTCTAGGTTTCACTGGAAGTGTGAACATCACTACTCCAGAGCAGACGATTCAGGAAGCCCAAGGGAAAACTGCCCACCTGCCCTGCATGTTTGCCCTTAGCCCCGATGACGAAGGACCACTGTTCATTGACTGGATGCAGCTTACAGGACCAGAAAATGAGGTGGTGAACCGTATGGTGAGTGTGCGCGGTGTCTGCTCACTCTCACTTGGCAGATATGGCATCGTGGCTGGACGCCCCACTGCCCAGGCTTGTGGCCATGGATAGAATGACTTGAGAATACAGGGACAAGAGGGTGTGGTGGAAATTGTGAAAATGTTAACTTGAACGTTTGTGACAGGAGGCAAGGAACAAGAGGGGTGTGCTGAGCAGGCGGGGTAGCAAGCGTGTATGGGTGTAGAGTGTGTGTGCCAGTCACTAGACTCTCTCAGAAGTCAGGTTTTGTTAAAGATTTATTCATTATGTACACAGGGTTCTGCCTGCATGTATGTCTGCCTGTCAGAAGAGGGCACCAGACTCCATTATAGATGGCTGTGAGTCACCATGTGGTTGCTGGGAATTGAACTCACGTCCTCTGGAAGAGCAGTCAGTACTCTTAGCCTCTGAGCCATCTCTCCAGCCCCAGAAGCCAGATTCTATGCTCTTTATTTTTGTCATGATCAAGCTTCGTCTTCCCTAGTTACTGGAACACAGGTGTGTCCCATCATGCTTACCTTCCGAATTTGCATTAAGAAAAAAAGCAATTGGTCTTGTTTTGTTGCATTACACAGGCAAATTATGATAGCCTTCTTGGGGGTACAAAGAGTGGCCTTTTGTTGTTTTTGCTGATTTTTTTTTCACTATACCCTCTGAAGCAGCTGAAAAACAAGAACATATAGGAATGAACAAGTATGTGGTCCTATCCAGTGTCCCCAAACCTTTCTCTAGTACTAGACTGTGTTATTTAATCATGTTCAATGTTATTTAATCACACCGTACTCTGGGTTTTCCAGTTGTAATGGGAACATGAAAGCCAAAGACTTGGCTCAGTACTTAAGAGCTGGATGCTCTTCCAGAGGACCTGGTTTCAGTTGCCAGCATCCACGTGTCAGCTCATAACGGTCTATTACTTCAGGTCCATGTGACCCAGTGCCCTCCGCTGGCCTTTGAGTGCTAGTGTTAGAGACTATTCTTTTTAACTAAGCAAGGATGTGTTACATTTGTTTATACTGAAGAATTCAGTCCTAATTCAGGTTCTTTTGCTTGTCTGTCAAACACTTTATTTACTGAGCCATCTTTCCAGCTCTCTCCTTTCTGTCTTCTTCCTTTTCTCCCATTTCTTTTAATTCTGTGATAACATGGTGTATGCACAGCTTTAACAAAAGATTTTTAATTTATTTTTTATTTTATGTGAGTTTTTTTTGACTGTATGTACATCTGTGTACCATGTACATGCCTAGTGCCTGTGAAGGCCAGAAGAGGCTGTTTAATCCCATGGATCTGAAGTGACAGGTCACTGGGAACTGCCATGTGGGTGCTAAGACCCCAATCCTGGGTCTTCTGGAAGAGAACTACAAACTTCTAACCCCTGAGCCATTTCCTCAGCCCATGTTTGTTTTTTTCTTGTGTTCTGGTTTTCTTTTAGTTTATTGTAAATTTAGCAGACAAAATTTATGATGACTTCTATCAAGATATGAAAGGACGTGTGAAATTTACTAGTAATGACATCAGGTCCGGGGACGCATCCATAAACATAAGCAATGTTCAGCTGTCTGACACTGGTACCTATCAGTGTGGAGTGTTCCAGGGCTCTGGGGCCGTCAAGACGATCATTCAACTGACAGTTGTTGGTAAGTTACTGTTGTTGGTAGAGAGCGATGGTTTACTAACAGGGAGAAAGGTCTCAGTACTAAAATCAAGCACTTATGTAAGACAGACTTATTTTTACAGCAATGATTGTATTTATTCATTTTTGATATCCTAGGAGTGAAACCTGGGCCTCGTACTTTTGAGAAAAGAGCTCTACCACTGAGACACACCCCTGGCCCTAGGATTATAAATAAACTTTTGAAGTATTTCTAATGTCCTCACATAGCTTAAAACATAAAGCTGGCACACTTTTGGATAAGAAAGATAAAAAGCAACTAAATTCTTTGCAAAATTCTTTATGATTTTCAAAATAAATGAAGTCTTGTGTGAGAAAGACCCTGAGCCTGGACTCGGGACAGCTGCACCGTTGTCATTGTCACTGTTGTTTTGGATCTAGTCTTCCGACTTTGCCCTGAGAATTAAATAAATTTCTGTATTTCCTCGGGCCTCAGTCTGCTCTGTGTATGGAAACATGGAGCATAAAAAGTTGTAATCGTCACTGTACCTGTCAGTCACCCCTCAGAGCTGCCCGTGAGAGCTCTGAGCTTTTGCTTTCACTGCGCATGGACTAATGAGGGTTCCATGGTGCAGAGCTGGGTGTTTAGGATGCCGGGGATGGAAGTGTGTGTGTGTGTGTGTGTGTGTGTGTGTGTGTGTGTGTGTGTGTGTGTGCTCAAGCTCATGTACCATATACCATGACACATGTTGGAGCTCATAAGACAACTTACAGGAGTTAGTTTCTCTTTCCATCATTGCATGTCTTGGGGGTCAAACTCAGGGTGCCCTGCTTATCAACAAGTGCTTTATCCACTGAACCAGCCCTGTTTGTGCTTTCAAATAACAGTATATATTCTTTAAAATGCTTCAAGATTTGTTTTGTGTGTTTTCCCTGCATGTATGTATGTCTGTACCACAGACATGCCTAGAGCCCTCAGAGATCAGAAGAGGGGGTTGGATCCCTGCAACTAGAGCTATGGTTATGAACCACCATACGGGTCCTGGAACACAACCTGGTCCTCTATGGGGCAACAGATGCTCTTAACCACTAAGCCATCTCTCAGTCTCCAAGGATAGCATATACTCTTACTGTACTATTGGTTTTTATTTTAAGGGTCTCCTTGGCTGACCTTGAACTTGGGCCCCTTCTGCCTTGCCTTCCAAGTCTTAGGATTACATATTTGCATCTGTATATGGTTTGCATTGTTGAGGCTTTAAAAATATTTCTAATTTTATTAGCACATGTAAATTATCCCTATTATGCACGATCGCTTTCACTAAGCAAATGCTTTTCTTTTCAGGCTAAACATCGGCCCCAGAAATCACATCATTGAACTTCTAATTAAATTTTGCCAATTATTTGATCTGTTTGTTTGTTGGTTGGTTGGTTTTTCGAGACAAGGTTTCTCTGTATTGTTTTGGAGGCTGTCTTGGAACTCATTATGAAGACCAGGCTGGCCTCGAACTCACAGAGATCCTCCTGCCTCTGCCTCCCGAGTGCTGGGATTAAAGGCGTGTGCACCAACGCCCGGCAATTATTTGATCTGGGAGTCTTCAATGAAATGTGTCTTGTGCCCCTGCACTCCTTCAACCTCAAAAGAATCCTTTGTGAGACTGGTTAGTGTCTCATAGTTTTGTTTGATTTTCTTTCTTCAGTTCTCCTCTGTATTCTAGGGTTAAAGAACCTGAGACAATCATCTTGGAGATAGAGATGTAATCTGTCTGGTTATCAGTTGATAAAAACAAACATGATTTGGAATTTCAAGCTTTGGAAAAAGAATCTAAGTCCTTCAAATAATATTGCTTTAACTCCATTTCCATGCTCTCTGGGGATGAGGTGTACTGCAGAGAAGTTTGCTCACTATTTGTCCTGTTCAGCATTTTATTGCGGCAGTGATTCCAATGTTAGGCTTCTATAACTCAGTTTCAGAAATGCCTTCCCCAGGGTGCTGAAGGTTTCACACTAATTGTATATTGTGCTTTATTGGTGCATGTATGATGCACACATGCTTGAGGAGGCCCAAAGTCGGGGTTGGTTGTCTTCTGCAATCACTCTCCACTTTATCTTATTGAGTCAGGGTCTCTCATCTGAACCCAGAGTTCACAGATTGGCTGGTTTTTCACAAGGCTAGAGTTCAGTTCATAGCCCTCACTTTGGATAGCTCACAACTGCCTGCAGTGCCTGCTCCAAGGCATTCGGTGCCCTTTCCTGGCCACCAAGGAGGCTGGTACAGATGCATGTGCGGGCACACACACAGTGAGAGTGTGTGTGTGTTAATGGTGAGCTGTTTCCCTACAGCTGCAATACTTAACTAACAGCTTGGTAGCCCAAGCTACAGAAATTTCTTCAGTTTTAGAGACATAAAGTCTCAAATCAGCTCTAGGGGCAACTCTGTTTCTTAGTTCCTTTTGCTTGGAGAACCATTTTCCACCCTTTTGGCCAAGGTGATGGTAAAGGTGTGTTTCTTTTCTTTTTTTTTTTTTTTTTTGGTTTTTCGAGACAGGGTTTCTCTGTGGCTTTGGAGGCTGTCCTGGAACTCACTTGGTAGTCCAGGCTGGTCTCGAACTCACAGAGATCCACCTGCCTCTGCCTCCCGAGTGCTGGGATTAAAGGCGTGCGCCAACAACGCCCGGCGTAAAGGTGTGTTTCTTGCAGGCAGCAAAAAGATAGCTTGCTTTCTAATCCAACTGCCAATCTGTCTCTTTATCGGGTAATTGAGATGGTAAATTGTTGTCTAAAGACAAGTATTAACTGCTATAATTTTGTTACATTTTCTTAAATCTCTTTTGTTATTAAAAAGTTTGTTATATTCAGTATTCTCTTGCTTGTTTTCATCCTTTTCTTTAGATCAAAGTGTTTTCCCACCTCTTCAGAGGTGGCTTAGAGGTCATACATTCCTTTAATCTGTTTTTTCCACTGATTTCTCTTCTTCCTCATATTACAGCTGATAGTTTTGCTGGATACAATAGTCTGGGCTGGAACCTGTGGTCATTTAGAAACCTCAGATAATCAGTCCAACCTCGTCTGGCTTTTAAAGTTTTCACTGAAAAGTCAGTTGTTATTCTGATGGGCTTGCTTTCATAGGTGACTTGTTTCTCTTGGAGATTTTAACATCATTTTGTTTGTTCTGTACATTCAGTGTTTATTATATGACATGGGGAGTTTCTTTTCTAATTGGTGTTATGTGTATGTTTCTTGCACCCTGATGGCCATTTGTCTTTCCTTATATTTGGGGGGGTTTCTTCTATGATGTTGTTGAAATTATTTTTGTGCCTTTGACTTGGGTTTCTTCTTCTCTGATTCATAGGTTTTGCATTTTACAGTGTCTCAGAGTTCTTACATGTTCTATTCATGAGTTTGGTTTTATTTATTTTTTAGATTTAACATTTTATTTTTATCTATCATCTGTCTGTCTACCTATCTATCTATCAGATTTTTGAAACAGGGTTTTTCTATGTTACAGCCCTGGCTGTCCTGGAACTCACTATGTAGACTGGCCTCCAACTCACAGAGATCCGCCTACTTCTGCCTCCCAAGTGCTGGGATTAAAGTCCTGTGACATCACTGCCTGGCTTTTTTTTTCTTTCCACTCAGTTTTTTTTTTTTTTTCTGTTTTTGGTTTTTCGAGACAGGGTTTCTCTGTATTGTTTTGGAGGCTGTCGGTCCAGCCTGGCCTCGAACTCACAGAAATCCGCCTGCCTCTGCCTCCCGAGTGCTGGGATTAAAGGCGTGCGCCATCCACTCAGTTAGTTACTCAATACCTCTACCTTGTTATTAGTCTTGATATTCTCTCTTTTTGTGAGACTTTCAGTTGTTTTTTATTTGATTTACTCAATTTTTAATTGAGTTTTATTTTATTTTGACTTTTCTTCAGAAATTCTATCTCTATTTAATTCAATTTTCATACGTTGAATTGTTTCCTTTATTTCAACTATCTTCAGTCTTCATTCTGGCATTCATCCACATCCTTTTTGAGTTCCTTAAGCGTTATTTATAATAGCTATTTTGAAATCATTTTGTCATTAAGTTGCTTGAAGTTTTGAAGATGTCTTATCTTGGTCATTCATATTTTTTGTGGTAGGACCTGTATCTGGAGTTTGGTTTTTAGCTGTGTTTCTTGATATGGATATCTGTTTCACCCTTGTTGAGTGTGCACTTGTATTGGTTTGCTCTTATCTAACCTGTCAGGCTATGGGTCAGCTGAATGATGTTTGGAGCTGTCTTGGGCCACTCAGTGTTTATGTCCAAATGGAGTGCAAAGGGAGAATCAGAGTCCATCAATGCCTGATCCTTTTCTCCGACTTCCCCGACTCCAGCACCTTGGTTTGCAAATGGACCTCTACCCTTCTACAGCTTTCTGGTGCCTGCAAATGGTCACTGTAGTTTTTGCATCTTTACTCATGCCCCACCAGTTTCATACTGAGACTGTTTTCACTCATTTCCTCACCATCATCCACTGCATTGTCAGATCTACTGGTGTCCTGTGTTTAGAAAAATGAACATCTACAAACCCCAAATAGGAAGGAAGTCTATACACCAAAGGAAGATTCTGTCAAGTCGAGCTTGACAACTGAGCTTCCTGGTTTCTCACAAGAACATGGTGACTCCCAGGCAGCTGTTCCACTGACCAGCCCCAGCCCAGTCGATTTTTTACCTCTCATATTGAAACAGAGGGAATGCTGATTGGAATCTCATGGGAGGGTCTTGTGACTCTTTCCTTCCCTCCAAGAGGAAGAGGCACCAAGACCCATTGTATCACCTAGCTATTGGCTGTAGTTCTGTTTATTTTGGCACCATGACTACTACCAAGATCCAGGTCCATCATAAACAATCCACTTCAAGGTGGTAATGATCATGTGAAGCCTGAAAGAGTGACTACAGCCATGCACATCAGTTCCCAAGCTTTCCATTACTCGGTAGTGACATGAGACCATAACTTCCTGTTTTATACCGTCCTGCCTTGCCTCCTACATTTGAGGATTTCCTACCGTCTCACTCTTAGATCTGTTTTACTTCCTCTCTCTGTAATCAATCTTGTCACTATGACAAAATACCTGAGGGAACAATTTAAAAGGCAAGGAGATTTATTGTGGGTCACAATTTCAGTCCAAGATGGACTAGTTCTGTTTCTGGGTTCACAGTGAGGTCTTAACCACGGAGCCATCGCTCATGGTTTTATTCTTAAGTGTCAGACTGCCAAGAGGAGAGAGAGAGAGGGTGCTTTTTAAAAATGCATTGAGGACATATTAAAATCGTCTGTGTGTGTCTGTGCACACGGGCCCGTGCTGGGAGCAAACCCAGGCCTCACACATGCTAGGCGAGCACTCTACCGCTGAGCTACATCCCTAGCCCAATTATAAAGCTATTATTTTCAGGTTTGTGCAGAGCATGTTACAGAAAAATAAATGGCACATAGGCATATTAATTTTAATAAACTGTCTTTGTAACCAGCATTCAGATGAAGAAAATTATCATCAGCTTTGAGGTTTTTTTTGCCACTTCTGGTTATTAATTCCCTTCTAATTCGGGCATTATGTGAACTTCTAAGGCTACATATATGTAAGGGGTATTTTTTTCCGTCTCTGAATCTTATAGAATTCTTAATGTAAGCTGGCATGGTGATGTAACCCTTGTGCTTAGGAGATAGAGGCAAGATGATCAAGGTCACCCTCAGTGGGGTTCAAAGCCAGCCTGGACAATATGAGATGGCAACCAAAGTAATTCGAAATTGGTTGTCAGACTGCTCTCTAAAAAGGAAAATATTTATTCTCCCCACCAAAGTGTGAGAAGGCAAGGGAGATGGCCCAGCGGGTGACAGGCATGAGGATCTGAGCTTCAATCTCCAGAATCCACACAGCACCCTCACCAGGGTATGAGAGGTGGGAACGAGAACCCAAGGAAGCTCACAGCCCAGCAGGTCTATCCTGCTTGACACCAAACAAGAGGCCTTGTCTGAAACCAAGCGGAAGGTGAGGACCACGCCTGAGGTTGTCTGGCTGTCTTCTGACCTCCATATGTGGGAAGTGGTGCCTGCCATGAAAAACCTTCAGAGAAGAGCAGGGAGGCAAACCATGGGTGAGCAGCACTGTTCGAGTCTACCCAGAGAGGAGACTCTGTGGCAGCGGCGTCTGTGAGGTACTGTGTACAGCAGCGGTACCCTCCTCGGATGGATGTCCATATAAAAGATGTATCTTTTTCTTTTTCTTTCTCACATGTGAATGAAAATAAAACCTCTTCAGAAACCCATGTTCTAAATTAAGTTAAAAAATAATTTTGTATGTGTGGATTTGGACACACATGCCAAAGGGCACACATCCGAGGACAACTTTCAGGAGTCAGCTCTCCTTCTGCTGTGTAGGTCCTCAGGACTGAACTCAGGTCATTAGGATGGTGGCAGGCACCTTCCTATTAAACCATCTTTTGTTTTGGAGACAGGGTTTTCATAGTGCAGCCCTAAATGGCCTGGAATTTGTTATATCACAGGCCGGCCTTCAAAATACAGAAATCAGCCTGCTTCTGCCTCCCAAGTACTGGGATTAAAAATATATACCACCACACTCAGATAAATGGAAATCTTTTCATTCTTGAGTGATTTATTTTTATATGTATTTTATATGTATAAGTGTTTTATCTGCACCAGATGCATGTGTGATATCCATGGAGGCCTAAATAGAGTGTTAGATCACCCGGGACTAGAATTACAAGTGAGCCGCCACATAGGTACTAGGAATTGAATCCAGGTTTTCTGCAAGAGCAGCAGCATACACTCCTAACGCTAAGCCATCTCTCTTTAGCACCTAAATTAAATTCTTACATGACATTATAGAACTTTTTTCATGTTTTCAGGCAGAAAGTGTTTGTTTTCTCTGGTTACATTTACTGCTTCATTATGAACCAACTGCTTCAAATACAGGCCAACCCATCTGCGCATGCAAGAGACACGTGAAAACAAACCCACCGTGGGACACAGCGACAGCACCATTTTATTTTACAGTGTTTACTACAGTCAAGGTTACTGTGGTGAGATGTGAGTGGGTTTGGTCCATATTTTATTTTCCATTTGAGTTAGAAACATTTTACAGTAGTTAAAAAATAAATTTTTGTGATTCCACATTTTTCTTGACCATTGGAATATTACAGTTTCAAGTAACAAATGATAAAAATAAAAACATTGCAAACTAAATCTACCGATATGTACAGTGAACATACTTAATTACCACCATTAGCAAGTCCTGATGTCTCCTTTTCAGCTCAGAACCCATTACCAAGCAGTCATTGAGGGAGCTCTGGAATCTCCCTGTTGTCCACAATGAGTGTGTGGATAATCCCTTCTCTTCTCTTCCCACTGCTGACAGCTTTTATGTAACACTCATGGTTCCCAACACTGAAGTGTGTTTCAGTCCCATCGTCTACAAACTCGCCCTAGGACAGCAACGGAGGAAGCATCAGTGGTCCAGAAATCTCTGTCGGGGCACTAGCATCATCTAAAAAGTACTGGTTTTAAAGTCAAACTCTTCAAAATCAGAACCCAAAGATTAGAGCCTGGTGATTTGCTGTAATTCCCAAAATCCCGAGGGATCTCAGGTTTCAGGAGAAGAAAGTTCTGTGTCCACAGTGTAGACAATGTTTACAAAACTGGTGAGCAAGTCAAAAGACAATTCTCAGTCACTTCCACTATCCTGGCTCATGGGCATCATTTCACTGTCTTTACAACTGCTGCCAGAAGGATTCTATTCTCATTTTGTAGAAACAGAAATTGAAGAGCAACAAATGTAATAACTTGTTGAAGGTCCGTCCAGTAAGACAGAAGGGTTCCCACCCAAGAACCAACAGAAAACCAACTCCTCCAAGTGTAAGGTTAGCACACGCCAGAGTAACCGACAACACTGACCACTGAATACCACACCCTTGACTAGTCGGAATGAGATGAATGGTTTCAGTGTGAACTATAGATGACTTTTTTTTCTTTAAGGCAGGATCTTTCTACATAGCCCTGGCTCTCTTTCTGAAATTCACTATGTAGACCAGGCTATGCCAGACCAGACAGAGAGCCACCTGTCTCTGCCTGTCTCCTGAGTGCTGGCATTAAAGGCCACCATGCATGTCTTTATGACATTTTTGACATACTGATTTAAATTACACATAAAAATTTCCTTTTAGTGCTGCTACCAGAGAGGTGATGGTGCATAGGAGTCTCATACTTTGGGTTCGTCTTACATTTCTACTTCTTGCTAAGCAACACAAGCACGGGAGCATCAGAGGAAGCCTTTCTGAGCTCTGAGCAGCCCCAGCAGGTGGTCTTTGGAGGTTGTGTTCTGTAAGCCAACCAAGGCCTGTCCTGGGCCACTTTGTTCTGAGCCTTGGAAGCAGGCATGGAGGGCCAGACAAAGGTTGCTAACACAGTCTCTCTAAGTTGCTTCTGGGCAATTTCACACGTTTCAGGGATGACACTGGGGGGGAAAACAATGGCTGCTGCTCAGGAGTGGAGCAGTCCTCAGCATGTGCTCAGGGTGGGGTGGGGGCAGACTGAGTGAGACAGGGAAGCTGCCTGGATGGTTCTGCTGCTTAGCTACAAGTGGCCAATGGGGTTACAGAGGGCTGTTTCACGCTGGCTTCCTGCCAGTTACTAAGACTATTTAAAGTCCCATGCACTTACACTGAAAACCATTATTCTGTACAAAGGACATACATTAATGATTCCTAGAAACCGTATTATTGTCAGTTTTTGCAGTGGTGAGCATGGAACTGAGGGCCGCACACATGCTAGCTAGGTGAGTGCCCTACTACTGAGATACAACCCTAGCCTTGATTTATTCTGTTAAGATTCACTTTTATTAAAAAATAAAAAACTTTTTAAGAAGCAGGGTGTGGTGGCACATACCTTTGATCCTAATACTTGGGAGGCAGAGGCAGGTGGAACTCTGAGCTTGAGGCCAGCCTGGTCTATGGAGTGAGTTCCAGGATACCCCGGCAACAGAGAGAAACCTTGTCTCAGAAAACCAAAAGGAATTTTGTTTTTATATTAAATTGTATGTGTTTTGCCTGCATGTATGTCTGTGCACCACGTGTGTCCCTGGTGCCAGTGGAGGTCAGAAGAGGGCATCAGATCTCCTAGAACTGGAGTTATGGATGCTTGCAAGCTACCATGTGGGTTCTGGGAATTGAATCCAAAAGTGCTCTTAACCACTGAGCCATTTTTCCAGGTGTGTGTGAGATCAGGCCTGGCTTTTGCATGGCTCTGGGAATCCTAAGTCAGGTCCTGGTGCACGCTTGGCAGTTAACTGACCAGAGCCATCTGCAGCCCTCATCCCCCCCACACCACACCCGTGTCTAGGATGAGGAGCTGTCACTCACACACACTAGGAATAAATAAATAAACGTGACTTACCGCTGTCTCCAGTTTCTGACCATTGCACCATACATCCATAGTATCCTTTTCTGTAAAAGCATCATAAAGTTCAAAAGTTACAATTCTGTAATTTAAAGTTGGATACACTATATTTCTAAACTGTAACCAACATTCTAAAACTCAATACTTTCAATGTCTTTGAAGCTCAAAAGTTGAAGAAATGTTCATAGATGAAAACTAGTTTTTTTTTTTTTAATCTTTTTGTTTTGTTTTGTTTTTGAGAGAGGGTTTCTCTGTTTAGCTCTGGCGGTTCTGAAACTTGCTCGGAAGACCAGGCTGGCCTCAAACCCACAGAGTACCACCATGCCTGGCTTTGAAATCTTTTAAGAGAAAGTCATGGCCCCACCAGAATGTGATAAAAATCTTGTTAAACAAATTCTGAAGGGCAATCTTTTTAAAGGAGTTACAAGCAAATGAATGAGGGAATGATGAGGACCTTATTCATAGGAAACTGGCTTAAATAAATTTAAACCAACATCGGAAATGTGACTAGGTGACTTCTGCCTCCTGCACTGGCAGAGTTAGCTGGGTGATGGCATAAAGACCCTCTGCCTTGGGGTTTGT
The DNA here is from genome assembly GCF_017639785.1 of Mesocricetus auratus. Lineage (NCBI taxonomy): Eukaryota > Metazoa > Chordata > Mammalia > Rodentia > Cricetidae > Mesocricetus > Mesocricetus auratus. The sequence goes on along the minus strand of NW_024429267.1, from coordinate 37,454,675 downwards.
AGGAGGTAAACAGTAGGAACTTAGTTTTTAGTTTCTTTCTAGACAGAATAATCCTATTTTATAGTGGGTTTGCTTCGGGAAAAAATGAATTATAAGTAAAAATAGATCAAACATGTGGACTCTACAGTACGGAACGACAGGGAACACAGCTTGCAGCAACTCATGCAGCAGTTTGCCATCGTAATTCCCTGCCAGGTGGGAGTCCCCAATACTACCTGACAACATTAGTGTCCTAAGAGTTGGCTGGAAGAAGGCTGATCACCAAGGAGCCAGATGAGGAAGCAGAGAGAGCCTGTGTTTGTGACTTTCATGGGAACCAGAATCCAAGGATAAATCTGCCCCTGGGTCACGTCTGGGTGTGACTCTGGCACAAGCCCAAGTGGCTTCTCTTCTCCCCACTTCCTGAACCAGATGGGCGCTTATTTAAACTATAGAAGCCTCTGAGGTGGGCTAAATGTGATAAGGGGAAGCAGTGGGGGCCTCAAGATACATGAGGCTCACCCCAAAGGCAGTTGAATGTGATTCACACATGGTCAGAGGCAGGGAAACCTAGCTGATCATAGGTAGCTGAACACCCAGTGCTAAGACCAGCGACGGTGGTAGTGAGAACTGGCCATTAGTTTGTTTACTGAACGCGCATACATATTCAGATTACCTAAATTATCTAGAAGGGCTTGCCTGACCTGCCTATGAAGAACATGGCTAATCCAAAAACCATAAAAGAAAACTAGAGCCGGGCGTTGGTGGCGCACGCCTTTAATCCCAGCACTCGGGAGGCAGAGGCAGGCGGATCTCTGTGAGTTCGAGGCCAGCCTGGTCTACAAAGTGAGTTCCAGGACAGCCTCCAAAGCTACAGAGAAACCCTGTCTCGAAAAAACCAAAAAAAAAAAAAAAAAAAAAAAAGAAAACTAGAACACATTTGAAAGACCATGGTCATAAACAATGCCATATAATAATGAGCCAGCACTGCATTTTGAGGCTATCTCAACAATCAGCACAAAGGCCAAGGCCACATATTCAAATAATTGATTCTCTAACCCAGTGCTCTCAACCTTCCTAACGATGCGACATTAGCACAGTGCCTCATGCTGTGCTAACCTCAAACCATGAAATTATTTTGTTGCTACTTCATAACAATAATTTTGATGTTATCAATTATAAATATCTGATATCCAGGTTATGTGATATTTGACCTCCAAGAGGGCTGCAACCCATAGGTTGAGAACTACTGTTCTAATTTCCATGAATAAGTGATGGGATGCAATGAGTCGCCACATCCCTGCCACATCATGGTGACATTCAGAAAAATGGATGAAACAAATTATTAAAAGCTCCAGTAATGAGAGTCACATAGACACAAAATTCTCTTAAAGCAGCGAAGAATAGAATATGGGAATAAAATATGGGACTACAGCCTTCATAAATTCTGAGGGAAATGATTTTGCTGTATTTAACAAAAATAGCAACTCAGCTTAGAAGCCAAAGAAGGTTTAACCCTTGACCACAGGAATAATCCCTTAATGATGTATTTCAAGGAACAAGTTGAAACTGGGAGCTGCCAGCAGCAACTGGCTGACCTAGTATCTATGAAAGTCAGCCCAGGTGGCCACACTGGAGAAGGCTGGGAGCTCTTGCTCTCCAACAGAAAGGAAACAACCCAAGAACCTCTTCTTTAAGAATGAAGGGAGGGGCTGGAGAGATGGCTCAGGGGTTACAAGTCCTGGATGCTCTTCCAGAGGACCTGTAGATTCCTGGCACCTATACTGTAGCTGACAACTGTAACTCAAAGGATCCACTGCCCTCTTCTGACCCCTGTAGTACTGCAAGCCTGTGGTGCACAGACATACATGCAAGCAAAATACCACACACATAAAATAAGAAAATCTCAATGTTTGATTTTGTTTTTCAAGACAGGGTTTCTCTGTGTATCCTTGGCTGTCCTGGAACTCACTCTGAAGACCAGGCTGGCCTTGAACTCACAGTATTATTAAATTATTATACATGTCTGCAATTTGGCAAAAGCAAATAAGTAGTTATGTGATATTGTAATTCTATCATTCTGTGTGTCCTTGAGAAGGAAGATTCTAAGTGTGGAAATAAAGGAGATACGGGTGTTAGATAAGATGAAGTAAAACCTATACTCCTCAACTTGACCTGCAAGTATCAACGTGGACTCAGAAGACACCTTAAAGAAAAGATCTTTCAGAGGCAGGTGGATCTGTGAGTTCAAGTTTAGCCTGGTCTGCATACTAAGTTCAAGGCTAGCCAGGGCTACACAGAGAGACCCTGTCTCAAAAAACCAGAAAATGTCTGTCTCCCTTCTGCTTTCCTTCTTCCTTCTCTATTATCATCCCCTTGTTGTCTTTTATAGCATCATCCATCCATCCATCCATCTATCTATATACCTAGCATCTACCTACCTACCCATCCATCCATCCATCCATCCATCCATCCACCCACCCACCCACCCATCTACCCATCTATCTACCCACCTAATTTCCTTAGTACTTGGTTAGATTATGCTCTTGAAATACATTTTTATATAATATTCAAGTCAAGCAAAAATATTCAAACAGCTAGATCATCCTGTTATGCCACATCTGAAGGGAGCCACCAAAGCCCACTAGGAATATGCCCAAAGGACTCAGGAACCACTTGAACAAGGACTCCCTCAGAGGTTCAAAACAGTACATTTTTGTGGCTCATACTGTATTCCGAGCACTTGGGAGACAGAGGCATAAGTATTAACAAAAGTTTAACACCAGCCTGGGTGATTGTGAGCACAGGCCAGCAAAGATGGAACAAGACCCAGTCTCAAACACACATGTACACAAATTCCCCTCTCCCCAAAAGTGGCTTTTTTTCTCTCCCTTCCTTCCTTCCTTCCTTCCTTCCTTCCTTCCTTCCTTCCTTCCTTCGTTTTTTGAGACAGGGTTTCTCTGTGGTTTTAGAGGCTGTCCTGGAACTAGCTCTTATGGGCCAGGCTGGTCTTGAACTCACAGAGATCCGCCTGCCTCTGCCTCCCAAGTGCTGGGATTAAAGGCGTGTGCCACCACTGCCCGGCCAACAGGAACATTTTAAGCATTTATATATATATTTTTTTCACTCTATTAGTTCTGTTCCTCTAGAACCCTGGCTAATGTAGTTATCAACCTTGAAGAAAAAAGACAACAATAAACACTGTGTGCTTCAAGACACCAGCAAACTGTAAGTTGGTTTTGCCAGAAAGAAAATCCAACAAAACCTGAATCTGAAAATTCATTAATTAGGTACCCTTTACAGAAAATATGGGAGGGGAATTTTATAATCCACAGATATTCAATCAGCAAAACCCAGGCCACTGACTTTTTATAGTAAGTAATTAATTTAGGTTCTTTTATTTACTTCCTCCCTTTTAAAAGGACAGTTTCATTTTGTAGCCCAGATTCGCCTCAACCTGGTTCTCCTGTCTCAGTCTATGAAGTGTTGGGATTACAGGTATGAGCCACCATTCCTGCCTTTTATTTTTTTATGTGATTTATTAGTTGATAAACATTTCTCATCTTAAAAACAAACAAACAAACAAACAAAAAGCCTATTGCTAGCACCCAACTAGAATGAATACCACCCAGGTTTGGTTAAAGTTCCTTGTGTCTATGCATCCTCAATACCTGGTGGACAGACTATCTTCCTTTTGAGAGGCAGTTAATAAATCTATTCTAAGTAAATGAATTAAGGAGCTGGAGAGATGGCTCAGTGGTTAAGAACACTAGCTGGTCTTCCAGAGGTCCTGAGTTCAATTCCCAGCAACCACATGGTGGCTCACTACCATCTGTAATGAGAGCTAGTGCCCTCTTTGGCCTGCAGACATACATGCAGGCAGAACACTGTATATATAATAAATAAATCTTTAAAAAATAAATGAATTAAGATATTTATTAAGCCCTTTTTATTTAGTAGTATGGGGGACCAGAATAGTGAAAAGGTTACTTCTTAAAAACCTGCTTTTGGAGCCGGGCGTTGGTGGCGCACGCCTTTAATCCCAGCACTCGGGAGGCAGAAGCAGGTGGATCTCTGTGAGTTCGAGGCCAGCCTGGTCTACAAAGCAAGTTCCAGGACAGCTTCCAAGACAATACAGAGAAACGCTGTCTCGAAAAACCAAAAAAAAAAAAAAACAAACCTACTTTTGGCGCACTTTGATAACCCTGATCTAATGGAACCCAGCTCCTGCTGAAAATTCTTGTCCTAGTGATGAATATTAAATTTCTACCTACTTTCTATTTATAAGGAGAAATATCAAATAATAAGTGCCTGTATTAATATTACTTCTTAAACCTAGGAATATAATCATCAAATCCAACCTTAGCAAACTTGGCATTATGACACCACATTCAAAACCCAATGGTTTTGTATGCATACCCATTCCTGCAGGAAGGGAGAAGTACAGCTGGGCTTACATTTCCTCTTCAACAAAAATGCCCACAAGACTCTGTGGATCAGGACATCATCAAGGTCAAACAGTCCTGCAGAAACAGCCCCGACTCACCCAAAACAACTCTCAAGTCCTGGCCGTCCAAGTGCAGTACCCAGGTGTTGGTGGTTTTTGATCTGTTCTCCATGTACTTCTTGAGGCTTTTCCCATCGATTTCCAGGGTGTACTCATACGCAAAACCACTGACAGCATCTATATTTATGGTGGCTTTGGTTTTTGCAGCTCCGACGCAGAAGGTCTCTTTGCCCACCAATTTGAACATCCACTCTTTCCTTATCTCTTCCTAGATGATAATATATAAAGGTTTAATATACAAACAAAAATTAGTATTTACTTTTAAAGATAATGTAAAAATTCAGACTGTCCAAATGGCATTACTCTTTATATTTTTATTATTTCATGTCGAGGTTCCACAAGTAGTCATTCTATGTTTAAATGCTAGATGTTATAGTCTGCGTATTCTGTAACAACCATATAAATGAAAAACAACCAGTAAAAAAAAAAAAACTTTACTTATTAAGAAGCTACACTGACAAAACCAAGCTTTGCTGTCATGTTTTACAAAGTCAAATGTTTTCCTACCTTCCCATCCACATACACAACTCTTTTGCCTGATGTGGTCCCATGCTCAAATTCAATCTTGTGGACTCCATCACTTAATGCAACGTCCCAAACAGCTACAAGATCTGCCATTTTTTCCAGGTTATAAAGAGGGCTAAAGGAATAAAAAAGCCATTAAAATGGGCCAAAATATTAAGGGGATAACTAATCCTAATACCAGATTTTCAGAAGTCCTAAAATTACAAAATAATAAAGCGGTGTTTCTTGACTTTCTACTCACAGAACATGTAACTGTTTTCTTTCTCTCTCACTGGCTCTTCTCCAAGAGACAAGTATGCACAGGTATAGTCTAATAATCCCAAAGTCACCTTAATACTAATAAGATTAAGACTGTAACAGTTAATCCCCGCCAGCACTCTGGGCTAGGCTGGTCTAGTACATGGAAAGGTCAGGAAAAGTCTCCATTTTATGACCATCTCCACAAAAATGTCCAGAAATGAGAAGTTTTTCCTTTTTTAGATCAGATCAATCCCAAGCAAGAATTCTTTTGGAAACAGTGTCTAGGGATTTGTTTCAACAACAACAAAAACAACAAAAAACGGTGTTCCAATTTGTTACTCAAAACTATAATGGAATAATTTGATACTAATATAGATAATTAGCTTTGAGAAGTATTATGCATTGCAATAATGGGGGTCACAGCTGACTGGGGCTGGCCGGTGCTCTCCGTAGACCAGTCACTAAATCACAGAAGCCTCTCCGTGAGATGGGTGCTGTCGGTCCCTTACTTTGCAGAGGAAGCACAGAGCCACTAAGGTTTTAGTCATGGTCACAATGACAGTAAGTGGCAGGAGGAGCAGGCTGTAAACCACTCTGACTCCAACATTGTTCTCTTTGTTTCCTTCTCTGCTCATTTTAATCTTACTTTGCTTGCTGTAAATTATTTTCAACTGGTTGCCAAGGCTTCTGGCCGTGAATGGGTGGAAGATGGCGCCTCATTTACGGTGGCCACACCCACACAGGTGTTTCACTACCCTCCTCTAGGTCAGAAAGCAGAGCCTGCATTCTGCAATGACACAGACCAGTGTGTCTTCAACACAGAACTCTACAAACCTATCCTGACGACCCCAGGGAAGTTTCAAAGGCCAGTTTTATTGCAAAACAAGACATTTACCTTTCATCATCGTCAAAGATAGGACTGTCATCTCCAGATGCCATGGTTAGCAACACAGTCTGCAATCCAATTAGCAGCCAGGAAAGAGAAAAGCAGAAATGCAGCAGAGAGAGAGGTTGGAAGCAACAAAGACAGCTACAAAGGTTTTTTTAAAACTTTGCCTGCTTGTTCCCATGAAGCACACCTACATACGGTGGAGAGCAGTCTTTTGTTCTCAGAGTTTGAGCGCGCACATCAGCCAATTCCACTTTCCTATGCCAAGCATTTATACTTTTTTAAAAGTGGTTTATTAAAACGGGGAGAATAAACTCTAGTTTATCTGGAATATTACATCATAGTGGAGCTGCAGGAGCCTACGGCCCCTCCCACTCCCAGTGTCTCAGCCTGGAGCATAGGAAGCCCCATGGGTTTGAGACCGTGCTTCAGGGAGCACAGCAAATGTTAAGATAAACAGCATTACCCAGCGAGTATGCAAAACTCCAAAGAAAACACAATAGCTGTATCAATATTCAGGGTGAGCTAAAATCCAATCTTTATAGTACAGTGTAGAAGGCTAACACATAAATTAAATCAGTTTCCTCCAAAGAAATAGTAAATTTGCATAAAGTACTGGTCTGTTGTGTGGGAGCAAAGTTTACTCACTCATTTACTTGAGCCAGTAAATCCACAGCTGCAGGACTCATTCAGCTCACTAGCAGAATCTCAGCTCGAAGCAAAGACCATACCAGGCAATGAGGGCGCTGCTTCAGAAGTGCATCTACGCTTACATATGCAGCAGGCATCATATGCACAAGGCTGCAGTGCTAAAGAACTACTCAGAGCCGGGCGTTGGTGGCGCACGCCTTTAATCCCAGCACTCGGGAGGCAGAGGCAGGCAGATCTCTGTGAGTTCGAGGCCAGCCTGGTCTACAGAGTGAGTTCCAGGACAGCCTCCAAAACAATACAGAAAAACCTTGTTTCAAAAAAGAAAAAAAAAAAAACTACTCAGAAGCACACATATGCTAACATGCACAGGAGACACACATGAGAAAACTATAATCAACAACCTACTCCTGCAAAGCTACTATAAATTTTGCTGTGTTTTGCACCCAAGGCCTACTCCAGTTGTAACACTACCTTCAATGAATGCTTTCCCAGCTGGTGTCCAAAGGTGCTCTCCCTTTGCTAACAATGGGAGACTGTCAACCCCTCCTGCTGGAAGAAGTCAGGAGCCACAAACAGTGTTTCAAAGAAAAGGCTTCTATGCATAGCAATGGAATACACCCGGTGTTGTAATATAACTGCTGGAAGCATTCTCCGTAAATCAGAGAAATGTCACTCAAATTTTGCAATACAATTTTTAGAGTGTTTGAAAAAACTCACCACTCAAACCTGAAAATATTGATGCATTTTGGGTTATAAAGAACTCCAAATATTACTAAGATGCACTAAATAAGGTATGGGAGCTAGAGAGATGACTCAGTGGTTAAGAACATGTACTGCTCTTTCAGAGAACACTAATTCTGTTCCTACCGCCCATGTCAGGCAGCTCACATCCACCTGTAACTCCTGCACTAGGAGGGTTTGATGCCTTCTTCAAGACTCTGAGTGCCAATCTAAATATAAAAGATACTAGTCACTGGGTGTGATGTGCATGCCTTTGATTTCAGTACTTGGGAGGCAGAGGCAGGCAGATCTCTGAGTTTGAGGCTAGCCTGGTCTACGGGCTGAGTTCCAGGATAGCCAGGACTATGTAGAGAGATCGTATCTACAAAACAAACAAACAAATAAAAGACACAGTGGGGCTGAGCGATGGTGGCGCACGTCTTTAATCCCAGCACTGGGGAGGCAGAGGCAGGAGGAGCTCTGTGAGTTCAAGCCCAGCCTGGTCTACAAGAGCTAGTTCCAGGACAGGCTCCAAAGTCACAGAGAAACCCTGTCTTGAAATATCCCCAACCCACCCCCCGAAAAAAAAAAAAAAGACACAGTGAGTCTTCCACAGTGAGTTGAAAGGGAAGTTAAACATCAAGATTAAATTTTATCTTTAAAAACTATTCTAAACTATCAATGGACATTCATACATGTAACAATTATTCAGAGATATTTAGAAATTAGTGATTTTAGGCTTGCTGGGGGGGGTGAGGTGCACACCTTTAATCCCAGCATCCCAGCACTCGGGAGGCAGAGGCAGGTGGATCTTGGTGAGGCTGAGGCCAACCTGGTCTACAAAGTGAGTTCTAGGATAGCCAAGGCTAATAGAAAAACCCTGTCTAGAAAAACCACAGGGGTAAAAAAAATTTAGTGATATTTCATTCTCCAATAATTCAGAGTATACATCTTAGGAGAAAATTATATAAAATGGTCAGAGTAAGCAACTACCTGACAAATGACAAATTCTATTTGTTTGTGTGTATCAAACTGGCAAAACACACACACACACACACACACAAATCCACATATCAATACAAAACTAATTTACATGTAGTTTTTTTCTGTAGGTAGAGTCAAATAAGAGAAAGGCTGGCTGCCTTAATGAGAGTTAGTAGCACTCCAGTTTTCCCATGCTACCCACTGTTTTCAGGCAGAAGACTTAAACTTTTTATAATTTCTAAATGTTTGTGTATGTTTGTGGTGTGTGTGTGTGTGTGTGTGTGTGTGTGTGTGTGTGTGTGTGTGTGTATGTGTGTACTTATGAGTACAGGTGCCCATGGGAGCCATAAGAGGATGCAGATCCCCTGACCCTGCAGGTTGGGCTCCTCTGGAGCTCCGGTCTTCTGCAGTAACAGCAGGCCCTCTTAACCACTTGTCATTCTCCAACCCCCAAAGACTTAAAACTCCTTTACAAAATACTGTAAAACCTTGTAATAGCACTTGTGGCTTCTGAAAGGCTGTGAAGCATCGACTCCTGTGACATGTTCCAGGAGAGAGGGACTTTTAAAAGTGCTTCCCACGATAAACCTTGCCACCAACCAGCCATATGATTTCCCAATGGAAAAATCACAACGAAACCCAATGAGTTCCCCTTGTTTAGACTCTCTCCCTCATTATGGGGAAATCAAAGCAACAAGACACCCCTTTAAGTGACAGCCCCACTGCTCTTCCTAGTTCTTACCATCGGTTACTTTTCAGCAAGGCTATAGAGGACACTGGGTGTAAGAACATTTTTTTCAGCCGGGCGTTGGTAGCGCACGCCTTTAATCCCAGCACTCTGGAGGCAGAAGCAGGTGGATCTCTGTGAGTTCGAGGCCAGCCTGGTCTACAGAGTGAGTTCCAGGACAGCCTCCAAAACAATACAGAAAAACAAACAAAAAATTATTTTCACAAGATCCCATCTGAAAGTGTAATCCTCCTCAATAAATCTCATTCAATTTTTTAAAGATTTATTAATCACATATACAATGTTCTGCCTACATGTCAGAAGAGGACGCCAGATTGAATTGTAGATGGCTGTGAGCCACCATGTGGTTGCTGGGAATTGAACTCAGGACCCCTGGAAGAGGAGTCAGTGCTCTTAACCTCTGAGCCATCTCTCCAGGCCCCTCATTCAATTTTTAAGACAATGTTCAAAACAACTCTCCAGGGTCCTGCCTTTGGGCTGCAGTACAAGGTTTTTGGATTTTTTTTAAAACAGAAGTTCCATCAGACCTGTGATCATCATGACACATTTCATTTCAAGACTTTAAAGTGTCATTGGGATTGCTCTCTTGGCCCAACCGTTTTCTTTTCCTTTTTCTTAAATCACTCTGGCTGTGATCAGTATAATTCATATTGAACCCTTCGACTACCACTTGGCTCCATGTCTGTGTTCTGACCCAAAGTCAGACCCTAATGCTACCACTCTGTCCTATGCCACATCATGACCTGCACAGGTCTGCTTACAAAGCAGCCAACAATCACCAAATGACCAACGACCTACCAAGTACTCGGACTCCGTGGAGATGATTTTACTAGAAAATTGTATCTCCAAATATCCATTCAGTGTTTCAGAAAGGGTAGTAATTTAATTATGATGACTTCACCAGGCAGCAACTAACACTGACCACAATGAGCATTGGAGGCAATGCAGAGGATTTTCATACAGAGTTTACAGGCTGTTACAGGTGACAGATTAAATGCCACATTAGATCGGTTAAACAGCAAAACAACTCACATTGCCTGTCCGACCTTGAGCAGACTGTGATTTCACTGGGTTTCAATGAACCAATTCATTCCATACCTGAGACAGGTTTCCAAGTCAGACTTTGCAAGAGAGAAACTACAGAATTCTAGGAAGAGACTACAGAATGCCACTCTGGCAGCTGTAAGATAACAGGTTCCTGCATTTAAGCAACTCGAGTTGATCGTATTGCAGTACTAGAGAGGTTCAGAAATAAATGTTACCCCAATGCCAACCTGCACGAACGGACTGGCCAGAGCCAGCAAGGATGCTGCGGTGAGCTGCTCCCAAGAGCTCCGATCCACCGAGTACCTACAGCAGGGTTAGCTCGGCCTCCCGCAAGCCCCGGGAGATGCATGTGTTCCGTTCACATCTCTCCAGGGTATTTCGGCCAAGGCCGCGAGGGATGCGTCTGCTGCTGTACCCAGACTGTGACCGGTCCGAAGCCAGAGAACCCCGGATAGCGCCGTGAATGCTGTGATCAGGCACTTGAGGGTCCGCAGCTGCGGGGCGTCCGCACTGACCAGCGGGGCCACCCCAGACCCGCACTCTCCCGGGCCTCCTGCCCTGAGCCCACCGCGGCTCGTTGCCCGCCGCCCGAGGCCTGGGCACCGCGAATCTCGGAGCCCAAGCGGCCGAGCCGAGCAGGAAGCGCCCGCCCGAGCCTCCAGCTCCGCTTTCCACGCTCACCTGCCCGGCGTTCCGCCACCGGCTCCTGATTCCGCGGCGCAGTCAGCAGCTACCTCCCACGGCCGCGCCCGCCGGGCTCCCGCAACCACATGCCGGGACCTCAACCTCCTAATGCCTTCCGGCCTCAGCGAGTCACACACCCACTGCCCGACTGAGGCTGCGCGAGTGCGAGACCCCCCCCAACCCCCATCCAGAGGCTCCGCCCACCCACCACGCAAGAGCCAATTCCCGGTGTCCGCCTCCCGAGGCCCCGCCTATCCTCCGAGCCCGAGCCAATCCCGCTCCTGCTGTGCGCCCTGGCGTGCGCCGCTGCGGCCCGAAGGCCCCGCGGATGGTAGCCTCTTAGGATGCTGCAGTGTTAGCAGCCCCCTAGCTTGTATCTTCAGGGAGAACCTGCACCTCCTGGATCGACAGTGCCTCTGCTGACATCCTTTGTTCCCACGGTTCCATTTCCTGCGATACGATCATTTTAGGTGGAAGAGTCCAGCATCTGGAACACTTTTGTGTTCATCTCTGAACAACCGCAGGGAGATTTTTGCTGGCCTCATCTCCCTGTTGTAGGGAAATTTCATACTCCTTTCTTTAGTGAGACGCTTGAATTTCACTTCCTGATGCCATATCTTGGAGGATGGGATAGAGCTTAATGACAGGGCACTTAGCTATCATGGGTGAGGTTCTGGGTTACCTGTGGAGCCCTGGACGTCCTGGAACCTTACTCTGTCGACCAGGCTGGGGCCTCGAACTTATAGAGGTCTGCTACCATTTTTTAAAAATATGTACATAATAGGGGCTGGAGAGATGACTCAGAGGTTAAGAATATTGGCTGCTCTTCCAGAGGTCCTGAGTTCAATTTCCAGCAACTACATGGTGGCTCGAAACCATCTATAATGAGATCTGGTGCCTCCTGGAGTGCAGGCATAACACTGTATACATAATAAATAAATCTTTAAAAAATGATGTATATGTGTACACAACACACAACCACTGTATTGTCTCTAATGCAACCCAATACTATTGTAAAAGCTCAGGCAAGCAATTGAGTAGTCTCATATAGAATCTACAAATAAATCTCATAAAGAGAACAAATCAGATTTTTTAAAAATGTACCCGGGAGGCAGAAGCAGGAGGATCTCTCTGAGAGTTCAAGGCTAGTCTGGTCTACAAAGTGAGTTCCAGGACAGCCAGAGCTCTTACACAGAGAAACCCTGTCTTTAAAAAAAAGAGGGGGGGAGGCCGAAAAGAAAAACAAAACAAAGAATTTTGATAAGGTCTTAGTTTGGGAGTGTTTTGTGCTTGCTTGGTTGATATTTAAGAGATTCTCACTATGTAACCAATGATAGCCTCACACTTGGACTCCAGACTTTTCTGCCTCAGTCTCCCCACTGCTTAGATCACTGTGCCTAGTACTTAGGAAGTGGAGAAGGAAGATTGCAAGTTCCAGGCTATCCTCAGTTTCACAACTAAAGTTTGTTCTCAGAACTAGAGCAATATGACTTCAGTGAAGCCAAAGTTTTAGGCAGGATACCCACAACATTAAAGAAGGTAAGTCTACCTAATATTTTGAAAACTCTGCCTGACATGGCAATACATTTTATAAGAAAAGAATGCAAACGGAAGGGAACTGGACACAAAACAGATGGCAGACACATTGCACCCCTCACATAAAAGAGTTTCTGTGAATATATTTTTAAAATACCAAATGGTGTTTTAAAATTTTTGGTGAAATATACAAATAGGATATTAAGAGGACAGGAAGTATAAATGGTGAACTTAAAAAGATCTTACTTTTTCTGATCCCCAGCACTGAAAAAAAGTTTAATCTTATCACAGACTCAACCAATTGCAAGTCAGAAATATCTTGTAAGGTCTGAACAGTTGCTAGCATATGTGAAACCCTCAATCTAATGTTCAACACTACCAAACACATAATACAGACTCAGTATACATAAATACATATACATATATTTTAATTGGACTGAATATATGTTGATTCATTGTTCCTGCCTTCCTAGTATATAAAAAGAACTTGACTATTTATGTAGTGATTATATTAGGCATTATAAGTAACCTAGCAGTTATTAAGTATATGGATTGGGGATATAGGCTCTGTGCAAATGCAGGGACATTATATATAGAATATTAGTGTTCTTGGATGTTTTTAAGTGCTGGGGATTAAACCTAAGGCATCACACATGCTAGGCATATGTGCTACCACTGAGTTAAACCTTCATCCCTCATCCTTAGGTTTCAGTACCTACTGGGAATTTCTGGAACTGATTCTCCACAGACACAAAAGGGATGGTGACTGAATATAAAGCAAGTGGCTTAAACAAGAGAAATGTATCCCCCATGGTTTGGGATGCTACAAGTCCCAAATCAGGGTGTTGGCAAAGTTGGTTGTTTTGGCTGAAGGGGAAGCCCTTCCCATTGGTTTTCTGTCTTTGTCAGTCCTTGGTTTATAAAAACAGCATCTTCCTCTCTGCCTTCATCTGTGTATATGTATGTATGTGTACATGTGTGTGTGCATGTGTGTTCATATGTGTTTGTGTCTCTCACACATATATGGGATATTTTCTTTCTTTATAACATGCAAGTTGAGTAGAATTAGAGACCATTTAGACCAGTTAGAGTATTCATTTTAAATTTGTAAAAACACTCCAGCAACAAAGTCATATTCTGAGGTTCAGCAAATTAGCACTTCAATGTACGGATTTGGAGTGAAGGTCTTAATTTAACCCATAACATACAGACACAGAGAGAAACTGAAGGCAGAGGCAGAGTATGGAGCAATGCAGTCAAAGAATACCAAGGACTGTTAGTGATCATCCAAACAGGCAGAACAGGGAAGAGTCCTTGCCCGGAGTTTCAGAGGGAGCAGGACTGGCCAGCACATTCAAGTCAGACCATCAGCCTTTAGAACTATGAGAGAATGCTTCGATTTCCTCCTCCTCCTCCTCCTCCTCCTCCTCCTTTTAATCTTGTTTTAGGCTACCACTAAAGCCTGTGGCAATTTATTACAATAGCCATAAGAAACTAACCTGGCCCGGCATTGGTGGTGCACACCTTTAATCCCAGCACTTGGGAGGCAGAGGCAGGCGGATCTCTGTGAGTTCTAGACCAGCCTGGTCTACCAACTACTGAGAGACTTCCAGGACAGGCTCCAAAACAGTACAGAGAACAGTCTCCAAAACAGTACAGAGAAATCCTGTCTGGAAAAACAAAAAACAAAAACAAAAACAAAAAAAAAAGAAGAAAAAAGAAAGAAAAGAAATTAACCTGGCAGGCAGAACCCAATGGATGCATGCTGAACACGTGTGTGTGTGTGTGTGTGTGTGTGTGTGTGTGTGTGTGTGTGTGTATGCGCCAGCACATACAACTACAGACAGATGAATGGCTGGAGTTGAGCTGGGAAAGGAAAGTATTCACATCCCAAAGAAACCATTTTTCCATGAGCCATATAGCATCTTGTGTTACAGATACTAACCCTGCTCACACTGGCTCACTAGAAATCCTAAGTGGTGCAAGGCATCCTTCTTGTTCAGACTTGTTTGGTGACTTTTCCTGGAGAGATGTGAACAAACACTTAGCCACACCAGGTGGTGCACCAAGAACTGGCTAAAGAAACCAGTCCAGCTGCGACTAGCTTGGTGGGCAGGTTCCTTTATTTTATGGCTTGTGAGGAATTCCACAGAGGAGTCCCCTTCTCCCCAGAAATTGCTTACTGCTCATATAAGCTCCGTGAGGGGCTTCAAGAGTCTTACAGTTTTCTTCTGAGTTCTTCTAACTTTCCTGATAGCCTCATGAGCAATCTCCTATTCCTTCCCCCTTCCCTCCATAGGGAATGTTTAAATATGGAGGGGACAACGTCACGCTAGGAAAACTGACCAGACTTCCTGGTATGTGCCCAAGGCTGTACCCAGCCATGCAGAACACAACACGGTGTGAAAACATGCCCATGGCTGCCAGGGACCTTTTATCCTTCCCATGGGGCCAAGATACAGCTGCTGCTGTAGCAGCAAGAGATACTCATCTAAACCTGGCGATTAAAAGTGTTTGCTTTCCTCTGCCATCAGCCCTGCAGGATTCCCTGTATTTTGCTTACACAAGGAAGCATATAGATTTCACAGTGTGAAGTCATCCAGATAGCTTTGGTACAGTCTCCCCTAGCACTCTTGCTCTCATGCTCTGTCATGCCCACTGGGATTCTTTAAAACAGTCCGAGTCTCCCTTAGTCTTTCCCTCTGACACACTCTCACCATCCCCCCACCCTCTGGACCCACACCTTGGGGAAACAGAAGTGACAATTAGAGCAGAAAAGCTAAAAGGCAAAGAAAACCAAAGTTGTTAAGATGAATTAACTACACACACTAAGCTACACCACTAAGTGCTGATGGCACAAGACTATAGCCCAGTGTTTGAGAGGCGAGCAGAAGTTCAGTGATGGATGGTCTCCCTTTCTCTGGACGCCTGCCTGAGGGGTGTCCATCTGAAGCTGCAGGTTGGTCTCATCTCTCCTCTGCAGCTGAAGATGATTTTAAGCTCCTGGTCCCCCTGCCTCTACCTCCCGAGTTCCGGAACTGCAAGGGAGAACCACCATACTGGGATTCAACATTCCTTTTTAGTAATCAAAAATTCACCTGTGCAGCAGTGGCACATGACTTTAATCCCAGCACTTGTGAGGCATAGGATGGTGGATTCTCTGCGAGTTCGAGGCCAGCCTGGTCTACAGAGTAAGTTTCAGGACAGGCTCCAAAGCTACACAGAGAAACTCTGTCTCAACAAAAAGAATTAAAAATTCAACTGTTAACATCTACAATGCAAGATGTTTTTTGTTTTGTTTTGTTTTTAACTTAAAAAAAAACTTCCTTTGCATTGGTGTTTTACCTTCATGTATGTGTGAGGATGTCAGATCCCCAGGAACTGGAGTTACAGACAGTTGTAAGTTGCCATGTGGGTGCTGGGAATTGAACCCAGAAGAGCAGCCAGGGTTCTTAACTGCTGAGCCATCTCTCCTGCTCCCAGTTATGGAGCCAAGGCTGGCATCCAACTCAAGAGCCTTCTGTGTAGCTTCCTGAGTGGAGATACCAAGTCTGCACCACCACAATTGGTTTATGAGATTTTTATTTGAGAACATTTTGACAGTAAAGAGTTTATTGAGAAGGTATGGTGGCACACACTTACAATAATGGTGGTGCACACTTGTTATCCCAGCATATGGAAAGCAGAGGCAGGAAGACCTCAAGTTGGAAGCCAGGTCAGCTAGCATGTGTTACATGACTATACTCTATTTCACAGGGCTGGGGAGGGAGCTGCTATCTACATACTGTTTGGTATGAAAGAGAGTAACTTGTGTGTATCCCTTAATTTTAAAATGTGGTGCACTGTAGTATGAATAATAAAAACCCAGAAACAGATATTGGGGTTCAAGCCACAGATCAGAAAAGCAAAGCAGCCAAACCACCAGAGAGCTCTTACCTCTACTAAGGCTGGGACAATCCTGTCCTCAACATGGTTGGAGACTAATTGCATAAGACTGAATGTCGAATACTGAATGCCAGCTCTGAGACCCTGCTCCTATCTTATATACCTCTCTAGTGCTGACATTAAAGGCTAGAACTATGTTCTTTTTAGACTGATTCACTGTAATGTAGCCCTGTGTGGACTTGAACTCACAGAGATCCATCTGCCTCTGTTTCCCCAGTCCTGGGATTAAAGGTGTGTGCCACCACGTCCTGGCCTCTATGGCTGTGGCTAGCTTTGCATTTTGGTCTCCAGGAAAGCTTTGTTAAATCATAAACAATATATCACACAAAAATGCAGCCATAACCTCAAAGAGAATAGGAAATAGTTTATTATAGAGCCTAAAACATAAATTTAGATTTTCCCAAATTCCATGCTCCAATGTGATACCAGTTTCATGAAATTCTCATAGTAGCATAACAAATTAAGTCACAAATTCACACATGGTTGGCCTTTGCATTGGAGGAAGGTAGTTGATGTACAGGCTTTCCTAAAGAATTTACCTTAAGTCACACGGAGGTAGTGGATAACTAGCTATTTAGGGAGCTAAGCTAGCTCAAGCTAACATTCCACAATGCTCCTTGAGTGTCAAGGGGGTTGACAAGCTGTCCCATGTAGAGCTGAGCACTCAGAAATCACTTATACTTGGCACTGTGACCAGTTATGAGTCCCAGCATTAACATGTCATGGTAGAAAGAAACTTCTATGGTAAGGGCAGCACCAATCTATGGATATAAACATACATGCTTAGAAAGCAGTTTGACACCTTGTTCTTTTAGCAAAGCAATAGTGGGATCCCCCTAGGGTCATGGGGTTTTGACCAGGTTTATGGTACCAGACACAAATTCCCTTCTGTGGAGCAGGCCTCAAATCCAAACAGAAATTGGTTGGTTACCCTCAAAACTCTGTTGTGTAGCGATTTCCTCTTAGATTAAAACCTTCCATCTTGGAAGAAAGGAGGTAAGCTTGTTAAGATAAAGAATATAAGAAGGAAGGTAAAACAACAGAATGTTCTAAAAAGAGGTGAAACATTCCATTCTGCATGGAAGCTGGTTAAACTTAAGAAGTAAACAACTCAAAGACTTCAGGAAGTCCCTGAAACTGAGCAAGGCACACAAAGTCCCCCTCTCCCTAATCATATACAAGCAGTAAGGACTACTGAGAGAATCCCTCATGTAACACAAATAACAAAAAACCCAGAGACAGATACTGGGGTTCAAGCTTCAAGCTGAAGATCAGAGAAGCAAAGCTGCCAACCCAGTAGCTCTTACCTCTACTAAGCTGAAATGGCAATCCTGTCTCCATGAATCCTCAGAGGCAAATGCCCTCCATATCTGGAAACTAAATCTCACATGAGAACCTTTGTTTCTTCCTTTTATACCTCCCTAGTGCTGGGATTAGAGGCGTGAACTCTGTTATTCTTTTTGGCTGATTCACTCTCGTGTAGCCCTGAGTGGCCTTGAACTCACAGAGATCCTTCTGTGAGCGGTGTGTGCCACCACCTATTGGGATCACATTGAATTAACCTCTTCTAAAAATCCTGCCTAGAATAAGCAAGTGCTGACTAAAGGAACAGTGTTATGGATGAACAGCTGGATGAAGGAGACTGAACAGATGTGGAGGGTAGTATAGACCAGACCAGAAAGGCATCTAAAGTTTGCTATCCGGACTTTGAAAACTACTCATTGATTCTTAACTGGTCAAAATGCTGAGCATTAAGTGACTGTTAAATAATGAGAAATAAGTGGGACGGGCATCTATAGAACTCCCTCTGGTACAGGAAAATTACAGGAATGTTGTGGAATGTTAATCTAAGATGTGTTACAATTTTGTTTATGCTGTGGAATATTTGTTTAATGATGCAAAGATGTGTTGCATTCTTTTATGCTGCATTTGTTTAACTCTGTGAAGCTGTGCTACTTTGCCTGCCTATAAAACACCTGATTGGTCTAATAAAGAGGGGAATGGTCAGTAGGTAGGCAGGAGAGAGAAATAGGCAGGCCTGATAGGCAGAAAGAATATATAGGAGGAAAAATCTAGGCTCAAAAAAAAAAAAAAAAAGAATGAGAAAGGGGGAAGAGAAAGCCAGGGGGAGCCACACAGCCAGCCACAGAGTAAGAAGGAAAGAAAGATATATAGAATAAAGAAAGATAAACAAAATATCAGAGGCAAAATGTAGTTAAAGAGAAACAGGATCATTTAAGTTAGAAAAGCTGGCTAGAAACAAGCCAAGCCAAGGCCAAGCATTCATAAGTAAGAATAAGTCTCTGTGTATTTATTTGGGAGCTGTGTGGCAAGCCCCAAAAGAGTGAAAATAGATAAGTAAAAACCAACTACACGGGAACATTGCAGGAGAGAGGACAGAAAGAACATAAGACCTGGGGATGAGGTGGGAGTGACGCGGAACACTGCCTTCCACACAAGCCGTGCCACGGGCCTCCTGAGCTCACAGGCTATTACTACTTACATAAGATCCGTACAAGGTCTGCCTGTCAATACCCTGTCGGAAGCCCCCAACTACCATGGGAACTTATAGGCAGCTAATAACTACTGAGGGAGGGAGGGAGATTCCTTCAGTAACTCGCTATTGGTAAGCTGCCCCAGCTTCTGTAATTAACATCTCCCTCAGGCTGCTGAAAGGAACTCCAGAGAAGTTCCCTGGGACACACACACACACACACACACACACACACACACACACACACGAGTTTCTCTCTGAACCTTCACTGTGCCAGACATGTGTGTCCATCCCCCAGCAAAATAAGCAAATAAATAAAATGTCATGATTTTTAACGCTTTCTAAATTTGACATATACACAATCCCCCCTACCCCCATGCCCTTACCTCCAAGAGCTGCTCTGTTGACCTCTCCCTTCCTGTGAGGATGTGCTATTGTACTCCTGTGTCATCAGAGAGGACCTCCTGCCCAGCAGGTACAGAGCAAGGCTCTGTGCTCACAGGGCTCTCCTGGTTGTCCTCACCCACGCTCCACTTCCATGTTCTCCGTGGCATCCGTGCACTTTTGATAGCGTTTACTATATCTGCTTATTTATTACTGCCTCCCCTGAAATTGACTAGATGCCTCACAAAGGCAGGGGACTGTGTTTTATTTTGTAGTTCGCTGACATCCCCTGCCCGGGACAGACAGCCTGGCATTTTATAGCTACTCAACTGGTACCCACCTGTCGCCTGCAGCGCCCTCTGCTGGACACCTGCCTGAGTCTCACAGGTGGCTCCTCTGCGCAGGCGCTGGACACCATAGGAATTCCTGCTATTTCGTAGGGACTTTGAGAGTATTTTGCTTTCCTGGGGAGGCGAAGAGGGTGAAGGATTGGGGAGGGCGGGATGGTAGAGACGGGAGAAGAAGGTGGAGTTCCTGAGCCTTCTCTCTCGGCGTCACTTGGAAGACTGTTTTACAAGGGTGAAGACCGTTTATTTTTGGAGGGTTTTAGTTTTCCCCCAGACACCACCTCAATCTTCCTCCCTCCTCAGGCACTTTGTGACCTGCCCCCGAGTGTGTCCTCCCCCCACCCCCGGCTTTGGAGTCACATTGAGCAGCTAAGACCTGGGTCGAGCATCTCTTCGATTGCAGGCACTAGGCGATGCTCTCCGGTGGTGGGTGGCACGGCCCATGGGAATGGATGCCGAGGAGTCACCTGCTTTTGTTTTTGAATTCCCTTTCTTAGTTTCTCTGACTTACAATGGGACCACATCCATGATGGACCAGGACCCCAGGTCTGCTGTGGCAGAAGCCAAAGTTTGTGGTTCATTTCCTCTGTCTTGTCCCAGCAGCCAATGTTTCAGTAATAAAAGAACTATGCACTCCTTATTTTCTTTATTCCATAGTACAAAACTGCATATTTGTTCCTAATCATTTAAAGACCGACTGTCAGTTCAATGGTTCTGATAAAAGCCTCCACAGTGTGGAGCGGCACTCAAAGAGCTGGAGGTTGGTGTCACAGGGCTCATTCAGACGCTCTGAATAAGGAGAGAGGGCAAATCTCAGTGGCCAAGCCGAGGTTCTCCCACTCCCGTGAGCTTCAGGCAGTTGTTTAGTGCGGCAGTCCTCGGTTTTTGGACTTTATGAACCCTTGAAGTCTTGGGGAGACAATATAGACATGTCTACTGGTGTAGCTGATCAGGACATTAGCAAAGACAGATTATATGGCAGTTCAGAAAACAAGGGATTTCATTTATTTACTTATTTTTAGGTAGGGACTTGCACGTACAAGTTGGCCTTGATTTTATTATGTGGCCAAGGATGACCTTGAGCTTCTGATCTTTCTCCTGCCTTCAACTTCTGAGTGCTGGCATTGTAGTGTGTGCCACTATACTCAGCTAAGAAGGGACATTTTAACACCAAGAATTTCCAAATGGGAGTCCCCCAACACCAATATACCAATACTCAGTGGAATAGGCAAAGATCAGCAGGAGTCCTGATGGGCATCTGGGTTCCTACTGGTTCCCTTCACAGGGGTAGCTGCCTGGAGTTCTCAGGGACTCAGCAGACAAGAGGGCCATTCTTTTAGGGAGTGAGTCTCTGATGATAGATTTCACAGAACCAAACTTGGTGTTTTACCTGTACAGTGTGTGGACTCCAGGATCTCAGAATGCACTGTGCCTTCACACTCCCTGTGTTGGTACGTGAGTCTCACTGTCCTACTTACTGACTAGCTGACGAAACACAGAGATCTCCTCAGACCTGGCTGCTGGCTGCCAGGCCCTCAATAGGGAGTTTGCCAAAAATTTAAACACAATCTCTCTCTCTCTCTCTTTCTCTCTCTCTCTCTCTCTCTCTGCATCTCCCATTAAGTAACTAAGGAAATACTTGCTGTATACTGCTTCCAAGAGAGAGGAAATGACTAATATCATGCTGGGAGAGGAAACAGTTTCCCCTAAAGGCTGTTTTATAGCAACTTGATTTCCTCAGGCCTTGTATCTTTGACTTGGCAGACTACACTGTGCCCATGCCTTTCACTGTCCTAGTTTCTCAGCCAGCTTGCTGCACATTAGAACCACCTGACTGAGGCAAAACTGATGGTATTTAGGGGTCTACCACTAATAAGTGTCAGTGGCTGAGACATTGGGTCTAGAAGCATCTTTTATGTTCTAGTAAAGCAGGAGGCAGCTGTGAGGCAGAGGGAGGCAGCTGTGAATGAGGACGGAAGGCTGGGACCCCATACCTTGTCTACTGTAGGCTTGGTTTTGTCTCCTATAAAATGGAGAGCATGATGCCTACCACACTTGGTGGTTTTTGAGATTATTGGTTTGCCTGTCACAGAGTGTGTGCTGCTGATAGAGGACCAGGCCTTGTTTTGTTTTCTGAGACAGTTTTTCTTCTAATCCAGGCTGACCTGAAGCTCACTATTTAGCCAGGATGACTTTAAACTACTGATCCTCCTGTCTTGAATTCCTGAATGCTGGGATTACAGATCTGTGTGAACACACCCAGTTTACATGGTGCTGGGGCTTAACCAAGGGCTCCACACATGGTAAACCAGCACCTATTCAAGTGAGGGTCGTTCCCTAGCCTTGATTTTAGTTGTTTGTGGTAGGATCTCACTGTAACTATCTACTGTCCTCCCATCAAAGCTTGTAGCTCCAATACTAGTTGTGATGGAGAGATTTCTAAAAATTTGTGCTAAGCCTGGGGAAATTTGTGTAAACACCCCCCCGCCACACACACACAGAGGAATTTGCCACTGCCAGCAGTCTTGGTTGCTAAGGTTAAATGGGGAGTGAGGAGAGAGACACTGACATCTAGTGGCAAAGGCAAGAAATGCTGCTGTATCATAGAGGACAGACAGCTCCTCACAACCCATGTCCATAGTGGTCTGGAGCATACGGAGCCACGCACGGGGCACACTCATGCAGCACTGCCCAAGCACAGCTTCTGAGGGACAGAGTGTTTGGCTATGGGTCACAGGCATTCTGGCTAGAGGTGAGAGTCACATAACCCCAGATGCTGGAAAGAAATCCAAAGGCCCAAACAAAAGCTATCCTCAGCCATTGCACAGGGATGGTGTGATCCAAGAAGGGGGACAGTACCACCAATGGGCTTGTTACATAAGCAAGACATATAGCCCCAAAGAGAGTTCTTTTCCCGGGCGTTGGACCTACGGAGATTTATGAGATGAGCTGGGAATGTTACTCAGTGGTAGACTAGCATGCTCCACACCCTGAGTCTGATACTAAAAAGATAAAGTCAGCCCAGCTGGGTGTGGCAAACCATGTTTGTAATCCAAGCACTCAGAAGACAGAGGCAGGAGGGTCTTGAGTTCCAAGTCAGCCTGATCTATGTATAACTAGTTCTACTTAGTAAGAAATTATCTCACCCGCATTCCCCCTGACCTTGCGCCAACAATGAATAAAGGAAAGGAAAAAAAAAGTTGAACATAGTGTGGTGGTGCAAGCCAGCTAGTTGGGATGCTGAGGCAGGAGGATTGCTTGTCCAGGCATCAAGACCATCCTGGGCAATAAAGTAAGAACCCACCCCATCCCACCCCACCCCAAAATCCCAGAAAGGCTGTCAATTTGCAGAGGAGGTAGAGATTGGAGGGTCATTGGAGGCCACTTGTACACCAGCTCCAAGAGGGAGCAAGAAGTTAATCCAGCAGACCATGGTGAATGTAAGAGAAGCAGCAAACTGCCCAGGAGGGAGGGCCAGCCAGACCACAGAGAAACCCCTGGTACCATTGGTATCCAGTCTCAAGACCACACAATGAAATCCCTTTTCTTTCCTCAGAGAAACTTCATGGTCCAAACCATACTAATTGAAAAATTTGCATTTAATTGGTTTACCACAACAATTAACATAGTAAAAAGTGTTTAAAGATACATATAAATATTCCAGTTGGGGAAAGAAAATTCTGAACTGCTTAACTTATAGTTCACATACATCAGTTATTTTCTGAGACAGGGTCTCAAGGTCCTCACTCATGATTAGAGTGTTATTTGCCTCCTTCTTTGGTTTTTTTTTTGTTCGGGGATTTAAGTTACTCAGATGCTACAGCAATCTGGTATCCACTCTAGTGTATCTCATTGAGCCCGAGTTAGCATGCCCCCACCCCCACCCCATTAGTTGGTTTAAGAACCAGTGTGCTGTTCAGCCAGCACAGGGGATGAATGTGGCAATCACTGAGGACTTCTGAGAAAGTGGTTCAGACTCCCAAGAGAAATCCTGGGAGAGCTGGTTCCTCTGGCCCAGTGGTTGGGTATTTTAATATGAATGGGATACTTGCTGCAGTTTCCGGAGGTGAGAGGTGGTTAGCCTAGCCAGGTAGCAGGTCTCTTAGCGCCTGTACCTGTAGGCTAGAGTCACTGATCTCTGAGTCTTTGTGTGTGTGTGTGTGTGTGTGTGTGTGTGTGTGTGTGTGTATGTGTGTGTGTGTGTGTGTGTGTGTGTGAGAGAGAGAGAGAGAGAGAGAGAGAGAGAGAGAGAGAGAGAGAGAGAGAGAGAGAGAAATTGTCTTCATCATTTAAGTGACAGATACAAAGTTCTGGCAGGCTATTAAACACAGCTCCATCACCATATCCAGAATCCGAAGA
The DNA here is from genome assembly GCF_017639785.1 of Mesocricetus auratus. Classification (NCBI taxonomy): domain Eukaryota; kingdom Metazoa; phylum Chordata; class Mammalia; order Rodentia; family Cricetidae; genus Mesocricetus; species Mesocricetus auratus. Next base: position 37,430,576 of record NW_024429267.1, on the reverse strand, counting down.
GACTTAGAGGTCCTATGTACAGTGTAATTCTACTCTGAAACATACAGAGGAAAGTACATGCATGTGTACTCGGTTTCTGTCCTCTCCCCCTCCCCCCCCTTATTTCCAGGCTGCGGACCCAGAGAAGTTGTTTCATTTGTATCAGTCTTACTTTTCTTTATAAGTTGGAAGAAAATATAGTTTTGGGGAATTCAGCAAGATAAAGTATTGTGGCTGGAACACAAGACAAACGAGCTATGATGGTTGTTATCCATATGAAAGAAATGCCAACTCTGCTTTAGCCATATTACAGTCATGGAGCACAAAAAAAAAAAAAAAGGCAGCGTGAAATACAAAGCAAAACAAGACACATAAAACAGCCAAACTGTAGGAGTAATGGCAACACGTGTTGTCGAAGTCGAGGCAAGAAAGCCTTAATGAGCAAAAGAGAGATTGGAACCCTGCCTGATTTTTACACTTTTATAATGTTTTGAATTTTTTCAAATTCCCTAACAAAAAAACTACTACCTGCACAATTACATAAAACTCAAAAACAAACAAACAAACACACAAAAAACCCACACTGAGAACTTCTTAACAAACAATTTAAGGAAAAGAGGCAATCAGAATTTACTGGCGCATTTTCTTTTTACAACAGTAGAAAACTTGGTAGCCTCCTTAAAGCTAAGTAAATTCGGTTGCATCTGCATGGTTGAACAATCTTCAGTTGTTAAATGGTTAAGAACTGTATAGCAGCATGGAAAATGGATACATTAACGGCTTTATTAGTGGTCAGACTTTAGAAGATTGTTGGATTCTCATCCTATTTATAAGTTGCCATGATTTACTACAATATTGTTTTGTAATAAAAAGCTAATGAAATCAAAGAAAATAAGTGTAAAATTCGATCAGAACATGTGTGGTTTGGGGATCTAGTCTTTTCTCTTGTGGTTGTAGCTGTATTAATTAGCTGTCTCTCCCATTCCAGGCAGGTCCCCAAGGCAGACCATTGGCTTTCCGGGAGCCAGACTGTGGAAGTTACAGCTCTTTGGTTTGCCCCTGGCTTCACAGTGAGTTGGGGCTGTTCCCATGCCTACCAGGGATGTTAATGCAGGGTACTGGGTTTTCGACACTATTCGTGAAACGGATGAAACTCAAGGAGAATAACTGGTCTACAAAGTCTGTGTGGGGGCCCCAACTTTAGCGTACAAGTGAAAGAGATTCACTTTTCTCTCTCGATTTAGGAGTGCCAGGCCCAGAACTAAAGCCAAGAGGCCTGTGGACTCGTTTCCATCCAAGGGACAGGTGTCTATGATGCCCTTTGGGGAACAGCGTCTGATCAGAGGGGAGTGGCGACAATGGGCTCTGTGCCACAGTGCTCCAACCACCCATTTTCTCTCCCCTGTGGGGCCATCTGTAACCGGGCAGGGAGGGGCGGGTCCTGGGTGTCGCCGCGCAGAGGCGGGTCAGCTGTGTCCAGTTAGCGGGGACAGGCTCCGCACGGAGTCAGAGCGTAATGGGGACCATGCTGGGCCTAATGGGAAGCAGCCGCCTCGCGGCGGCCAAGCCCCTTCCCACAGGGCCCGAGAGCGGCCGAGATAAAACGCACGAGCCGCGAAACGAGCTTTGATTCCAATACGAAACAAATTATTCCTCCCGGAATGGAACAAAATCAGTCAGGGCAGAATCTCACGGCCGTCATTCCTCCCACCAGCCTCCGCCCGGCAGCCCGGGGGACCTGACGACCCGCGATTCTGGGCTGGCACGCTGCTCTCAGAGCTAGAGCAGACCCGCGATTCTGGGCTGGCACGCTGCTCTCAGAGCTAGAGCAGACCAGGGTGACCCCAGTTACCTTCAGACCACAGTGGTCTTCAAGCTCGGGCAAAGGCTCCTCTGAGGGGCCGGGTGAAGTTTGACAAGCTGGGCGCCACCCCTGAGTTTCTGGTTCCAAAGGTGCAGTGAGGGTGGAGGTGTTTTCCAGGTAATCAGGGCTGTGGTGCCAAGTCGAGAGCCACTTGACAGGTGGGAACAGGTAAGCAACTTGGCCTTTGGGTCCGTCCCCCACGCCGTCCCCCCATATATCCCCCATATTCAGAAGGATGAGTTCCAGGGAGTTCTACAATAGGTTATTTGTTCAATCCCCCCAACACACACACACACACACACACACACACACACACACACACACACACACAAGCGCGCACATACATATACAAATATACATATACACAAGGGCCCACCAGCGGATAAATAAACACACCTTGTATCATGGGTCCCTGATAAAGGCTGAACCCAGTGAGACTTGTCCCTGTGGCCTGTGCTGGTATGCTGGTATGTGAGCAACTGCCAATCCCTTTTGAAAGCAAGCAAACAAACCAGGCAAGACCTTCAGGCAACCCCTCCACAACATTTCTGCCCCAGTTGCACAGTGGCTAGAGAAGGTTCCTGGCCCTGTGTTACCCTACCTGGGCCACAAGTAACTCCAGTCAGGAACAGTTTGGGGACAAGGCAGGAACAGTAGGAGACTTGCAGCAAGCTGGAGTGACAATTTGTAGCTGTGCCTGGCTCCTTGGAACCTGCTCAGGTTTTCGAAAGCTTGGCAGTGCCTGAGTTGTAGGGACTCTGGGATAGTGCCCTTTCTGCGATCCCCTAACTCTCACCTTCCCTGCTGTCTTTACCCTCTCCTGTCCTTGGGAGGGGAAAGAGCTGGTGGTTGAGAAAAAATGATCCCGTGCACATGCATCTTAGGGAGCATGCAAAGCCAAGCTCAGAGTGGTAGGTCAGGTACAACTCTCTGAGGTACAACTCTCCTTTTATATTGGACCCAAGCACCTAGACACTTTTGACATATCTGCGGGTTGATTGATTGCTCAGGGGAAACTACCAGCCTGGAAACAAAACAAAGCAGAAGGAAGACATTCCTTCAGCATTACCATGGCCCCAGGCAGGTTGGGATCCTTGTTTCCCAATTTGAATGGGGGTTAGTCTCTTCTAGGACCTGAAGGAAGGGAGATGGGTTAGAGACTCTTATGTGAGCATACTGAAGTTTCGGGTCAGTACTGTCCAGTTTGGAGAGTTTTAAGACTGCCTTGACAAAATATCCCAGAAAAGGACACTGGAATATTATGCCTGAGATCTCCAGAAAAGCAAGTTTCTTTAAGAATTAGAGATTTAGAAACTATCAAATGTGAATGATCATGGTATTTGAAATTTAGATTAAGATGCTAGTCTCTAGATGAAAAAAAACATTTTAAAAAATATATATTTTTTTATGTGTAGGGATGTTTTGCTTGATTCTGTGCCTGGTACCTGAGTTGGCCAGAACAGAGTGTCAGATCCCCTGAAACTGGAGTTATAGATGGTTGTGAGCTGCCATGTGGGTGCTGGGATCTCAAACCTGATCCTCTGGAAGAGCAACCAGTGCTCTTAATCTCTGAGCCATCTCTTCAGCCCCAAAACACCATCTTTTAACACTTTTCTTCTTCTTCTTCTTCTTCTTCTTTTTTTTTTTTTTTGGTTTTTATGAGACAGGGTTTCTCTGTATTGTTTTTTGGAGGCTATCGGTCCAGCCCGGCCTCGAACTCACAGAGATCCGCCTGCCTCTGCCTCCCGAGTGCTGGGATTAAAGGCATGCGCCACCACCGCCCGGCCAACACTTTTCTTCTTTATTTTGGTTACTTTGAGTCTATGTTATCAGGGAATGGCTAAATTGACTTCTTGTTCTGTATCTGGTTTTTGCAGCAGGACTCAACCTCAGCTCTATACTGGAACCAGCACATTTATGTGAGACACCCCGAGTGTCTTGGCTACACCCTACATATGGAGCCTGGGAAGAGTCTTTTATTTTTTTAAGCTACTTAGATACTTTTAGACATCAGTTAGGATCAGAAACTCTTGAGCAAGTGTGTTGGTCTCTTTGTTATTGCTGTGGTAAGACTCCATGATCAAGGCAGCTTATGAAAGTGTTTAATTGGGCTTATGGTTCCAGAGGGTTAGAGTCTGTGATTGTGGAGTGAAGGCATGGCGATGGGTGGCTGGATACAGCAGCTGATCTACAAGCAGGAGGCAGATGAGAGACACTGGGAATGGCATGGGCGTTTGAAACATCAAAGCTCACTCCCAGTAACATACCTCCTCCAGCAAAGCCAACATCCTAATCCACCAACTGGGGAGCAAGTGTTCAAACATATGAGCTTTTGGGGGCCATTCTCATCCAAACCATCACAGCAAGTAAATGATTGGTTCCGGACTAATGATAACAAGAGGTTAAGGGTGTCTGCTTACCTGCTTCCTAATGAGTGCTAACTGATCTCTACCTTCTGGAAGGGCTCATGAGCAGACCCTTTTCCTCACCAATAAACAGTTCTGGTTGACAGGACTAAGAGAGCACCTGACCCTGCTCAGCCAATTGTGTAGTGCTATGCCTCTTCTAACAATTCTCAGGAGACTAAAATACCAAGATGCCATGAGGTTAAAGCTACAATGGCCATATAACAGGTTTCAGGCCAGCCTGTCTTACAAAGTGAGATTTTTTCTTCTATCTATCTATCTATCTATCTATCTATCTATCTATCTATCTTCTACATATCTATTTATGTATCTATTTGTTTACTTATCTATCTGATTAAAAACCTTTCTCTGAGATTTTTTGTGGTGTGTGTGTGTGTGTGTGTGTGTGTGAGAGAGAGAGAGAGAGAGAGAGAGAGAGAGAGAGAGAGAGAGAGAGAGAGAGAATTTGAGGTTATGAGATTGGATTGGTTGGGTTAAAATGGGTTTTGCTGTTTTGTTTTGAAGTCAAGGTCTTGCCAAGGAAGCTTGCTCTGCCTTGATGTAGGCCAGTCTGGCCTCAAACACATAGTTTCTCCTGCCTGAGTTTGTTGCATGCTGAGATTACATCACCAAGCTTGGATCTAAGCTAAAGTTTTTAAAAATTAGGCCCAATGTGGTGGCACATGCCTTTAATCCAAGCTGTTGGGAGGAAAAGACATCTAGACCTATAAGTTTGAGAGTGGTCTCATCAACACTGTGGATTCCAGGCCAGGCCAGTCAAGACTACATAGTGAAACCCTAGGTAGTTTTAAAACAAACCAACAGAATGATTTAATTATTTTTTAGTTTCTTTTCTAGAGGGAAGTGATATTTTAACCATCCTATCCCTTATGGCAGATGAATTTTGGAAGGCATTTTGTGTGGCAGGCCAATGAAGGCCTACTTTTATTACGGACATGAAAACAGAACCCAGTGAAGCTCAGTCTTGCTGGGGTACATCGGGCATACATTCAAGCCAAACGGGACTTTCCAGCCTGGCTACTTGAGCTGGTGAAATGAATCAGATCAGTTGCCTTCTGAGCTCTAGAGATGAAAGCAAAGTGTGTGTGTGTGTGTGTGTGTGTGTGTGTGTGTGTGTGGCCACAAATGTACCTTTTATTTTAGTAACAAAAATATCATTTCTGACCCAACAATAGCCGGATCCCTGTGAATGAAGGGTTTGCATATTTTCCTGTTTTAACAACCCAAGCCCGGGCCTGATTGTCAGTAGGTCATGAGCAGCCCAAGTAGAGTGCTGGAAACAACCGCCTGAGCCCTGAGAACCTGCACCCGGCTTCATGCCAGAAGTTGGGCTTGTATGTAACAGTAGTGATGAGGTCAGGAGTTGAGTGAGAGGGCAATTGCAGTGATCCCAAAGCCCACAGCCGCTGCCAGAAGCAAAGCGATAGCTGATATGGAGACAGACTCAGGAGTGGTAACTACCACATGTGGGAGCGTTCTTTGTATGGGAACCAGGCTGAGGGTGCAATTATTCACTCTACGGAGAAGGCATTATTATTGGAATTTTTTGAGGGTCAAACAAATGCATGTTTGACCCCTACCCTTATAAGGCATTGCACAATCTCAGGTCACAAATACTGTTTTGTTTTCAGTTTGCCCGACTTTAGTACTAGAAGTAGCATGGGATGGCTGTACAACTGCAATACTGACTCCTGATGGTTTTCAAGCCACCCTTCCCATCCATCAGTCTGACTCCCTGGGTCTCCAGCAGAGGGAGGTAGCTGTTAGAAGGATCTAGATGGTTCTCTTCTAATCTAGAGCAAGGCAGTCATAAATTTTGGGGTGGATTCTTTGTATCCTGAGAATGGGACCCTAGCTTTCCTTGTTAGATTATTAAAATAGTTAATAATAATTAATGATTAACTACTAATTGTGTATTGAATGACCCAAGGAGTGTGGCTAAGGAAATATTCTTGGTCGGGAAACAGAATTGGTGATTCATCCATTGGATGGGTTATTAAACAGTCATTGAGTATTTTTTTTTTCAAACAAGATCTGGAGAAATCTGTACAGACAGAACTGAAAATTCTTGTTTGGGAGCTGAAGCAGAAGGAAGCCAACTTGGGCTACATATATACCAAGACCCTGTAAATCCTATGAAAATTACGGCATGTTAACTAGGGAATTGTTTTTATTTGTATTGCAACAGATGAATAAATGATAAGAGAAATGTTACCAAAATAGTAGCTGTAGTTACCTTCATCAGAGGATGGCTGGAATTTCTGTAATTTTGATGGCACGTGGGGATGGGGGCTGAGAGACTGAGAGAGAGACTGTGAGAGAGGAGAGAGAAGGGGAGAGAGACAGAGACTGCGAGAGACTGAGACAGAGCAAGACGAGAAAGAATCTTAATATTTTAATTTCCCTATTTTCAATTTGAGTTATTTTTGTAACTAGAGGAAAAAGTGGAGATGGGCGGAGTCCTGCGGAAATGCACAGGTGTGGTCACTGATTCTACCGCAGCAGCGTGGATTGCAGTCGGTGGAACATTCTCCGCCTCACTGCCAAAGTCCTTCCAGAGCCAGAATGAGACATCTGAAATCGGTTCTGTCAGCAAACCCGGAGGAGGGCCTGTGGTGTGCGGGCTGAGAGAGAAGCCCTTCCTGTCACTGCAGCGCTGTCCATTTGTTGGAGGGAGACAAATGCATTTCAGGAATTAGGAAGCACCTAGAGCCTAGGCAATGTCCAAGTGGCGTTAACAGTACGCCAGAAGCAGGCTTTTGGGGCGCGGGTCTGTATATCAGAGCCTCATCAGATCCGTGCTCCGGTGACTGTAAGACTTGAGCACAGCCTGGGGTTCCTTGAGTCGGCAGCTAAGGGTCTGGCAGGCGCTGCCGGGCTGCGGCTTCCCCATGTGTCAGCTTGCCTTGGGGAGGGCTGATGTCCCTGGGTCCCGCGGAAGCCGCACTCCATCCGAGCAGCTAGCGGAGAGCTGCAGTTGACTTTGAAACTCCTAGTCTGACCACCTATAGTCTCGGGCAACAGTGGGGAGCTAGTATAGGTGGTTGGTGACTGTGGAGAGTTCGGCAGTTGAAGACGCGACACTCACATTGGAGATCGAAGGACAGTAGGGACGCCTTTTTCTGCACTCTTCTGTGGCTGCAGTTCCCAAGTGGCAAAGAAGACGGCGGTGATGTCGTTTGGTGCCAGCAGAGGGCAGCCTGTAGGCCATGAGGCCAAAGTACGACCTTGACGAATTTAGGGCTGCGTTCCAAGGACCCGACCCTGCAGAGAAGTGGCCTTGGAGCTGCAACCTCTGTCGGAGAAGCCCAGACGCTGAGGCTCAAGGGCACCCTGCAGGACGCGGTACAGCTATAGTCCTGGGACAACCTCACTCTGCCACAAAGAGGGCTTGCAGGGAAGGGGATTGGGCGGGAGGACTGATTGCCTTAGGAAAGAAAGCAAGGGTTCTGCACCCAAGAATGCAATAGAGTCCAAGCATGTAGAAACCTAACGATGTTAGTGAACGCTAGAGAAAACTTCGCATCCTTGGCAAGGGAAGACAGAGGCTAATAGTGGGATAGCGCCAAGCTATCAGTAACCAGGTGATCTGCTGGTGGAGGTTGTGGGGTGGAGGGTGGAATGAGGAGCCCCGCAAACAAACCTAAGTGGGGATTCCGGTTTTTCCCTGGCCATTTTCTGGGTGTTGAGCTAAAGGAACTCACTGCTCTGCTCTATTCTCCTAGTAACCACTGCTGTGAAATGGGCATGATGGGCTCTGGGTCTTAAGTTAGGGATTCTGGACTTCAGGAGCTAAGTGAATTCGTGTTTCTTTACTGTTATGGCTTTGGCTCAGCGCTGCGCTGCTAGGTTTGACTCTGGGGGAAATGATCCCTTCTCCGTGCCTGAATTGCTGCCCTAGAAACCCAGGTGGGGTTTGGGATCTGTTTGCAGAAGGTCAGGCCACTGTCTGAATGCTCCAGGGAGTGCTCTACCAGCTTTCCAACCAGTCTGGAACTCTTCTGTAATGAACACTTGGGTCACCCAGATCTGGGAAGGATCATTTGCAAAGGAATGAGAAAACAAAACAAACAAACAAACAAAAAACCCCACCAAAAACCTGTGCTTGCTGTGGTGGGTCTTCTAGCAAATCTGCCAAAGGGCCGAACGGGTGGGCCTGCCTAACTGGGATCCCTTGAAAACACTAAAACAAACAAACAAACAACAACAACAACAACAAAAACCCACTTTGGCTTTGAGCGGCAGCCAGGGTCCTGGGAGCTTTGGTTAGTGTCTGTCTCTCACAGACTGGTTGTAAACGGGCCCTATTTGATTGTTCTCGGCTCTTTCTCCTTCTGCAACATTGGAAAGGAGAGCAATTTCCCAGGGTTGTTGTGAAAATTATATTTGAAAATTGTAAAAGCTGAAGTTTAAGTCATCATTATGACTCAAGAGTAGCCAGGCCTGTTTACTACCTGTGCTTTGCTGGCTAGACAACAGGATAGATACTAGAATCACTCGTGTGCATGCACATCTGTGTGGGCATCCCTGCTTTAAATGAGCATGTCTGTCTCTATGCAAACACGACAAACACATTGACAAGGATGCTCTTATAAGGACCCAGATACATCCTCCTGCACATTTCACTTAGCAGGCCAACCGAAGGTCTATGTTTGAAGACAGGGTGTATACATTGTTCAGCCGACCTATTTCTCCCTAGCTAGGTCAATGGCTCCGGGGAAGTAGGGTCTCCTGCACAGCTCTGGGGTGCGGAAAAGGCCAGATCCGGGTCTGTAGGTCAGCGCCACTTGGCGCCACCGGGTTCCTTTATCTCTCATCTGTCAGAGATGGGCAGCTCCAGTTTCACTGGGGACAGAGACCCCAGAGCTGGTTAATGGGGGCAGGGAGCCAGAGAAGAAGGTGGTAGAGGGTGCCCTGGACCTCACTTCTTGTGTCTGTCGACCTCTCCAGGTTTAATCGTCCTGGGGATAAAGTATTCAGCTTAGGGACATTTGCATGGGCCACCACTGCACAAATCTCCTTGGAGGAAGTAGGACTAACTTGATTCCAGGGTCCTTTGGGGCTGAGAAATCTCAGGACACACTACAATGCTTGAATGAACAATGGTGTTGATGGCTACAGGATTGCTCTCCATTTCCATACCAACACATTGCTTGGCTCTGCATCGCTGTTCCTTCAAAGGGATTGGAAGCATCAGGGCACTCAGGTGTGACTAGGGTACCCTGGGGAGCCCAAGGCCATTGTCACAAAGGTTTCTCAGGCTGATTTGAGTTCTGCAGAGACCCAGCTTTTAGGCTCATAGCCTCTCTCCTGCCTTCTCTCCAGAGGGTTCAGGAGGACAGGAGACGTGGTCCAGACAATTTGAAATTCAGCGCGGGAGTGGGGGGGGGCAAAACAAAACAAAACAAAACAAACAAACAAACCAGCAAGCACATAGTTATGGCAGCACGGACACCAGACAGACTTGGATAGGGACAACCAAGCCTAGTAAAGGCTCAACGCTACTTCTATGAGAAGCAGGTCCACAGGGAGCGCAGCTCTTCCCCGTTCAAGTCTCTAAATAGAAAATAAAAGTGCTTGGTGAGAATGGGGACCGACCGAAATCTCTCAGGGAAAATGCAGTTTGGGAACCCAGGCAGGCTGTGGCCTCTGTTCGGTAGACCCGCGAGGTCAGCGGGTTGGAATTGTCAACTCTCCATGCCGAGTTGAAAGGGGCCATCGGACGACCCGCTGCCCCCTCCCCCGGGATTCCACAGGCCCTGACCCGGCCTTTATCTCAGCGCGGTCAGCAGTCGCGGGGGCTTCAGGAAAGAGGACAAAGGCCCCGTGTCACCACGGGCGGGGGCGGTTTCCTGACTCTCTGCTCACTCTAACACCCGTTAGTGGTAGTTGGGAAAGATTTTTCAAAAATACGTGGAGAATTTCCTTTTTTTCCCCCCACTTCTAGAAGCAAAGGACAAAAAATAAATGGCCAATGCTCCTTCACCCTAGCCCACAGGGACGAAAGTTTCCTGGACCCCCGCTCGTTCCTTTTGTTTGCCTGACCAATGCTCATCTTTTACATAGATGGGAATCCAGAGAAAGGCTTGCGTCGTTTGATGTGCTAGTAGTATTACCAAGACAGCTAATCAGGCTGTGGTCTCAGTTTGGTCTCCCTCCGTGCCTGGGGTCAGATTGCGGCAGCCCGGCTGCGGGCTTTCCGGCCCTCCTTACAGTACAGACTACCTTAGGCTCAGACCCTTCCTGTCTAATTATTTCATTCCTCCATCCCCAAAATATATATAGGGATAGCTGGAGAGTTTCAGCCCAAGCCAGAGGGTCTGAGCTTGCTGGCTGCCGGCAAGAGGGTGTCTGCGTCCCTGGAGGCTCAGGGCTTTCCCCTCCCACCCCCAGCAGCTGGTCCCGCACTACCTCGGCTCCGCCTCCGTAGCAGCCCGTCTTCCACTGACTCTCACTCAGCTCAGCCCGCATCCTGCGGTTGCCCCGCTTCCCTGTTTCTACCCAAAGGCCCAGAGAGCCTCACCCACAGACTAACACTCCCCCATCTCCCACAGAGAGTGGACACTTTCTGCTGTTCTGAAAAGGGTAAAGAAAAACCCAAACTATCCTATCAGTGAGGAGGGTGACCTATGGGCAAAGCGTCTTTCTCAGGGAAAACCTCGAATAGCAGAGAAAATAGCCTTGAAAGAAGCAATAGGGAGGTTTTCAGGGTAAGTCCAAGAGTTTGTCATCTGTGTCCTTGGGGGTCAAGTGTTCAGTGACATGCGTGTCTCGTTCCTGATGTCAATGGATGGGTAAGGCACTCCCCATTAGCTGTGCCTGAAACCTGGTAGGTGCTGGCTTGTCTGGGTTCCTGGGGTGCCCGCGGTGGCCTGGAAATGAAAGCTGGTGCGACCCTTTGGTAAAGGCTTGGCCCTTCTCTTCATCCCGTCTTCTATGAATAGGTAACTTAGTCAACAATAAACTAGGCATTTTGAGTTGGAATATTTAACTATTGTAACCACACTGGTAGATCTCTGTTCTATAGATGAGAGAACTGAAGTTTGGAATTAACAGGACACCTGGCTTCCTCTCCGGTTCTTCCCAGTGTACAGACTCCTATTTGTGTCTCATCCTGCATGAGCAAGCTTTCTGGGGTAACAAGGACTAAGAACAAGGTGTCACAGCTTCATCTCAAGCCAGAACTTGGGCCACAAACCACAGTTCCTGCTGAATGGTCTGCCTAAACTCACACTCAGGACTGCACTCTGTCTCAGAACCTAGTGACTCACAGAGCCAGGTGGCAGCTAGTGTCACCTGCTCTCAAGTCTCCTCTGAGGATTTCTGAGACTGGTAACATGCAGCTGGCCACTTCTTTGGTCAGATCTTCAAGCAGTCAATTGTGTGATCTTGGTTCCTGGGACCCAGACACTCCTTTGGTACCACTTGGAACCCTCTCTGTCCAGAAAGTACCCAGTCATTGACCCTCTTGGTTTGAAGAACCATTGGGGCAGAAGGCAGGGCATAAATACTGCTCCCGTCAGCTCCTTGCCCCTGATCCCTATCCTACCCTATGACAGAGAAGTTCTGGTTCCCAATTTCAACCCTTCCTACAGGTTCCATGGGCTACTCTGAGGGCGCTGCCATACAGTGGTGACACAGCCAACAGGACATAGTTAACTCCTATTTAAATAAAGCGGGGATACTTTGGGAATATTGACCAAATCACTTCCTGGCATTAGGACCCCTTTTGGGAGGGGGCTAAGATTTTGAATCAGCAGTTGGAAAGCTCCAGGCCTTCACCAAAGTACTTTCCAATGAAGCCTGGATTTGCACCCCCAGTTTCTACCCACCACCAGGGGGCTCCACATGGCTGATTTTTCAGTCTTGGCTTGCAAAAGACAATGAAAAGGCTGAATGCCTCTAACTTCAGGTGAAAGATCCTGGGCAGCTTGCCCATCAAGCAAGGCTATAGAGCTGAGAGCACTCTACTGATGCCCAAGAGAAAACACCCCTCCAGTCTCTGGAGAGGAATGTGGAATTATGTTAATGATTACTTAACCCCCCCTTCCCACAGTTCATTATATCTCTTGCATTGGCAAAAAATGTCTCCCTAGTCCCATTAGAGAATTGGATATCCCTCCACCAATCCACGTACTTTGGGCTCCTAGGGAAAGCAAAGGTAACTGTAAGAATCTGGGTGTAAAAGTGAGAAAATGCTGCATTCTGTCAGTGTTTAGGGCTATTTACCCTGCCTCACTGACACATACGTATTGCTCATAGACACCCACACCCACACACCATGCATCACGTTTAACGACTCATTGCCCAGAACCTCCAGAAATTGGCAGGATATTTGTATCAAACTCTATTTATGTCACATTTATAGAGCACACTACAAACATATATGCACATACTAACACAGGCTACTAGCTCTCCAAGTCAGACTGTGTATTTGAAGGCATAACCATTCTGTGTCAGGGACTCTCTTAAATACCTTTGCTCTCACTTCGGAAGTTATCTGAGTCAGATTCTCTAACAAACTCAAAAGAGCAAAGAGGGAGAAAAGAGAAAGGAAATTTGAGATGAACAAGGTCTGTTGTCCCCAACTAGGGAAAACAACCAAATTTTAGCACTTTGGAGAATCCCTTAGGGCTGGAATTAGAGACAGATGTCTTTCTGGAGTCATCCATGGGGAAGTGGCTCCCTTCTCTTACCTCCTCCAACCACGGTGCAGATTCTGGGAAACCCCCAGTAATTCCTTCATCTAATTTTCCTTTCTTGGCAAAGCCTTCCCAGTTGTGGATGCCTCTTGCTGGTTAGTTCTTGGATGCAGCGAGAGGTTCTTCAGGGCAGGCTCTGCTCAGCTTCTCCATTTCACCGGAGGTGAGCAATGACTTGTCCACCAAGAGCCCTGCCTCGCAAAGCTGTCCCCCTGTTTTCTGCTCTGGATAGCAGCTTGAAGTGGTGCTGATGACTAGTCCTGGAGCAGGGAGCCTCTGCCAGGTGAAGTGATGGGTGTACATACTTTGCTATCATTCAGCAAGCCAGAAACACATCCAGAACACAACCGCCTCCATCAGCATGAGGTATGAATGCAGCACATACCGTGGTCTAGTAAGCAGTCTCTAATGTTAGTCATATGGTTATTACAGTGTCCTAAATATGTCATTTACCACCTCTCTCTGCAGGTGAATGATAGATATACACACTCCTCCTACCCTACCGCCATTAAATAAGACACTATAAACACATCTACATCAGGCACAGACCACACAACTATCAGTAGGATATGTATTCGAAACAGAAATCGTGGAGACGCACACACAGCATGCTGTCTTTTCTGGAACCCCCACCCCAAATCAGACAGTTGAGACATCGGGTTCCTGAAGCACACTCAGGCCTGATCAGACTCTCCTGTTTCCACAGCCACCGAGACTCTTCTGTCCCCAGTGGGTGGACAGAATTTAGTCTCTGCCACAGACTCTTCTCTACCACTCTGAATCCTCCTTCTGAGATATTTGGGGGAGGAGAGGGCATTTTGAGTGGGAACGACTTCCCCTTGATCCCAGCAATTTACAATCTAGATACCATCCTCACATTCCCAAGGTTAGATCTCCCGTTACTGGAAACAGGACCTATAAATTCATTCCCTAAGTGCACTGCTGCTCCCAACTTATTTCTCTGGATCTGTCTCTTACCAAAGGGGGAAGAAACGGAGGTATGACTGAGCATACATACATCCTTGTTGTATCAGCTTCCAGTCACTGTAAGAGCTCCAATATCTGTCACCCCATCTGAAAACTGAAAGCCAGCTACCTCCGATCAGCCAGAGAGATTTAGACTGCAACCAGGTCAAACACCTTTTGTATCTTAATGAAAGCTTGGGTCTTAATTCGTTATTTGATGAATTCAGTAAAGAAAAAGTAAGCTTCATCTTTGTAGCATATAGTGCACTCAATTTCAGGAAAAGCGCCAAGTTTTTTACCCCTACCTCAAGAAAAACGAATGCCGATTTTTAAAAACAACAGTATAACAAATCAGCTAATACATTGTAGAAAAGCGTGCATCTTGTTTCTGAAATCGGGATTTTATATGAAAAAAAAAACCCTCACAAAATGTTATATATTTGACTCGAAAATAAAAACCCTTAAAATTATGAGGATAATAACGAGAACACCCTGCACACACCTAGTACAATTACGTAAGAGGCAAAATATAAGCTTACACGGGCGCAAAAATAGAACAAACCATGCCTACAGTAGCCTCTAGCGAAGGACCCGGTATCTTTGCCGGTGTTAAACAGCCACAACAGACGAGCGATGACACAGAAAAACAAACAATCTTCAGAAAAACAAAGCAGTAGCGACAGCCCAAAGCGACTGCCACCCTGGTTGCTCTCAACCCTTTTTTGTGTCACTTTTTAAAAGGACACAATTTTGCTGAAGGGCTGGCTCTTTCTAGCTGCTAACCACGGTGTAAAAGAAACAATGTTAAGTCCGTGTTAAAAGAAAAAAAAACCAAAACATTTATTTGGGAATTGACAAGGAACGCGCGCGCGCGTGCACACATACACACACATACAAATACAACAAAAGTGCTCTAGTTCCCTCTAAAAAATTTGGTCCCCGAAAGACATTACTCAACCAACAGGTCTCAGAAATTTCTGGTCGGCCGGCTGGGACCACAAGCCCGTGTAGGCCGGCCGTGGCCGGTTTCACATTTCTCCTTCCGAAGGTGAAAGAAGCAAGACTTCTGAAAAGCAAAAATCAGGGAGGGAAGTGTCATCCCCGAAGTGTGGCCCAGCCAGGCCGTAATCTCCTGGCATCCCGGGCTAGAATCTGAAGATCCGGGGAAATTTGCTTTGATTTTTATTTTTTAAAATACAGAGGGAAACTCCCGATTTGTAGTGGAAACCTTCTTTTAGTTACTTATTTTCTCCCGGCTCTGAATACAGCCGTCTGAAGTCACTATGGGGATTCTACACAAATCCCCGAGCAGGGATGATGAAGAAACTAAAGCTTTTGATTTTGTTGTTTGGTTTTTAGCAAACTCGAAGGCCATAACACTTCACCTTTTATCCCGATGAAAGTTTTATTCTTTCTCTTTCTTTTTTTCTCTTAAAAAGTATTCTTTAATATCGTAAAAAAAAAAAAACCTCACCGATCTTTTACACAAGACGTTAGCCAGCCACACTGGACTGGAGGTGCCCGAAGCGGTGGGTTGAAGAGCAGAGGCACCGCGGCCTCACTAGGCGCCGGGATGTGAACCCGATTACAGGCCTTGGAACTAGGCTGTTCCTACTCCAGCCTGGGGCTCAACCCCCGCCCCGCCCAATGGGCCCCTCTGCAAGCGGCTTCTGATCAGTTCCAGGACGGTTCCAGGAGCGACCAGACACGTTCTTTCCTTTCTCCGGCAGCGTGGGTTCCGCTACTCCAGCAGCCCAGCGCTTCTAGCCGAAGACAGCGCGGCAGTCGGGGGGAGAAAGTCGAACGCGAGTCCACCGACCTGGAAGAGAAGGCCAAGAGGTCAGCGCGGCCACGGACACCTCGGCCGCACCTTGGCCGGGGACACACTCCCTGCGGTGGTGACTCCGGGACTCCGAGAGGAGAGGAGGCCTGCGGAAAGCGCGGAGGGGCGGCCTCCGGCCAGGAGCGCTCTAAGGCAGAGGCCGCGGTGGGGAAGAGCACCGGAGGAGCAGCGGAGGCGACAAAGTGGAGCCGCAGGAGCCGGGCGGAACGAGGAGGCGCAGAAGGCTCGAGGGCTCTGGCTCAAGAGGCTGTCCCAGAGTGTGTGTTGTCCGGCTGACTGCTGCGGCTGCGACCCGAGCTCGGCTCCTCCACCCCGGGGCCGCTGCCGCACGCCGTGGCTCTCAGAGATCTAGGCGCGAGTGCAGCGCGCCCGTCTTGCTGTCGTGGTCCCAGTAAGAGCAATGCATCATGGCGAGCTCGGGTTGCCGGGCGCAGGCGAACTGCAGGCCGGGCGCGCTGGTGGGCGCGGGAGCCGGGGGAGCGGCGGTGGCCGGGCTGGCGGGGCTGAGCTGGCCCGGGGGTGGCGCCGCAGCCCCGTGGTGTGGTGGAGCTGGCGGGGGTGCGGCGGCTGCGTGCAGATGGTGTGCGTGAGGGTGCGGGTGGGGGTGCGGCGGCGGCGGGGGCGCGGCGGGAGGGCCTCCCAGGCCGTTGTAAGAGTTCACGACGCCCGGAGGCAGCGCCATGCTCTGCACGCGCGAGTACGGCCCGTAGGAGGCGGCGGGGCCCGCCAGCCCCTTGACCACCGCGGCTGCACCGGGGCTCCCCGGGCCGGCGGCTGCAGCGGCGGCTGCAGCTGCTGCCGCGGCCGCCGCCATCTGGCAGGAGGCGTAGGGCATGGGCGAGGGCGGCTGCGGCAGGGGCCAGGAGTTGTTGAGGAAACCCGATTGCAGGTATTTGGGTGGCGCCAGGTAGCCGTAGCCATCGGCCCCCGCGCCCGCCACGCCGCAGCCACCCGCCGCTCCTCCGGACCCGAAGAGCCCCTTGCCCGGCTGGAAGTGAGCGGGCGGCGGCCGGAAGGGCCGCTTCATGCGACGGCGGCGTCGGTAGTTGCCCTTCTCGAACATGTCCTCGCAGGCCGGGTCGAGCGTCCAGTAGTTGCCCTTGCGCTCGCCGCCGCCCTCGCGCGGCACCTTGATGAAGCACTCGTTGAGGCTGAGGTTGTGGCGGATGCTATTCTGCCAACCCTTCTTGTTCTTCTCGTAGAACGGGAACTTGGCGATGATGTACTGGTAGATACCCGACAGGGTGAGCCTCTTCTCGGCGCTCTCGCGGATCGCCATGGCGATGAGCGCCACGTACGAGTACGGGGGCTTCTGCGCCGGGTCCGGCTTCTCGGGTGCTGTCCCGCCACCCTTGCCCGGACTCGGCGGCGGTGCCTCGGGCTCTTTGACTGTGCGCCCGCTCTCCGGGGTCAGCAGGGCCCCCGCGGCGTCCTCGGGCTCCGGGTAGCTGGCCATCATGACAAAAGCCGGAGCACCTCGACCGGGCCGCCCCGGGGCTGTACTCTCCGGCTGCAGGCTCGCCTTGCAGACCCGTGCTGGAGTGTGCGCTCGCGGCCAAGCCACCAACTTCTGCAGGCTGAGGAACCGGAGGCCTCGCGCCGCTCTTGCTCTCTTCTCTTTCCCCCCGGGGAGCGGTCGGCGGGAGTGGAAGTCAGCCTCTGGCCATCGAGAGTCTGCCCAACAGCGAGGGGCTCCGGCCCCGCCGCCCCTCCCCGCCCAGGCCAGTCCCCGCCTCGGTGGGTTTTCTTGGTTGAGCTTTCCCCTCCCCCCACCGTCCGGTTTCCCGAGACGCGACCCGCGTCTCTGGCGCAGCTGCCTCCTGGAGTCCCTAGTGCGCCAGGAGTCTTGCTTCGTTCTGATTCGTATGGGCTCCGCCGAGTTCCGCTTGCGTCAGGGTCCTTCGCCCCTATAGCCGGGCAGCCAGCAGTGCACGGGCGAGTTCATCTCTAAGTCTCTTTTTTTAATCGGCCGGCACTGCTTAGACCGGCCTGCCCCGGCCTCGGGAGCCTAGGGGGCCCCGCCGACAGCCGGGCTCACGCTCTCACGAGTCCTGAAATCTGCGGGTGCTTGCTTTTCGGAAGGCCCGCATGGGGGCTAGCAGCACCCTGTCTGTGTCCCGGCAGCATAATCCCCACGGAGGAGGGGTGATCCAAGCCTCTTGGCAGCTTTCAGGTGACAGAAAACAACCCCTTTGCTCTCTGCCGGGGGCTAGGCTTCTAGCTTGAGGCTTAGGGAGGAGCGAGATGGCCAGGGGGCCGGACCAGGGTGGAGTGGCAGAACTTTGCGGCAGCTGGAGGTAAACCAGCCCAGAAGGCAGAAACTTCGGCCTGCTCTGGGCCGGATTGGGGCCAGGGAGAGGATCGCTGGGAAGAGGAGTACCACTTGCATCGACACTTCCCTCATCTGTGCTGCTGGTGGGTGTAGGTACCAGGCTTCTCCTCGGAATTCGCCTTGCAATCCCACGACTTGGGTGTATGTTTTAAAGACGAAGTAGTGTCCCCAGTACTCCGGCTTGGACACCGACGAGGATGCTGCCGAGGGACTTTGAGGACTGTTGTGTGCACAGATGTCACATGGGGGACGATCTGTGATATATGAAATACTGCGCAAGTGCAAATGTGCTGTTCAGAAACACAGGTATGCTTATGTACAAGGTTTGAGAGTTGAATCTGCTCATTAGTGAGATGAGCAACGTTTGTGGATATAGCATCTTTTATTTTCTATCTTTTTCCTTCCCTACCCCCACAATGGTTACCTGCCTACTCCCCTCCCAGCGTTGGTAATTCTGTCGTTGAAAAGCAGCAGACTGGGGGAGGTGCTTGCCGTGATGGACAGTAGTTTGGTCTTTCTCTAAAGGTTTTGAGATGATAACAGAGGTCTGGTGGGTATTCAGTTACACCCGAAAGAATAGAAAAGGAATGAGAGGAAATCTGCGCCAGCACAAAATCAGGTGTGCCATTTAACTCAGCCTTAACACAAGTCCGCAGTCTTGAAGTGGGAGAGAGGCTAGTATTTCAAATCTCCGAGCTTCCCAGAGGCTTTGTGAAGGGTGGTGGTCTTAATGAATGCCCTGAAGGTGTACCAGTGATTGTCATGTCTAGGTGGCTAGCTCACTGCCTGGTTTTTACTTCTTTCTCTCAGGCTGCTTGGTCTTCAAGAATTCTCCAGAATCCCTAGAGCCCGCAGTGGCCAGTGGCTACAGAATCTGAAGACCACCTACCTACATTGTGTGCTCCCACTTTGAGAAGAAAGGAAAGGAGGGTTTGTGTGTGTGTGTGTGTGTGTGTGTGTGTGAGAGAGAGAGAGAGAGAGAGAGAGAGAGAGAGGGAGGGAGGGAGGGAGGGAGGGAGGGAGGGAGGGGGAGAGAGAGAAAGCTTGAAATCCAGCATCTTGAAGATGACTCCAGAGAGGTCAACAGGGCAAACCTGGCAAACCACCAGGGTGAGAGGGAGTTGGAGTCCTCTTAATTTCCCCGGGAGATACCTAATTCCAGCCCTTATTGAAAATATCCCCAAATGGCTTGGGCGTTTTTCTAGGTTCTCTCTCACTGCCCTGAGCACACGTGGGACAAACAGTGCTTCTCCTGAGCAGGCCTGCAGGTGTTAGTCTTCAACATCAGGTATGCCCAGCTAGGGGTAGGAGTGATAAGTCTGGTTGGTCTGGGCAGGGCCAAAACATCTGGTTTTGGTCCCATTCTGGTGGGGATCACTCCCCCCATTTTTCTTTCTTTCTTTTTTTTTTTGACCACCCAAGCTGACCCTGGGTCCTCCCCCCTCTCCCCCAAATGGCTCCATTTCCGCTGCTCAGCTCCTCAGCAGCCAGGTGTGACAGCATTGTTGTATATGTCATCACTTCCCCGAATTCCTCTGTGGAGCTCCCTTTCAGTCTTTAAGGGGCCGTGTGTGTGTGTGTGTGTGTGTGTGTGTGTGTGTGTGTGTGTGTGTGTGTTTGTTGGGGGTTGGGGGGTGTAGGACAGAGTCTCTGGTTTTTTTGAGTGGAAATGCATTCTTGGAAATTAATTTCTTGCTGTCCTTTGCAGGATCAGCACCCAAATGCCAAGTGGAGACAGGGTGCCTCGTTCGTGCACAAGGCTGGGAAACAGAACTGTAGGCGCCTTGGGGATCACCTCCCGGGCTGAGCTGCGTCTGGCCGGCGGTAAGCAGCCAGAGCTAAGGACTGGAGGAGACTAGGGAGAAGGTGCACTACCGCTGAGCGGGAGGTGGATGCCGCAGGAGCTCCTGGAAGCGGCGGGGTGATCTTTGCTCACTCCTACCCATCTCCTTAGACAGGCTGGGTAGGGCCCTGCGTCTTGGCAAGGGTAGGATTCTCTTCCTCTAGGCCTGTTTGCAGAGGTTGTATAGGCCACCGCGGTTTCTCCGGTTCATTCTGACAAAGCTAGGTGTCCACCTAGTGACCTCCCGCCTGCGTTCACCTCCAGCGGCCATGGTCCTGAGCCAGGCGGAGCTCCTTGTTTTTCTGGCCGGGTTTCCAGGAGCCCTCAACTTCTCCAGCTCCTTGTGCTGCTAGAGAAACGCCAGCAAACGCCATGCTAGGAAGACGCCGGCACAGCAGTCTCTCAGCGAGGCAGCCCCGCGCTCTGCTCTCCGAAGTCTAGACGTGAGCAAGTCGCTGGTCCCTGATGAAAACGTTTCTCTCCCGGGCTGGGCTTCGGGCAGCTGCAGTGCTGGGCAGGCTGAGGTGCTGCGCATGGTTCAGATTGGATGCTCAGCCGACTGTTGGTCTCTCAGGTCCCCCTTTCTTATCGGTCCCTAACAGTCCCAACTTCCTGTCCCCTCGAGCCAGGAGAGACAAACTGGTGAGGCTAACCCTAACCCTGCCTCTGCAGCACATTGAAAAGCAGGCTTCCGTGGGGCTTACCCCTTCCTACCCAACTCCACACTTAGCCGACCTCGAGCCTCCCACCCACATCTCAGGCATCTACATCACTCTGATACACTCACAATGACCCCTGTCCACCTCTCTCCATCAACTCTAAGTCCTCTCCGAGATCACTTGTTGCACATACTAGTTGAGATTCTGCACATTTACGTAAATGTGTGTTAAATTGGCTTTTAGACACTAAGTCTCTTTACACACCAGCAAGCCCTTCCATCTCACGGCTTCCTAGCCGGTTGCTCCATGTGAAGGGGATTCCATTTCGTGAAAACCTGCCGGACTGCGGCTTTGGAGACCTAGTGGTGTTCTCAGGACATTTGCAGACTAGGCAAGGGGACCCTTGGTTTCTGGATTCTGGAGGCTAGACCTGGGCGAGTCCCTCTACAGTGTCTAGGGAGGGACGTTCTAGAATGAAGCAATGGCTTGAAGATACTGCACCTTGACTTGGAAAGTGGGAAGTGTGGAGGATTTGTGGACAGTGAGAGAACAGAATGTGGGATTTTGGAGAGGGTCTTGGGCTGCCAGACAGCCGACCAAGCCCTCTGTGCGGGATCACTTGTTATCGGGTCTGCTCCGTGGAGTTCTTATGTCGGTTTTACACTCTTTGTAGCCCATCCTTCCCCAGGCCCCTTTGTAGACAACTGAGGCCTTGCTGAGCTCTGGTTTTGTGATTGGGCATAATTACTGTCAGGCTGCTGTGGTGGTACAAGCATGCTTTTGTTGGGAGAGGTAATAGTCTGAATTTAGGGTCTTTGGGAGTGGATAATTGAGGATCCTGGTGTGCCAGATTCCCAGTACTTTATAGCTTTGGCATTTCATTTGGTGGAGTGAAGGATCAGTAATACATCTGAACAGAAAAAGGTATTTTATGGCCGATGGAAACTCAAGACCAGAAACATGCAGGGTCTGTGTTAGCCCACAGAGGTACTTGGTGCAGACAGAATGGGGGTCCTTATGCCTGGCCATCTTTTTGTTTTTAAACAGGGTCTCACTGTGTAGTCTGGAAGGCTGGCCTTGGCTAAGATCTGTCTGCCTCTGTCTGTTGAGCACTGGGACTACAGGCCACCACACTGGACATGTCTGTCCCTTACCTGTATCTACCACTGACAGGCTGGGAGCCACTATAGTTGAGCAGATTACAAGGACTCCTGTTAATTCTCAGTAATATCAGCTTGGGAAATTAAGGAACCTTGTATTGCTTCAGAATTTTACATTTTATCATTTTTAATAGTGGCATATTCATTGCAATACAATCTCTGTTCCAAAATTATGCATCTACCAGACAACCAGAACCCCGGTTTTTTATAACATATTTTATGCATATACAAGCACGAACAGCTTTTTTCTCCTGCACACTGTCACTTTCTGTACATGGTAGCAACTAGTGCTCCACATCATGCCCCTTAGAAATCCTTCTGTATCTGTCCCCCTTCCCCCACCCACAGGGTCTCTCTCTTAGCCCAGGCTGCCCTGGAACTTGAGATAATCCTCCTTTAGGCTCATGTCTCTGATTTCAGATATGCATCAGGACACCCCATTTTCTTAGTGCATTTTCCTTACAGAGCTGAGTGGCTGAGCTGGTTCATCTTCAGCATCACCATGATTGGATTTGGAATCACCTAGGAAACACACCTGTGAGCCTGTCTGAATTTCCATCCCAGGGACTGGGGCCCTGGAATGAGTATAAGAGAGGGAGGAAGTTAGAGCACCAGCATCTATCTCATTGCTTCCTGACCATGGGACACAATGTAACCATCTGCCTAGTGATTTTACTGCTGTGTCCTCCCCACCGTGATCGACTTTATCCCTCAAACTATGAATCCAAAGTGGCCTCTCTCTGTCTCTGTCTCTGTCTCTGTCTCTCTGTGTCTCTGTCTCTGTCTCTCTGTGTCTCTGTCTCTGTCTCTGTGTCTCTGTCTCTCTCTCTCTCTCTCTCTCTCTCTCTCTCTCTCTCTCTCTCTCTCTCTCTCTCTCTCTCTCTCTCTCTCTCTCTCTCTCTCTCTCTCTCTCTCTCTCTCTCTCTGTGTGTGTGTGTGGTGCCTGAGGACTCCAGAAGAGAGTGTTAGATTACCTGGAGCTAGAGTTACAGGTAGTTGTGAACTACCCAGTGTGAGTGCTGGAGCAGAACTTGGGTCCCCTGGAAGAACAGTTAAATTAATTTTCTTACTTGCTGAGCCATCTCTCCACCCTCTCTGTGAGATATTTTATCACAGCAACAGAAAATTTAATTAATACAGTGGTGTCTAGATTGTTTCCAAGTCTTTGCTGACACAAGCAATACTTTAGTGTACAATCGTGTGCACTCAACTCTGTAGACAGATCCGCATATTTGAAAGCAAAATTTCTAGCAGTTGGAGTCAAATGGCACAGTTCTAAGTTTGGTAGGTTATATAAAGTTGTATTCCTAGGAAGAACAAATGTGGGCTCCCACCAACAGTGAATTAGATTCCTGTTTCTTCCCCTACTTTAGTACACACTTTAGGGGGTCAGAGGGACTCACCAGGTAGCCCAGTCTGACCTCAAACTTGTGATTTTTCTGTCTTTGCCTCACAAGTGCATGGCACACTACATCTTTCCTCTTCAAGATAGAAATCTTACAGATTGGTTGAGGACACATCTGCATCTCTCTTTGGTTCCTTTCCCCGTGTTTCTCGCCTGGAGTGAACACCTTGGTAAATTTGGTACAGGTAATTCCTGTACCTGTTATGGCATGTGGGTGACACGTGTATGTACTCCTAGGCAGTAATTTAAGTGCTGGGATTTTTGTAGCTTTATATAACTGGCATCCGGTGGTTCTAAGACACACGTGCTTGCTTTTTTTTTCTTTTTATTCAACCATATGTTTGTGAAAAAGTTCCCGGTCGATACACAAAGACTGACGCTGTTCATTACCTCTGTGTGGCACTATTCCATTGTACGAACACGCTGTGGTTTATTTACCCATGTTCCTGTTGAGAGGCAAGGGATCATTTCCTGGTCTTTACTGTTACCCATAGCCCTGCTTTGGGCTTTCTTATACATGGCTGCTACCGTGCATGGGCTGCAGTTTGCCAAGGGTAGGAGTGCTGGGTCGAAGGTGACAGGAATCTGTAAGTTGCCCTGTTACCAGCAAACAGCCTCAGCTGTTGTGAGTGGAGCCTCCATCTTGCCCAAGCCAGCAGGCAAGATGGAGCAGTGGGAGAAGGCTTGAGCTTGGGTTTCAGTGATAGCAGTGACATCCTGGCTCTGTGATGTATTTGCTGGGTGGCTTTGGAATGGTTACAGGGCTTCTCCCTGATTTGGTTCTTGCAAATGTAAATGCAAATGCAAATACAAATTCAAAAGGTAACGGGCTCCCAAGTAGAGAAACTGAGGTACTGTGTGTGAATATTTAGTATAGAGTCTGGCATGGAGGAAGCACAGAAAAATCTCAGCAATTATTATTTGTAAGTATTATATTATGAACAACATCAATAATTGTTTTGAAATATTTAACTATGTGAAGGTGTGTTATGCTTGTTTATGCTTCAGAATAGTACTTTTATTATGTGAAGGTGTGTTACACTTGTTTATGCTTCAGAATATTACTTTTACTATGTGAAGGTGTGTTGCATTTCTTTATGCTGTCTTTAATTATATAAAGGTGTGTTACATTTGTTTATGCTGTATTTAACTATGTAAAGGTGTGTTAAATTTGTTTATGCTGCATTTGTTTAATTATGTAAAGATGTGCTGCTGTTTCACCTTGCCTGCCTAAGGCACCTGATGATTGGTCTAATAAAAAGCTGAATGTCCTATTGCTAGGCAGGAGAGGGGATAGGTGGGGCTGGCAGGCAGGAAAATAAATAGGAGGGGAAGTTTGGGCTCAGGAGAGGATAGAGGGAAGAAAAGAGGAGAGAATGTGGGAGAAAGAAAGGGAGACACCTGGAGCCAGACAGTCAGCTGCCAGCCAACAGATGTGGAGTAGGACATTCAGAAAGAAAAGGTTAAAAACATACAAACAAACAAACCAAGGCAAAATGTAGATGAAGAGAAACAGGTTAATTGAAATTAAAGTTAAAAAAAAGTTAGCCAAAGATGAGCATAAGCTGAGGTAGAGTACTCATAACTAATAAGTCTCCGTGTCTTGATTTGGGAGCTGATTGGTGACCCAAAAGAAAGCCTGGTACAAATAATGATTATTATTAGTATGGCTATGTTCTGCCTGCATTTCTGTTTCTCCGGGGTCTCCCTATGTAGTACAGCAGGCCTGGGACTTATTACATAGCAGAGCTGGCCTTAAACTCCTGATCCCCCTGCCTCAGCCTCTAGAATGCTGGGATATGGTTGTGTACCACTATACTATGTTTGCTTTGCAAGACACTACTTGGATACAATAACAGATATATCTATTACTTCATTTGCAAGAATTTCAAGTTATAGCTCTACAATATAAGCACTTAAGAAAACATAGCTATCATACCACAATTGCAGCTAAAAGCTAAGAGTGGCTTTTTAGGTATAATGTGTATCCATTCAATGTTCATATATGCTCAATTTGGTCAAACGATTTTATAGTTTATTTGAGTCAGTGAATCAAACAAGGCCTATACATTGCACTTGGTTACTGTCTCATCTTTTTTTAGTTATTGAAAACACTCATCTCGTCCTTGTTTTTTTTTTAACATGTGTGTGTGTGTAGGCTGGAGGTCAACCTTGTGTTTAGAAACAGGGTCTTTCACTGGGACCTGGGACATACCAGTTTAGGCTGGCTGACCAGTGAGTCCCAGGGATCCACTTGTCGCTGGGGTTGCAAGCATGTGCCGCTGTGCCTGACTATATTTAAAATATAGAATCTGGCAGTCAAACTAAGGTCCTCATGCTTGCATAGCAAGTACTTCACCAAATGATCCATCACTATAGCCCCCTTTTTCTTGTCATATATCTGTTAAAGGCAGCAGCCAGTTGCTCTGTAGTTCAGCAGGACTGGCTCTTGCTGGCTGCATTCTGGGATCTCCTCTGACCTTGGTAGTTCCTGTACATTCGTAGATGCTATAGTTTAGGTTAGAGATAGCTCCCCAAAGGCCCAGCTGTAGCCCTACTGTGTGATGGTAGAACTTTTAGCAGGCACAGCCTTAATGGTGGAAGGGTGGGGGTTACCTGAGATATATCTTCTATAAACTCATGTGTTTGTACACTTGGTTCAAACAACCTCCCTTTTTAAAGAGGTTATGGAACCTTTCGGAGGCGGAGCCTTCCTGGAGGAAGTACCACATCAATGGGGGCTAGGCTTCGATGGTTTATAGTCTTGTCCCAACAGGGCTAAAGATCATGGGTAGAAACCATCACAACCAGGAGTCAAGTAAACCCTACCTCCTTTAAAGATGGTTTGTCTAGGGTATTCACCGGAATACCTGAGTGTACAGTGAAGAAAGGCTTATATATAGGGCCAGAGGCTCACATAGACCAATTCAGGGATTATGAACACTTCTCATAGTGTGCAGTTCCACAGGGAAGGGGGTGGCAGACACCACCAGTGTCTGAATTATTTTACTTTTATATTTTAACAATCACTGATGATCACTGCCCAGAGACATTATTCATTAGGGATTGCAAAAACGGTGGTAATTTAATTCTATCATTCTCCAGGAATTAACAAAACCATTTCACAAAGAGAAACTTGAAAAGAAGAAGAAAGCCAATAACCACCATTTGGGGCTGTGGATGACAGGCAAGTGGGGCCTTTTTCTTATGTTTATAACAATGACTATTGAGATTCCGAGCAGTCACTTGGGAAATCGCTGATTTCATGGGTTCTGAAAGGTTCGGCACAGTCTTCCACTGAGAAGAAAGGGAAAGAAAGGAATGACTGTTGAACATGCCAACTTCCCATCACACACATTACTGGCTTCTTTGCCGGCATGTGCTGCATGGCTGTTGAGGAATATCTGCCCAGCGGGGCTTCAGGTGACAGGGTGCCACCACCTGCATCAACCCAAGTCCATGTTCTAGTGCTGCAGGTAGGAAGATGACAAAAAGGGCCAGGAAACAAGTGGGGAATGTGGCAGGGAGTTAGTCACCCCCAATGTCTTTCACGTACTAGTGTCCACGTCCAGGGAGATTATCAACCACACACTGGCAGGTGCCAAAGTAGGTACTGTGTGCCCTGGGAGGTGTATGCGAAGGTCTTATTGTGCCTATGATACCCACATGTTCCCTATGGCTTAGCAAGGTGTCCATGTGTCTGGAGGATGGGTGGGTTTGGCCCCTTGGCTGTCTCTGGATATTCACATTCTGGTTGTTCTGCGTGTCTCTATCCTTCTTGTCACCTTGACATAAGGGTGCATTCTTCTGGCTGCCCTCCATGGACATGACAAAGTTAAATTGCTCTCAGGATCTTCCCACATGCTCATTTTAAAAAAAAAGCATTATTAGCATGTGTGTGTATGCATGATGTGTGTGTGGGCACATGTGCCATTGAGCATGTGTGGAGGTCAGATGACAACCTTACGGAGCTGGTTTTCTCTTTGCCCTCTTACGTGTGTTTGGGGGATCAAACAGGTTGTCAGCCTTGCCTGGCAAGCCCCTTTACCTGCTGTGCCAGCTGGCCAGCCAGCTTCCCACCCATACTCAGTCTCACAGTCTCTTGGAAGCCTCATTGGCCCATCCTTTTTTTTTTTATTTAATTTTAAATAGCTTGCTTCACATGTCAATCCCAGTTCCCTCTCCCTCCCCTCCTTCCGCACCCCCCCCACCAACCCCCTCAGCTCCTACCCCTATCCCCACATAGGGAATATTCCACATGGGGGATATCCAGAGTCTGTCATTTCACTCAGGGCAGGGTCCAGGCACTCCCCTAAGAGTCCAAGCTGAGAGATCATCCCTCATATCCATTTGTATGCCAGAGATAAATACTGATCCACTGCCCAGGGCCCCATAGGTGGCCCAGGCCTCCTCACTGACTCTCAAATTTAGGGGTTCTGGATCAGTCCCATGCTGGCCTCCCAGCTGTCGGTCTGGGGTCCAAGAGCTCCCCCCTTGTTCAGATCAGCTGTCTCTGCTGGGTTCGTCAGCCCATTCTTTGCCCATTTGCTCATTGCTCCTCTCTTCTCTGTCACTGGGTTCATGGGTTCAGTTCAGTGTTTAGCTGTAGGTGTTTGCCTCTGCTTCCATCAGTCACTGGATGAAGGTTCTAGGGTGGCATATAAGGTAGATGTCAAGTTCATTATCAGGAATGGGCATTTAAGGTGGTCTCTCCACTATTGCTTAGCTTGCCAGTTGGTGTCATCCTTTTAGATCACTAGAGGTCTCACTAGTGTCAGATCTCTCTTCTAACCTATGACTCCCTCTATTATGGTATTTCTCATCCTGTTCTCCCCTTATTCTACCCCCCACTCAATCTTCCTGTTCCACCATGACCTACTCTCTCCTCCTCTTCTCCCCCTCTCTTCTTCCCAGCTATTGGCCCATTCTTGAATGGTAACAGGCTGGACTCCCTTTGGGTTTCTAGACACCTTGCCTGTGCTTACTCCTACTGGAACAGTTGCCATTCTGTGCTGTCATGTGCTTGTTAAGTTGTCTGTCTCTTTCCACTAGACTGCAGACTCCCAGAGGGCAGGGCTGGCTGGCTCTCCCATCTCTGCATCCCAGTTTCCTACTTTAATTACTGTTGCCCACTCTGTCCTGAAACATTTACACCACAGTGGACTCTCTGCCTTACTTTCCAGTAGCTGGGCTTACAGACTCCCGCCATAGCTGGCCTCTTGCTCATCTTTATAGCCTTTTATTTTTTATAAGATTCATTTGTATGCATGAGTTTTTCCTGCATGTGTATATGCACGTGTAGCCCCTGTGTGCCTATGAATGGTTGCGAGTCACCTTTAGAGTACTGGGAACCAAGACAGAGTCACCATGATAGACCATAAAGCCTAGGAAAAAATTGGCACCGCTAAAAGTTTTCTAACAGGCAATGATAAAAAAAATAGTTAAAATAATCAAACACATTAACTCAGGTGTTTCTGGCAGGGCTTGCTGTAGCACTCGAGAGACTCCACAGGCTGTCTCAGTTTGAGCACACAGGTATGCTTGCCAGAATCCAGGAACTCAGATCTTCTACTGTGTTAGGAAGTAGTGCTTTTACTGAATGAGGGAAGTTTTCTGCTTTTAAAGAAACACAATTTAACTATGGGAAATAAAGACTTCATAGATGTTTTCCCAGGGCTGGAGGGATAGTTCAGTGGTTAAGAGCACCGGAGAACTGGGCTGGATTTCCAGTATGTATGACTGAAAAGCTGGAAACGTGTTGAGGATGCTGTGTGTCCTGCCTCATGCGCCGCACACTTGAGTGCCCATGCACACAGTATGAATGCACACATAGCTGGGTGCGCACACACTCAGTCCTCCTCCCTTGGGTCTCAGGAGAACCACTCACCCAGAACACCTGTTAGACATGCGTCAGCAAGCAGGCTCTTGTGTATTTTATACCATTTGATGCTTGGTGCCTGTCACTTTACAAATGTTAGCTTGGTTTATCTTCAAGTGAGACTTTTCAGGTAGACACGGCTTTCCTGACTTTACAAATGAGGAAGTTGTGTTGTTTTGAAACCTTTGTCATGCTAGCTGAGGAGATAAGCGCCTTGCCTTGATCACAAAGCTAGTCACAGTTGGACTGAGATCACAGTTGAGTTGGGTCTTCTTGCGTGTTCCTCTCTCTGCCTCGTGTGTGTGTGTGTGTGTGTGTGTGTGTGTGTGTGTGTGTGTGTTTAGCGAACATTCGGCAGGGGCTGCCCCCTGGATTGGCATCTGGGTCTGGCCTGCCTTGCCCCCCCCCCCAGGCCACCGAGACTTCACAAGAGGCCTGTCTCCCAGATTAGTCCCAAAGACAACAGGCTCCTGAAGAAGAAAGCTGAGGCCCAGGGAGGCCTGGGATGGGAAGGGCTTCCCGAGAAGCAGTGGGGAACTTCCTCCTGGGAAAGCCAGGAGCAGGCCAGTTCCTCTCCAGGGCCAGGCAGCAGAGAACTGGGCCCCAGCTGTTCCTGCCTGGTCCCTTCTAGTCCTGACCAGCCACCGGAGACTGGAAGCCGAGCCTGCTCACTGCCCATTGTCCCAGCACCCCAGCGCTGTTTCCCAGGCACCTCCTGTTTACACAGGAAGCCCGCTCCTTGCTCCTGGATACCACCTCGTTCTCTTGATGGCTGGCTCCAAACTCGCATCCTCATAGGCTGCCTCGATGAGTGCAACTGAAGTCAGTTATTTTTGCTGGGTAGAGTAAAAGGGTGGCCTTACTTGGTATGCTGACACAAACCTATAACTCCAGCACACCAGAGGTTGAAGCATAAAGAACACGCGCTTAAGGCCAGCCAGCATGACAAAGGTTTCAAAACAACAGCAAAGTGTCACACATCTTCCACTGTCACTACCCTCCATCTGCATGTGGCTGTTGGGCCTCGGATGTTGATAAAAGCTTGAGTAAACATTCTTCTTCTGTGACATGGTGCTAGACAGACTATGGAAGGCGATCAGAACTCAGTGTGTACCCATCAATAACAGATCTTATATCTTGTCTTCCATTGCGAAGGGCACCTAATTTCAGCTGGGCTACAAATACGGGTGACGGTTTAAAACTGAGGCTTCCAGATCCTGTGTACTCTTCTCTTTGAGGCGGGGTCTCCGTCCCCTTCCTTGAATGTCAGTGCGCTGTGGCTGTCTGCAGCGGCGGCATGCTGCAGTGGACATCATGCTGTGTGGCTTCCCAGGCTTTGTTTGTGTTGCCAGACCCTTAACCTTCAACCACAGTCACCACATAAGAATCTCCTGGAGAATTTGGCAGACAAGAATGACTCTTTTTGGAAAGATAACACTTATTTCTTTTGTGTGCTTGTGCATGTGCGTATATGTGAGCACATGTATGTATGTGTATGTGTGTATGTGCATGTATGCGTGTGCATGTGTGGAGGTCAGAGGGCAACTTTTGGGAGTTGGTTTTCTCCCTCTACCAAGTGGGTCGTGGGGATCCAATTCACATTGCCATCAGGCTTTGTGGCAGGCGCTTTTACCTGCTCAGCCATGGTGCCAGCACTCACTGTTCTTGAAGCACCATCAAAGGAATGCAAATAAATTTCCCAGTTTAATAAAGTATTATCCCATGGAGTTTCTAAATAGCAATCAGAACTAGAATTCTCCTTCCTTTCCAACTAAAGATGGTAACAATGAAAAAAGATAGTGTGAAATTGCCCTTAAACTAGGAAGGGATAGTCCCATTAGGCCAGAAATAGTGAAATATTCCAGAAATGAAGAAGCCAATATGATGTGACAGCCATAATAAGCAGAAGTGATTCTGAGCTGCATGCCCCAAACACATGGAGAACGTGTCTCAGAGGAGGCACACGCGATCAAGGGACCCAACAGTGATGCTTGTCCAGCACGTGTGTGCTAAGCCACATAACCACTGTACAGGTGCGTTGTCACAGCCATTGCTTTCTCCAGTTAGCCAATGCCAGCATGCTCTTCACACCTTCCCTCCTCTCTTCTGAACCCAATGTCGTCTTCTAGAGGTGTGGGCTTCCACTACGGTCTGTGAGTCATAACCTTCCGACTGACAACTCAAACGATAACGAACACAGAAGGCACAGTTGTTTCTCCTCCACACACAGAATCTACACACAGTGCTGCATTGTTTTCTGGCGTTTGGCATCTGTGGTTGCTGTCAAGAAGTCTAACGATTCCTTTGTAGGAGACATGTTTCTTTTCTGATGCTTTGGGGGTTTTTAATGTTTGCTATGGTGTGTCCAGGCATGAGGCTGTTTGCATCTAATTTGCTTGGGGGTTGAAGTGCTTTGTCCTCATGAAGATCCATCTTTTTCATTGCTACTGAAGCTCAGATGGCTGCGTCTTTCACGATGGTCTCTTTTCTTATTCCAGATCCACTGGACCTTTTCATTCCCGATGCCTCCTCCCTTGACTGTCTTCCTTGCTTTCCATTGTTTCATCGTGCTGGCCAACCCTCTGGATAATTCCCATAGTTATTTTCTAGTTTACACTTCTCTTCAGCTTCATTTGACCTACAAAGTTACCTACTTCCACAAATTTTAATATTGATGATTTTTTTTTTTGAAACAGGGTTTTGCTATATAGACCAGGCTGGTCTCAAACTTGTGATCCTCCTGCCTCAGCTTCCTGAGTGCTGGGGTTACAGGTATTTGCCACCATATCCAGTTGATGACTGACTTCTAATGTGCGTGCGTGCGTGCATGTGTGTGTGTGTGTTTGTGTTTGTGTGTACATACATTTTAATCTCTCATTTAAGTAATTAATTAGGTTAGTATAATCATAGAATGGGGGAATCTGAATAAGAGATTTCTAAATATTCACTGCAACCCCCCTCAGAAGTCTATGGTGCTCAGGATTTGTGATGTTCTTGTGCATGGGTTGTACAAATCTCTGTGTCATCTCAGTTTTTGTATATGTGCTGACAAAGTGGGCGTGATGACCATGGGTTTTTAATTTCTGGAAGCTTTATTCCATTCTTTAAGACATTTCCTGGCATTTATTACTTATTTATTTACGTATGTGTTTATGCGTGTATTTATTTATGTGTTATGGGTGTTTTGTCTTCATGTATGTCTGTGTGCCATGTGTGTGCCTGGTGCCCACAGAGGTCAGAAGAGGGTGTCAGATCCCCTGGGACTGGAGTTACAGACAGTTGTGATCCACCATGTGGGAGCTGGGAATCGAACTCAGGTCCTCTGGAAGAGCAGGTGCACTTAACCACTGAGCCATCTCTGCAGACTCTCATTGGTGGTTTCTCTAGCTGAAAGAATGCTGCATTTCCTGGATTGTAGGGTTAGCATCACAGTTTTAATCTGGTTTTGTGAGGTGCCCTTTTTGTTTCTTTGCTGATATTTTGGTGTTGGATCAGTGTACAGGATGTTGTAAGTCCAATTCTGAAAACCCCTCCTGCTGCTTAGTGCTTCGATTTCTCCTGGGGACCTGGAAGAGACAAGCTTTGAGTTGCATCTCTGGTCTAAAGGGGGGAGGGAAGAGGAAACCATGATTTCTAACCCTTCTTTCTACAGAGGGTGCAGGCAGGTCTCTAAAGGTCCTGAGTTATTGGATCCAGGCTCTTGCAATTACTAAAGAAGTGCTATATCACTGAACTATATTATTATCCTGAAGATATTTTTTAAGCTCTCTCTCTCTCTCTCTCTCTCTCTCTCTCTCTCTCTCTCTCTCTCTCTCATGTGTGTGTGTGTGTGTGTGTGTGTGTGTGTGTGGTGTGTGTGTGTGTGTGTCTCGTCTGCTGCGCTGCCTGTGTCCGAGAACGTGTGGAGGGTGTCGGGGATTGACAACACAGAGACTTGTTCAACGATGTAAAGAAAACTTTAAGCAGGCCCCAAAAAGGTTCAAGAAAACTTCCTAAGAAAGGTTCCCACCAGAGAAGCTTCTGCTCTCTCTTCTCCCCTGGCTGGTTCTGCTCTGACACCAAAAACTGATCTGGTTTGGCAGAAGAGGCGATTAGCCTTTAGACAAGGTCGAGGTCAGGGCGGTTTCCGTGGGCAGGCCTTTTCCAGGACCTTATTGCCCTGGGCGTTGTATTGTTCTTAGTAAACATGTTTTTAGTAAACATTGTCTTACAGCTGCCTACTCCCAGGCCGAAGGGGAAATGGGTCTCTGCTCAAGGTCTGGTGTTCCCACGTGTGTGTGTGTGTGTGTGTGTGTGTGTGTGTGTGTGTGTTTGAAATTTAGAATGAATGTGTTGAGAAAGATAGAGGGATTGGTTTAGAGAGGTGAAAGGCCTCACTTCACAGGCCTGGCGTGTGTGTAGTCTGTGGGTTTTGTTTTGGATTTGTGTGCAGTGCCTGTGGAGACCAGAAGAGGGCGACAGATTTCCTGGAGCTGGAGATACAGTTGGCTGTGAATTGCCATACCTGAAAGTGGAAAACAGAACTCTGAAACCTGGAGGTGGTTGTGAACTGAAAGTTGAAAAAAGAACTGAAAGTTTTCAACTTAAAGTTGGAAACAGAACTCTGAAACCAGGCGGTGGTGGCACACGCCTTTAATCCCAGCACTCAGGAGGCAGAGGCAGGCGGATCTCTGAGTCCGAGGCCAGCCTGCTCTACAGAACCAGTTCTAGGACAGCCAGGGCTGTTACATGGAGAAAGGAAAGCCTGTCTTGAAAGAGAAAACAAAAACAAACAAAAAGACAAGCCAGAAACTAGAACTTTGGTCCTCCGTAAGAGCAGTATGTGCCCTTAACCACTGAACCGACTCTCTGGGCCCAATCCTGTTTTTTAAAAAAGCAAGTAAATTAATCGCTTTTATGGCTCAGATTTAGTCCCTGGCACTGTGTATGCTACAGTCAAAGCTCCCCAAATGTATTTTATTTTTGATTGACACACAGGAATTAGGAACATTTATGGGACATCATGGCACTGCAATTGTGTCCGGGCAATTGGCATAGTTATCACATTTACCATTCATTTGTATTGGGCACAGCCAAAATCCTGTTCACTAGGTTTTTTGAAACATTCTTTTGTGAAATGTTATCATATTGTGTTGTTGACTATTAGAAACCTTGTTTTTTTGGGGGGGGGAGGCTAAGGAGATGCTTCAGTTGGTAAAAACTCTTGCTGCACAGGCATGATCATGTGACTTCAGACCGTAGCATGTGTGTAAAAGCTGGGGTCCGTGTGGAAATAGGTGGATCCCAGGGCACATGCTTGCCAGCCATAGCAGCATGCTCCAGATTGAGCGAGAGAAATAAGATGTCTCCAAAAAGAAAGTGAAGCGATGGGGGGACACCCAGTGTCAACTACTGGCTTCCACATGTTCATGCACAGGGGAATGAATCTGTCACACACACACACACACACACACACACACACACACACACACACACACACACACACACACAGAAGGAGAGAGGGAGAAAGGGAGTAACAGAAGACTATTTCTTTCACAGTTTCAGGTCACGTTGAAATTGCAAGCCCTTTGTATATGCTGTTCTCTCACCCTGACAAGCTCTAGATGTCACTGATCAACTTCCTTCCATACAACTAGATACCAAGGCTTTACAAGTTTAAATCTCACCCCAGAGCACACAAGGAGGGAATGGGTTTGTCAGGATTTGAACAAAGGCTTTCCTGACTCCCCTGAGTCCTTAAATAGCGAGAGCTCCTGATGTTCTTCATGGAAATTTCCAAACACAGCCCATCTCACGTCACACAGGCATCAAACCTCCAATGGTCACCTTGCTAAATTTGTTTTATCACTGCTGTATTCTTTGCCTAGCCTTCTGTTAATCTATCCCTCCCCCACTGTGTGTGTGTGTGTGTGTGTGTGTGTGTGTGTGTGTGTTTTCACTCGCACCATGGCAAACACATGGAGGGCAGGGACAACTTTTGACAATTGGTTTTCTCTTTCCACCTTGCTTGAGCCAGATCTCTTGTTCCTCCCGACGTGCTGAGTGCCCCTGGGTAGCTGGCCTGTGAGCCCCAGGGTCATTCCTCCGTTTCCACCTCCCATCTCAGCTCGAGTGTGCATGTCCCAGCTGGTCACCACCACATCTGGCTTCTGTGGATCCAAACTCAAGTTGGCAGGCCTGCTCTGTGAGACCCTTCATCTCCCCAGGCCGATCCCTCTGCCTTTCACCATACATTCCGTTGTTAACTCCAGGCACTGTACTCCTGAATGGTCATCATGGACATTGTTGATGTTCAATGGTTCTCTAGGCACAAGCGAATCCGTCTCAAGTGCCATTCTGTGAGGCGAGGTGAATGCATGTGTGTTTATGAAGTGTGTGTCCCCATTCATGTGTGAAATGGGAATACCACTAGTTTTGTAGACAAGTCTCTGTGCTGTCCTGGAGAGAATCACTCTTTTTTTTTTTTTTTTTTTTTTTTTTTGGTTTTTACAAGACAGGGTTTCTCTGCATTGTTTTGGAGGCTATAGGTCCAGCCCAGCCTTGAACTCACAGAGATCCGCCTGCCTCTGCCTCCCAAGTGCTGGGATTAAAGGCGTGCGCCACCACCGCCCGGCAAGAATCACTCTCGATATCTTTCCCCAGATCAGTTTTTCCTGTAATAGAAAAATCACACAAACAGACTCTCACCAGGTCCCCTTCCTGAGGCAAGCTTTCTTCCCTTCAGCTGGATTTTGAAGAGTAGTGGTTAATACCTGCTGTGTGTGTGTCAATCACTAGTTGTTTTTATTGTTGCGTAGTACTCCGTTGCTTGGCTACAATGCATCTAGTTTACTCATTTTCCTGTCGTTGAACACCTCAGCCATGTTCAGTTTTGAGCTACATATTACTCTAAAGCTGTTATGAACATTTTGACTGTTTTTAGCATTGGGTTAAGGGGAGAGGCATAACAGCTACTGTTATGAGGAGGTACACAGAAAACATGTATTTAAAAAGAGATGTCGGTGAAAGACCAGGAGAGAAAGGATGCATAGTGAACCCTAGGACTTGAGGCTGCCCCCTGACTCTTAGTGGCAGAGACTTAGGACTCAACTTAGTTCACACTTTCCCCAGAAGCCTTTTCTGACCAGCATCAGGCATGAGCTGGCTCTCTTACAGCACTTGGCACCATTTCTTTGTCTCACTCATGTATTTCTTTGACTTTTTAGTGTATGTATGCATGCGTGTGAAGGCCCGAGGGAAAACCCTGAATGCTGTCCTTCAGGACTGTCTCGCTCTCTTTCTATTTTATTTAAAAATTATTGTTGCTGTCACATGGACCGTGGTGCCCAGGCAAATGACAGCCCTGTGGAGTTGCTTCTCTCCCACCTTTATGTGGGCTTTGGAAATCACAGGCTTGTACAGCGAGCGAGCGTCTTTACCCGCTGAGCCATCATCTCGCTGCCGCCCCCCCCCCCACTATTTCTTTTTCGAGACAGGGTTTCTCTCTGACCTGGAGATTGTCAAGTAGGCTTTTTTTTTTAATTAAAACATTTAAAAATGTGTAAGTCCTAGCACATGAGGCTTCCCCTCTCTCTCTCTCTCTCTCTTTCTCTCTCACTAGCAAAAGCATGTGTTTACAGAAGATCAAGAGTGGATTCTGTTTATGTCCCTTGGCCTCTCTGCACTTCAGTTTCGCCTCTAAAAGGTAGGAATGAAAACACTGTCTCCTGGAGTTGCTGGGAGATCTTGGAAAGTGCTGGGTGAGGAGCAGGTGTCTGAGCCTTGACAATAATCACATTATCTTTGATGTGAAGCCAACAAACACACTTGATCACACGAAGCTTGTGATCCTGGTGACCGGGACACCTGGTTTCACTGTCTGAGGTCAGACTGGACCACAGGTGGGGCCTCAGTGTCCCCTTGTCCTCGGAGGTGAGGGTGACGCTGGACCTTTGCTTTGAAGAGGTCATCGTGCCACTTGGCAGCTGCCAGCAGGACCTTGGAGGGAAGATGGTGTCTCCAGCCACTGGCCTCTGCCAGCCACGGTGTGGGGGAAGGCTGTAGGGAGCCATGGGAACGGGCAGGGCAGGGAGGCCAGGTGGTCTTAGGAGGCTGCAGGCAAGGCTCGGCTGATATGAGAATGTCAGGGCTCTGGAGGGGATAGGGTTTCTGCCGCCTCCAGCTGCCCTAAGCCGCTTCTGCTGTTTTCCAGAGGGACCCAATTACCATCCCTTTGCAGGGCCAGGCTGTGGGAGATCCCGGGGAGATAGGAGGCAGCTCCCAGCAGGGCAGCAGAGGCCTTTTAAGCTCCTTTCACCATACACCTGTTCATGATCATCTGAGATTTGGGGGCTGGTTTGGGAAAACGTCAGAACTTCTGAACACAGTCCCCCAAGTCTCTGCGGAGCCGCGGGCTTTCAAAGTGCTCTCCTAAGAGCTGATGTGTCTGATCTTCATCAGAGCTTGCCAGCGGCCTGGATGGGCTTTATGGCCTCCCCCAGCAGCACCCCTGCAGTGCAGAGAAGGGGAGCCAGTTGGCTGTGGTGACCTGTTGAGAAAGTGACCCAGGATTTCTGTGTCTGTGGAGCCTCTTCCCTTTGTCACTCAACAAGCATACCTTGGTTCTCCAGTTGGCCTTAGGGGCTACCATCCTCTATTGCATGAGCAAGCCTTTCTGTCTCATTCATATAACCTGCTGGGCTCTTGAAGGTATTTGAGCAGTGGCTCCTGACAGAGTGTCTAGCTTACCTTATATGCAAAGGATGTGCAGGGTGGAGTGTTCTCTGTCCCCAAGAGTGGATGGCCAGACATGCCTTACAAGAATGAAACCTGTGGCACTGGAAATACTACCAAGCAGTGTGATGTCAGGTATAAGGGTCTCCATGAGGGCTTTGGCTAAACCATAAGTCCTCCCAATGGGGCATCTCTACCTGCAAGTGTAAGACAGAAGGAAGGAAGACAATTAGGGTTTCATAGAATGGAGAGAAGGGCCTTCTGTGAAAAATGGCTTTAAATTCACTGAGAGCTGTGTATCAGGTACCCAGATACCTTGTCTTACCCCATCCTCACCACAGTCGTGGAAACAGGTAGTTTCCCATTTTATACAGTTGCCAGTATGCATACCCAGGTGTGCTGAAGTCAGTGTCTTGCTTAAGCCCTCTCTGGCTCTAGAGCCGTTTTCCCACTGGGAGAGTTCTTTGGGGAAGGTGAGTTGGTGGGTGTGTTTAGGGGCAGAAGATCAGGAGCCCTTAGCCAGCCCTGGAAGCAGTAGGACTGAATGACAAGAGCACGGAGTCAAACCAAGTTGTCTGTGAATGGAGTCAACGGGGAGAAGTTTGATGAATAGCTTCCTGTTCAGCCTTGGCACTGGGTACCCTGTTTGGTCCTCTCGATGGCTAGGCAGCTATTTTTCCTGCCTGCCTTCCCCGCCGTGATATATATCCTCTTCTCCAGCTGGCCCTGTCTCCAGAATCAGTGGTCGCTGGATTTTTGTTCTGTCATTGCTAAGTTCTTTTCTGGCTCCCACCTTGCTTTTGCTGTCCCTGCTTCCTATGGCCCTCTATCTCCATTATCCAGGTCCTATCTTTTCATGTCCACTGGAATTTTAGTGCCTCCTTGAAGTCTTCCTTGACCATTACAGTTGCATTTTTTTTAGTTGAAAATACCTGGCCTCTTCCCACAGTCTGTCTAACCTCTGTGGTCTCCCTAGCTCAAGTGGGGCCCCAGTCCCCCCACTCTTGGCTAGCCCTACAAGCATCGTGGACAATGGACACAACGAGGGGTCAAGTCCTTCCCATGTAGCTCCCGATTCAGTCTTCATAGTGACTCACAAGAAGCAACAACTCTTGTCATGTAAAGATGAGGCAGCTAGAGAGTTAGAGAGGCTGGGTGGTATGCCCAGAGGATTCCACTT
This sequence comes from Mesocricetus auratus, assembly GCF_017639785.1. Classification (NCBI taxonomy): domain Eukaryota; kingdom Metazoa; phylum Chordata; class Mammalia; order Rodentia; family Cricetidae; genus Mesocricetus; species Mesocricetus auratus. The sequence continues at coordinate 37,391,627 of NW_024429267.1, read as the reverse complement.
TTGAATAGGTCTCCCTCCAGAGCGCATCGTGCTTTTGCTCACTTTCCTTGTTTTTAGCTTCTGTGGAGCTGGGGAAAACATTATATCAACACTATCCCTGGTATATACATGATTAGAGCCAGGCTCCCGGGTATCTGAGTAAGGGCTGTGTGTACAGGACATTGTATATCTACAAGGAGAGCTGTGGATGATGGACACTTTACCTGCAATGAGAGCTGGGTGGGAAGGATGCTGTACATGCAATAGAAGCCATATGTGCAGGACACTGTACATGCAATAGAAGTCATATGTGCAGGACACTGTACATGCAATAGAAGTCATATGTGCAGGACACTGGCCATGCAATAGAAGTCATATGTGCAGGACACTGTACATGCAATAGAAGTCATATGTGCAGGACACTGTACATGCAATGAGAGCTGTATGTGTAAGACACTGTACCTACAATAAAAGCTGTGTGTGCAGGACATCATAGCTTGGTGATATAGCTAGTCACTATGAAGGTGCCTTACTGTATGCCCATTTCTGCCTTTTCTTGTTTTATCTTTTGCATGTGGGGAGTGTAGAGGCATGGGTGAAGACATGTACCATGTAGTATACAGCTCAATCTTTTGCCAGTTTTCACTAGGAACATGAAGCAGAGTGGCTAAGCAGCTTGCACCTTCTGGGATCTCAAAAAATGCTCAGTGGAGTGATGAGAGGATTTGGGCTTTCTTCCTAACCCTGGCCGCAGCTCATGGTTCCTGATATCACTTGAGATCAGAGTCCTCCTGCCCAGGCAAGATTCACCAGCCTGGAGGCAGGCAGCAGGGGAGGAATGTAGTCTCTAGCCTGCTGCTGACACCATCTCTGGGGGCTCTCCCACCCCAGCTCCTGGGGAAGCAGGGGATTAGAGGCCTAATTCCTCCAAGAATCCTGTTTTTCTTAGCTTCAAGAGGATTGCTTTTTAGGAAAGGCCCCTCATTTAATCAGCCTGAGTCAACAGCTTCATTTATTTGGACACGTGATGTTATGAAATGGGCAACTGCTGTGTTTTTGTATCACATATCTGACCACCCCTCCAGGACGGCATCAGGAGGGGAGGTGCTGTAGGCTACAGCTTGGGGCTCCTGTGGAGCCGGAAGCGAGGCACCATGTCTACTAGCCTAACACTGCTCTCTCTGATTTTATAACATGAAAATGACCACGGAGGGCTCCCATACCTAGCTTCCTCTCCTCTGGGCGCTTTTGAGTCAAAATTCTTTATTCTCTTTCTCCCTCAGAGTTAAAGGAGATGATCTATTAACTACATCTGCGGATGGTGAGGACAGGTAGAGGGAAAAGGTAGTCAGAAGCGGTGGCACACATCTGTAATTCCAGTTTTGGGGAGGTGGGCGCAAGAAGTGAGTTTGAAACCAGCCAGAGCTGCATCATAAGACCCTGTCTCAAGAGAGAAGCAACACTCATTATTTATCAACAGCTCATTGCTTACAATGCAGTGAGCTGTACTCTTTTCCACCCCCTCTCCATCTCTGTGTTTTCCTAGTCTGTCACCCTTACATGCTTGGGGACAGTGAACATGCCTCTCCTATGGCCCAACCCTTCCTCTTCACCCCACGTCTAACTTTGGTGTTGACAAATGACCCAGATTTTCTTCCTGGCATCGATGCAGCCATCACACATTATTTTTACCGTAAAACCAAGGAAAAACATCAACAAGGAAAGCATTTCCACTCTCCAGAGTGGAGGGCAGAGGTGAAGGAGAGGTTAGGTAATGTCCTCCCCAGCCACACAGCCTGGAAGGAGCAGAACTGAGTGTGACATGCACACCTGTATGACTGCAGAGTGTGATGGTCAGAGTGGGGCAGACTCTGTCTTTCTGGAACTTTTGCGACCCTAGCCAGGTTCAGACTTTTGTCGTAGTGAACAAGACCAACGTAATGTGCTTCTTACTGCTCCCTCTAGTCACCCTTCTCCAAGGGCAGTTATTTACATCAAATGTGTCAGTCGAGATGGACACTCAGTACATTTGGACCAAATGGATGTCACCATGAATAAAGAGGCCAGAGCTGAGCCTGGCTGCCTCTGCCCTTCCCTGAGTACAATCACAGCCAGCTGAACTCTTTTACTTACACTACGTTCTGCCTTGGGCACCCCAGAGCCAGATGGGAATGAGTCAGCACAGGAGGGTTACCACCCTTTCCCCGGAGTACAGTTGGTCACTATTTTCATTCCCTAGACTGTGAGCAAAGGGGGCTGAGTGTTCATCCTTAGTTTTTCCCAAATAGGATATTATGAACAGCATCAGACATTGAGGGGGCAACTATCTCAAGTGGAAAGTCTGAAAAGACAGTGATTGTTCTCTCTCTCTCTTTCTCTCTCTCTCTCTCTCTCTCTCTCTCTCTCTCTCTCTCTCTCTCTCTCTCTCTCTCTCTCTCTCACACACACACACACATCTTGCTGGCTTTAGACTCACAGTCCTTCTATCCCAGTCTATTGTGTGCTAGACTTACAGGCACACTCATCCGATTCTTGTCTTCTGCTTTATAATGAGGGTCCTTGGCCAGGAACTGCTATGCAAATGTGTTTAAGATAGTAAAATTAACCTCCAGAATTGCTAAGGGTCTGGACAAGGGACGACTGGGAGAAAAGGAGTCAAATGCACTTTTGGGTAGATTAAGAAAGCAAATCCCAGTGCTGAGTCTGGAAGCTTCTGAACAAGGTAATGGGACCTTTTTTTTTCTGTTGATCTCTCAAACCATCTCACCCTGTGATTTTTTTTTTCTTCTTTTGCTCTGGGATTTATCAGAGACATTGGGGCCAGGAGTGTAGCAGGACTAAAGTTACTGGGACAAAGCTGTAGGCAGGTCAGTACTCCACAGGGGAGTCCCAAGGGCCTGCAGGCAGCCGCTGCCACCAAGAACTTCTAAGGCCAAGAAAGGGAAGCCTCGAAGCCAAACATCCCTGCACGGTCCCAGGCAAATGTGTTCCTCATCAAGGCAGATACAAACAAAGTTTATTAAAAAGCCTTCTAGAAGGACATTCCAAATCACCAGCAGGCCTCCTCGAGGTGACTGTCCATTTTCTTATGTGCTCTCATTCCAGCCACGTTGGAGCTTTTCAAACACCGACTCACCCATGTGTCTAGGAAGGAAAATAAACACACAGCTCGGGGTGACCTGGCTCTCAGTGCGAGCATGCACTCTGTGACACTGTGGCTAGTAGGGTCGATAAGGATGACCCAGGAATGGAGGACACACAGGGCATTGGGACCTCTTAGTCTGTGGGGTTTGAACCTCCTCTTTGTACCCTGATAATGGCCCACCAGGCAGGGGAAGCACCCTGTGGCTGTAGTAATGGTGGTTTGCTGTAGTAGAGCAAGCTCTGAATTGAAAAGGCCACGGGTCTTTCTGCATTCTGAGACTGGGGAGGGCTTATCTCCAACTAATTGGACATTTTTTTTAATCTGTGAAACTGCAGATTTTTTTCAGTAGATCGGAGCGACAGTTCTCTGACTGGAGTTGGACTTGGGATTCTTGGAGGTTGCTCAAAACATGTTTTGGGTAGTGTTATTTACTTCTCTCAACTTATGGAAGGAGCAATGTGTTTTAGTTCATGGTTTCAGAGAATTTAGCCCTTGGTTGCCTGTCCATGTGTGCTTGGGAAGAGCATCACAGTGGCAGGAGTGTGCGCCTGGGGAGGGCTCTTCACTGCTGGGCTAATCAGGAAGCAGGGAGGGAGACAGGAAGTGGCCGGGAACCCCATGGGCCTCCCCCAGTGATTTGCTTTCTTCAGCAGGGCCCCATTTCCAAGGTTTCCAGAACCTCCTAAAACGGTGTCACCATCTGGGTACTAGGGATGCTTCAACACTAAAACAGGCACCCCCGTGGAATCTGGGGGTCTTTGTGGCATGATACAATTTTCTTCAGTGAGGGGAACCAAGATTCTGATTTTTGTGTAATCTGAGTACATAAGAGGACTGGTAAGTTAACAAGGGGGAGAGTAGATTCTATCTCAAATATCTTTGGTTGCCACTGCCTCTTGTGTTCTTTCTGGCATCTATCCTTCCTAAAACTCCATCACTTCATGAGCAGGATGACTTAATTACTGCCTCCTGCCCTTGGTCATTGGGTGTGAGCATCTGCAGCAGGACCTATGCTGTTAGCAAAGACTGCGATACATGAGTATAGTTATTGCTAAAATATTTATTATTTTGGGTGTGTGCATTCCTGAAGGTGTCTATGTCACGACTTATATGTGGAGGTCAGAGGACAGACAGTTTGAAGGAATTGATTGGCTCTCTCTCCAATGAGGGGTCAAACTCCAGGCAGTTCAGTTTGTCAGGCTTGGCACCTTTTCCTGCTGAGCCATGCTGCTCACCCTGTTGTTGCTTTTACTGTTAAACACATCTGTTACATTTGCTTATTCAACATTTTGGGGAGACGAGGAGTGTCCAGAGAAGAAAAGGAAGAGTGGGAGAAGAAACAGGGAGCCCATAACAGGTCAGGGAAATCTTGATGCTGATTTGTGGGTGCAGAGAGATGGCTCAGCAGTTTAGAGGGCTTGTTGCTCTTGCAGAGGATCTGAGTTCAAGTTCCCAGCACCGAAATGGTGGCTAATAATTCCCTATAATTCCCATTCCAGGTAATCTGCTGCCCTCTTCTGGCATCTATGGGCACTGCATGCATGTGGTACACACACACACACACATATGCAGGCGAAACATCTATACTCATGAAACAAAAATAAATAAACCTTAAAAAACTTCTATTTGTAACAATTTATTGATAGTTTCCTATGAACACGTATTACATGTAGAGACTGCAGCAAGTGCCCTTTAAAAGTGCTTCTCTTGGTCAGCACAGTTTACAGGGAGAAACATGATGATTCCAAACCTACTCCATACCGGCTCCTGCTGGAGGTGACAGTCAAGTCAAGGTCACCAGAGCAGCCCAGTCCTAGCAGAACCCTCCTTCCAGGGAAAGGCCCTGAAAAGCCGTCTTCTCTGGGATTCTAGAAGAGTGGTTGATGGGGAAGACTTGACGGGAAGGGCTCCTGACGCCAGGGCCTCCTTCACAGCTTCCTATCCTAAGAAGCTTCTCCGAGGAAATCCCCAGTTTTTCTTGTTGTCAAGGGAACACAGTTTCCCTATGGCAGACATCACAGGAGTTCTGCTCTGCTTATCTGCCTGGCCTTTGAGGGTGCTTAGGACCCGCTTGCTGAGGGCAGAGGTATAGTCAAGAAGTTGTTAGGAATTAAGTCTGGGATTAGAGAAACTAAGTTTACTTCCTGGATCTGCCACTTCCTGGATGAGAATCTGGGGTGATTTCCTCAATAACATTTAGCCTGTTTTCTTACCTGTGAGAAGGGATGATGATACTAGTTACTATACAAGGTTTTGTGAGTTGGATACAATGATTCAGTACCTAGACACTGGAGAAATACCAGAAATTACTGTTTGCGGGGTTCACTAGAAGTTCTCAAGCCTTCCAAGTTCACGACTTATTTGAATTAAAAAAAAAGAAGATAGGGACTCCTGTTCTTTTCTGTGGTCTTAGGAAACAAGATTTCGATTTAGAACCCACTAAATGTCATCAGGAGACACAAACTAGAGTACAATGTCCCTACCCAGCAGCCCTTTATTTGTGTGTGTGTGTGTGTGTATCACAGCACTTAATGTTATTTGTCATCTCCTTTAATAACCAAGTTTATTTAAGCACATATTTTTTTTAAACTAGTGGCCACCCCAGAACCTTAAACATCTAGGCAAACTCCCTCTCTCTGTGTCACACCCCAGTTCCACACACTTTGTTTCTCCTAAGGCAGGGGATTGTTAAATTGCCTGAGACAGTTTGGAACTCACGATCTTCCCATCGTAGTCTCCTGAGAATTTCAGATTTTGTATGCCACTGTACCTACTTTGTTTGGGACTACTCCTCCTTCACAGAGGCTCGTAAGAGAGGCGCGTTGGGTGTTCTCTGCCATCAGAGAGTACAGAGCAGGAAGTCCCACTTATTCTTGGGCTGAAACTGCAGCCACCCCATATAGATGACCCCTACTGAGGTCAACAGAGCAGAGACAGCATCCTGCTCTAAGGGTTGCTGTGCAGGACCAGGCCCGTGCCCAGTGTGAGCATGACTAGGGAGACACAGGCTGACTGAGGAGGCCAGCTGACTGGCGTGGACTCCTTAGGCTGCCATCTTGTGGCAACTGCTTTTAGTCCAGTTCTGCCTGCCAGTTCTAATATCTTCAAAGACACCCTCCTTGGTGTCTTACACAGCACTTGCATATTTTGACATGTGGGGCTCTGAGTCTCAACCTCCTTTGGAGGAAAAGCAGAATGGACAAGACAACTCCAGAATGGGCCTTCTCCATGTAGGTCATTCAGGCCAGCAGTAACTGCAGGGCGACCAGGTGATGTGTCTGGGGCAGCATGATACCAGCACACGAGTGTGGCTGAGCCCTTCCCGTAGATGAGTCTGTTGACTCCCAACAGCAACCTACTGAGCCGAACCCTGCGTTTCAGCCACACCCTCAACAGCATCTCACCAGGTAGCCCTATCTAGCTTAGAACTTCATATGTGGGCCAGGCTGGCCTTGAACTCACAGAGACCGGCAAGTTTCTGTCTTCCAGATGCTTGGATTAAAGGTGTGCACCACCACACCTGGCCTGTTTCCCCCGTTTATAGACTCCAAGGCGTGGAGATATGAAAGCTCAAAGCCTGGAAGCAAATTTGTAGTAGAGTTGGAATTCAAAAAGTTCTTGTTAACTTTAAAGGGCATTTTACCTCCCCCTACTGGCCCCTTGCAAGCCCTGCAGGATAGGCTGTGGAGCCACAGACCTGGGAGCCTGTCCTGGCTTGGCCACACTCAGTCACTTCACCTCAAAGTGGGGCTTCCTCATAGGGTAGTGGGAAGGATCAAGGGAGCACGTCAGTGCATCTAGTACAGTGCAGGCTCTGATTGTGGGTCTGTCTTCCCTTCGGTTTGAAGGGAAGAGGTGGGAGGGCTCACCTTTCCACTTGGTCCCTCTACCTTTAAACCTCTTCCTCCTTTCAGCTCCAAAACACTTTTCGTGTTAACATCAGGAGTTCCTTGACCTCGGCGATTCGTTTCCTTATCCGGTCAGCTGGGCTGCACAGAAAAGGTTGTGCTACCTAACATAAAGAACTTTGAACTAGAATTTAGGAGGTTTTGCCTCTCATCCAGTCTCTCTGAGCCTCAGTTTCCTCATCAGTGAGACAGGAGAGCCGTCCATACACTAGGCTAGTGAGCATATGTGGTGCATATGCAGCTACTTCCTGATTCTACATCCACTGTAGACCATGATTAATCAATTGCAGCATCTTCGTTCGTGATCCTGAATGTGGCACAGAGTCCTCCCGCACACATGGAGGCAATCACTGTCAACTGCTTAGAGACGAAATGACAGTTAGAGCCTCTTGGATATTTCTGGAGCTATTTGCTGCCTTAGGACCCTTTCAGCTCTGCCACTGTGGTTCTATTACCAGACCCAGCGGTGCTCTGAGAGAAGGGCAGGGAGCAGATGTCTGGCCCGGTGCATCTAGTAGCTTTGTCACCATGGACAAGTGGCTTACATCCCCTGATCTCTATTTTCTAGTTCGGAATAGGGGAGTTTTAGCACATGCTCTCTTCCTCGGCATCACCGCGAGATTGAAATCACTGCAGCTTTTTGTAGGTGAGGTCTACCCATTAAGTTACACCCTCTGCATTTAGATCAGGGTCTGGTTCAGAACAGCACAGTAGAATGTTAAATCTGTAGAAAGAAAGGAACTACAAACCCATGCAGAATGTCTAGAGAACTGACACTCAGACTTGGTGGAATATGAGGCTAGTGACTGGTACCCTTGCAGCTGTACATTCCAGGGTTCCAAGGAGATCATCCAGAAGACCGAGGTGGGGCCTGGGAATCCTATTTTCAACAGGCCATTCTGGGAATCCTGCTGTAGGCAGTCTGTGGGAAGCATGGGCTCAGGATTAGAGGACCTTAACACCGTTGGGGGGGCCTCTCTTTGTGCCCATTGCTTGCCAGGAGTCAGATCAGGCAGTGCTTTGGAGTTTTGAGTGCGTCTGCAGGGAGGGAGGCACAGGTCCCCAGCTGACAGATGCTCTTAGCTGTTACACTTGGTCTGTGAGGCATGCTCAGAAAAGAGTTGAATGAGAGTGCCAGGGCCCAAGCTCATTCTTAACTGTCTCATGGAGGATCCTGTCTTATGAGGAGCCTCCATAACTCTCCCCAACTTGAGCCTCAAGCCCAAATCATGCTCCCGATGAAGAAACAGTCAGGAAACACACACACACACACACACACACACACACACACACACACACAATTGATTTGGCTGTCTACATGGCTCCTAAAACAAGAAGTAGAAAGTAAAACACTTGTCATGTCTGAGCTTTCTTTCTTCTGTGCATTCAACAGAGGTGTTTGCAAAGACCCATTCGTTAGGTGGAAATGGAACCCTCTCAACCTTGTGTTTCAGCTAGTGTGCTAATGGAGTCTGTATGGAGATGGCACCCATCACAGGAACCCACACTGAATCTCTGCTTTCAGAAACGGGTCTCAGTGGGCACAGCCTGCCATTCCTCTGATCTCTTGGCACTGGATTCAGAATACTGCTAGTGATAGTGTATTGAGTTCTCTCTCCATGAGTTCTTCTAAGGTCCCCTGCCCCCATTCAGATACTCCACTGTGTCTGCTTCAGTGACTCTACAAACCATGCTAACTCATGAGTTCACCAGGACCTAGGACAAGCAAGACACCATCACATTTAGGTTAAAAGAAGCCTAGCCTGAGCCATATGCCTTCTTTTGCATTGTCTTAGGTGGCTAGGAATGTTCTGGAGAATGCTCTTGCTACAGTGAAATGTCACCTGGATGTGACACCCAATACCCAGCCCCTGAACACTAGTCCCAGACTCCTTCAGGGCCTCTTGCTGCCCTAGCCAGCGCTTCCTTTCTCACAAGTGAAACCAGATGGCTGGGGTGGGCAGTGAGGGTGACTTGAAGAGACCCAGGGAAAGTTGAAGTTTTGATCCCACCCTCTGCTCCAAACTGCTTCTGAATGGGTTCATCCATGAACGAACCCCCAGATCTCCCAATCACCATGAATCTGATCCTTTATTTAGTCCTGAATTTCGGAAGCTAATCTTTTATTTATCTCTACTGTAATCCCACTTCAGGCTCTGTGTGGAACATTCCACTTGGGGAAAGACCTCTAAGATTTCAGAAAGACTCCCAGTTGGGAAATGTAAGGGTTTAGGAGGGAAAGTAAAACCAGGCCGCGGATGTTTTGGCTCCATGTGTGAGTTGGAGGAAGAATGCAGCTCATTTGGGTTCCTGGGCTGGGTAATGAGCCATGGGCAAACTCTCTGTCACTTAGCCACAGAGGATGGTGGAAGAATGGGTGGGGCCTGGCATGACATGAGGCAAGGCAGACTGGCTGAGATACCCCACCGGCTTTTCTCAGCGGCAGCTTGGCCCTAAAGCCGGAGACAGGGTCACTGAAAGTCACTGCTGCTTGGAGTTTAAGTTTTATTCTCTGGTGGATGGGGAGCCAAATTACAGCATCAACATGGAACATAGGGACGATGTGGCAGGTAGGGAGAAGACTCACCCCTTCTTCCCACCGACCCAGTCTCAGCCAGTGGACTCCAAGGGGCCCTGAAAGGAACACCTGGCCTCTGGCTGGCTTCTAGAATATCATCTGCTGTCATCCCTTCATGACTGCATTGTATATGCCAGGTCCAGGTTTGATCTTGGCCACTATGAGACCAGGAGCTGTCACTGCCCTCATAGGTCATGTGGAGTAATAAAGTCATTTAACTAAAACTGCGGTGGAAGGAGGTGTCTTAGTCAGTGTTCTATTTCTGTGAAGAGAGACCATGACCAGAGCAGCTCTTATAAAAGAGAGTACTTCATGGGACTTGCTTGCTCCCTGAGGGTTAGTTCATTATCAGCATGGTGGCCACGGTGCTGGAGAGATAGGTGAAAATTCTACATTACAGTCCACAGGTGGAGGGGAGCGGGAGAGACAGGGTAGGAGGGAAGGAGGGAGGGAGGGAGGGAGAGAGAGAGAGAGGCAGGAGGGGAGAGAGAGAGAGAGAGAGAGACAGACAGACAGACAGACAGATACTGGGCCTGGCTTGAGCATTTGAAACCCCAAAGCCCATATCCAGCAACACACTTCCTCCAACAAGGCCACACTTCCTAATCCTTGTCAAGTAGCACCACTCTAATGACTAAGCATTCAAATACATGAGCCTATGTGTTTGACCACTGGGGACTTTGGGGACTATTTCTATTCAAACTGCCCCAGAGAGAGAGGGCTTTGGTGCCTCCTAACAGGGCAGGAAGCTCTTGCTGGCTGCCAGAGGGTAGTCGGCTGACCGATGGAGGGTGAATGGGCATGAGGCAGAGCTGTGAGGGTACCGAGTCACCACAGACCTCTCCACTATTCCTTCTAGCTTCTCCATGCCTCATTCTAAACCACAGCTGTGACTTGGGCCTCTGGGGCATTTGGCATGCATTCAGGACTCCAGTAACTTGCCTCTGGGCCCAGGCCCTGCTCTCACCTCCAGAACCAGCCAGCTCCCCCGAAGACCCTCTTTGAGAAGGCAGTTTCTGAGTCTTTATTCCTCTTTGATCGGTGCCCTCTCCTATGTACACATAAAACAAACCCACTTCCGAGTCAGCCCGGTCCTGCAGGGCTTACCCAGAACCTGCTCACATTCTTCATGAACAGTCAGCCTCAGAAGTTTGCTCCTTAGCTTTATCCATGTTCTCCTATCCAGGGGACAGGGCTTGCTCTGGGACTCGGTAAGTGATGCAGGGAGGGAGGCGAAAAGACAGCCCCAGGGGTGGGTTCAGGGAAGTCTTTCCGGAAGCAGAGCACTCCTCTTGTCCATTTCCACTTTCAACTCCTATTTGTATGCTACCCTCGGCTCTGGTCTGTCACTGGTGTTTCTGGGATTCAGCTTCAAAGGAGAGAGATGGGAAGGTCTTTGAGTTCTAGTCTGACATCTGCCCATCTAACTGATGTGGGTTAATAAGGTCCTTAGTGGAGGTGGGATTTTTTCCTCCCAGAATCTCATCACTCAAGAAAACATAATGGTTAGTTTCTACCATTGTTCAGATCTGTGTGCCTAGGCTAATGCTTTCTTGTGACTAACATTAGCATCTCTTCTCTGAGTGAGGCCCCATGCCCCTGCCTCTCCCATGGTCTACTCCACTTTTCCTGCCTTTCCATTTAGCACTCTCTGATGGTCTCCGGAGAGACATTTGCAAAGAGCCTCAGAGTCTTTCTGTCCCTCTAGCTGGGATATGCTGTATATGAGGACCCTCAGGAAACTTTCAGGACTCCCTTGTGCTGCTGTCTTTGGGGTCTCACTAGAGACAGTGCCTGTTAGTCCACTGATAGTGCTACAACACTATCCCTGAGGTAGGGTGGCTCAGAAACAGCAGAAACTCACTCATCACTGTTCTGGAATCTGCAAAATCTATCATCCAGGCACCATGAGAGTATACATTCCATGAGTCCAGTTTTCTGTTTTGGGTGTGGTGCTAGTCAGGTTCTCTGCTGTTCCAGCAATGGCCGGTTCCGGATGGGAGGTCTAAAAATCTAATGCCAGCAAAAGAACTTGTCAGCAAGAGTGAGAGCAAGCAGGCAAAATGCAATCCTTTCCTTGTTCCATGTTCTTTACATATGCTGATACTAGAAGGTGTAGCCAGATTTAAGGGGGATCTTCAAACTCACCTTCAAAGAGCCAGACACAGGGTAGGTCTTTCCACTCCAAATGAGTCAATCAAGGGAAACCCCTCACAGGTGTACCCAGCAGCTTGGGGTTTAGTTAATTCTAGATGTAGTCAAGTAGAGAGTCCAGAATAGCTGGAATACAGGGTATCTTCTGGAGGCATGGTTACACATGGTAGAGGGGCAAGACAGCTCTTTGGGTCACCAATGTCATGCATGAGGGTCCATCTCCATGACCTAATTGCCCCTAGAAGCTGCTGACTCTTGCCACCAGAATATCTGTTACTAGGTGTTCAGCATACAAATTTATAGGGATTAAAACATTCAGATTACGGCAGAAAGGAAGTACATTGTTATGATCTGTGAACCAAGGATACCTGTCTTAGTCAGTGTTCTATCTCTGTGTAGAGACACCATGGCCAGGCAACTCTCATAAAGAGGCTGTAATCAGGGCTGGCTTTCTGTTTCAGAAGTTTACTCCATTGTCATGCTGAGGAGCGTGGCAGACACTGTTCTGAAGTAGCTGAGTTCCACATCTGGATGTGAAGGCAGCAGAGAGAGAGAGAGAGAGAGAGAGAGAGAGAGAGAGAGAGAGAGAGAGAGAGAGAGAGAGAGACAGAGACAGAGACAGAGACAGAGAGACAGAGACAGAGACAGAGAGACAGAGAGAGACAGAGAGAGACAGAGAGAGACAGAGACACAGAGAGAGAGACAGAGACACAGAGAGAGAAAGACAGAGACAGAGACAGAGAGAGTGTCTGGCTTGAGCTTTGGAAACCTCAAGGCCCACCCACAGGGACACAATTCTACCAACAAGGCCACACCGACTCTGATATGCAGGATATCTGATATTTGACCCTTGAGAACAACTGGTTTGGGGGAATCACCTTTAAAGTAGACAAACTCTCTTGTTCCCAGCAGTCATTAATATATCTTTCCTTCCTTCCTTCCTTCCTTCCTTCCTTCCTTCCTTCCTTCCTTTCTTTCTTTCTTTCTTTCTTTCTTTCTTTCTCTCTTTCCTTCCTTCTTTCTTTCTTTTTAAAAAATTCTTCTTTCATACAATATATCCTGACTGAAGTCCACCCCCACACTCCTCCCAGTCCCCCCTCCTCTCCTTTAGATCCACTCCACTTCTATTTAGCTTCAGAAAAGAGCAAACCTCCCAGGAATCCCAGCACTTTGAAGTAAGAGGCAGGAGAATCTCTGAGTTTGAGGCCAGCTTGATTTGCACAGTAAGACTCCATCTAAAAAAAAAAGTAAGATAGGGGCTGGAGAGATGGCTCTGAGGTTAAGAGCACTGGCTGCTCTTCCAGAGGACCTGAGTTCAATTCCCAGCAACCACATGGTGGCTCACAACCATCCATAATGAGATCTGGTGCCCTCTTCTGGTGTCTAAGCATAGAACACTATATGCATACATAATAAAAATAAAAAACTTTAAAAAAGTAAGATAATTTAATTAATCAGTAGAATATAGTATATTCATATGGGATTCAAATCTTTACTATAAATTATACACATTTATGTAATGTTTTAAAAATACAACTCAGTAAAAAAGCCAAGCAAAGAACATGGTATGTTATGCAATTTAATTGTTAACAAAATAACATAAATGTTACCTATTATATCTACCCACAGGTTTTTTTTCCAGCATTCATATATTGACTGGACTGGTAATAACTTGGATGTAATGGCAATCTTTTTTTTTCCTCTAGAGAATGTTATAAGGGCTGTGTGTGTTGAAAGATACTCATGACATTATACACAATAGTTTTTTTAAATAGTTAAAACAAGATTCTAAAATAGTACTAAGAGACAACTGCCAGTTCTGGGTTATGACTCATTAACACGAACAATTATTGAAAGCCAATTAGACAAATTTCTATGCTGTGGATCTGAGTGTGCCCTGATGAATAATTGTACCTTTTATTATCCCAAGATAAATCCCAGACTTTCCTGAAGTTCAGGGTTGTTGGTTAGAGTGTTGATTACAATAGAGCACAGCACTGGATGACACCTCTCGTTTGCTTTTGAGACAGGGTCTTACTGTGTAGCCCTGGATATCCCGAACCTCACTTTGTAGACCAGGCTAGCCTTGAACTTACAAAAATCTGCCTTCTTCTGCCTGAGTGGTGAGAGTAAAAGCGTGTAACACCACAGCTCATGGTGCACCTTTGCTTTTTGTTCTCTAAGGCAGGGTTTCTCTGTGTAGCCCTGGCTGTCTTGGAACTCACTCTGCAGACCCGATTGGCCTTGATTCAGAGATCTTACTGCCTCGGCCTCCTAAGTGCTGGGATTAAAGGTGTGTGTCACCACACCAGGCTATCATTGTGCCCCTTTGTAAAGAAACAATGTCAGTTTTGTCTTCCCACTAAATATTATTTTCTCTTAACTTTTATCTTAATAATAGCAATAAAACTCTGAACGATCCAGTATATTACAATTGTGCATCATTATTTATTTATTTATTAAGTATATGTTTACTTTGATTGGCCAAGTGCTGATAAAAGTGTTAAGGAAGGAACAGGGAGATGAAATTGAAGAATGATATTGGTAATATTGTAAGCTCATAATTACAAAAAGAAGGGAAAGCCCAGAGGCAAATGGTAGACAGGATAATTAGTTAAGAAAACCTGGCAAGAAAAAAAGCCAAGTTAAGGCCGGGAATTCATAAGTAGATTGGAGAGAAGAGAAAGGTCTATGATAAGTAATGAAAAACAGGGTAAATTAAAAAAGTTGTCTTAGGGTTTCTACTGCTATGACAGAACACCATGACCAAAATGCAAGTTGTGGAGGAAAGGATTTATTTGACTTACACTTCAGTACTGCTGTTCATCACTCAAGGAAGTCAGGACTGGAAGTCAAACAGAGCAGGAACCTGGAGGCAGGAGCTGATGCAGGGACCATGGAGGGGAAATGCTTACTGGCTTGCTTCCCGTGTTTTGCTCAACTCACCTTTTATTGAACCCAGGATCAACAGGCCAGGGATGGCACCACCCACCAATGGGGCTGGTTCCTCCCCTATTGATCACTAAATGAGAAAATGCCTTACAGCTGAATCTCAAGGAGGCATTTCCTCTGTTCAGGCTTCTTCCTCTGATGTCTGTAACTTGTGTTAAGTTGACACACAAAACTAGCCAGTGAGTTTTAATCAGGAATTGGGACAAAATAGATGGACAAGACTTGGCTGAAGGGGTGGCGGTGTGAGTAACGGCTCAGGCTTTGAGGCGATGCAGACTAAAGCTTGCCTGTCTGCTTCCATGGCTACCATGAAGGTGCCACCCAAACCTGGTTTGATGGCTTCATCTGTTACTGATCAAGGAATTCTATCTATCTATCTATCTATCTATCTATCTATCTATCTATCTATCATCTATCTATCAATCATATATCTATTTATTTGGTTTTTCTAGGTAGGGTTTCTCTGTGTAATAGCCCTAGGCTGGCCTCAAATTTAGAGATCTGCCTGCCTCTGCCTTGTGAGTGTTGGGATTAAAGGCATGTGCCTACATGCCAGACTTGATCTTTTTTTTTTAAAGACGATAAACAATGGGACACACAACCTAAAATCTGAAACCAAACACAAGAGAAAAACATAGCTGAACACTGCATAGGAATAAAGATGCTGTGCTCCTGGTGGCTGCATGCCTTCAAATGCATTGTGGTAGCCCTTAAGTGGCTCAGAGGATGGGAAGGATTTGGGGATAAGTTCTTCCACTTTTCAGTCAGTCACAGATCCAACATTGCAGGATGCTGCCTCCATAAAAGTCAAGAATCTATCACAACTTTGTAGGTTGTACAAAACAAAATAGCATGACCATGATGAATCCCTCCCTTGCAAGGTAGCAAAGAACTATAGGAGACAGTTCAAGCTGCTGTATGGGGAAAAAAGCTGTCTGTCTACCCACCTATGTACACACTCAGCAAGAAGAAAACCGAGGCTAGACTGAGGGAGTTTAAGAACGAACAGATGGAACAGATGGAACAGATGGGTGATTTGATAAGGAATAAATAGCAAATTTGAAGAGTCACTATTTTAAGGAATTATCTCGGTCTCTTTGTATTATTTACCTTGACTCTTAGCTGTTGGGAATGGTAGCTGGGGATCTGGTGTTTCTTTCTGCCATCATCACCTTCTAACTTGCAGCTACCATGCATGAGTGCATCTCCATCCCCATTGGCTAGGCTGGTGTCCAAATCGGCAATCCCTGTTGAGAGATCTACTGTCTGGAACATGCCATTCAAGCTGATGGCCTGATGCAAGTGACAGGACCATTAGGGGAGGACACCTTCAGAGAGACAAGGTATTGGCAAGCATGTGCCCTGGACAGTGTTCATAGATTGGGAACCCACAGTTATTGATGAAGTTTGCACTGGTACCTACTGCCAGCTCTTCCACCACGAGCAGCTCATCACAGGCAAGGAAGATGCTGCCAATAACTACATCATTGGCAAGGAGATCATTGACCTTGTTTTGGAACTAATTAAAAAACTGGCTAACCAGTGCACAGGTCTTCAGGGCTTCTTGGTTTTCCATAGTTGTATGGGGTAAACTGGTTCTGGGTTCACCTCCCTGCTGATAGAGGAGCTCTCTGTCGATTGCAGAAAGAAGTCTAAGCTGGAGTTCTCTATTTACTCAGACCCTAGGTTTCCACTGATGTGGTTGAGATCCACAATTCCATCCTCATCACCCACACTACCCTGGAGCACTCTGATTGTGCCTTCATATTCCCAGTGAGGTCATATATGACATCTGTTGTAGAAACCTTGACATTGAACACCCAACCTACACTAACTTTAACTGCCTTATTAGCCAGATTGTGTCTTCCATCACTGTTTCCCCAAGATTTGATTGAGCCCTGAATATTGAACTGACAGAATTCCATACTAACCTGGTGCCCTACCCCCGTATTTGCTACCCTATGCCCATGTATGCCCCAGTCATCTCTGCTGAAAAAGTCTACCATGAGCAGCTTTCTGTAGCAGAGATCACCAATGCCTGCTTTGAGCCAGCCAACCAAGTGGTGAAATGTGACCCTTTCCATGGTAAATATATGGCTTTCTGCCTATTGAACAATGATGATGTGGTTGCCAAAGATGTCAATGCTGCCATCTAGTTTGTGGAGTGTTGCCCCCCTGACTTCAAGGTTGGTATTAATTACTAGCTTCCCACTATGGTTCCTAGTGGAGACCTGGTGAAGGTCCAGAGAGCTGTATGCATGCTGAGCAATACCATAACCATCACTGAGGCCAGTGCTCACCTAGATAAATTTTTTTTTGATGTGTGCCAAGTGTGCTTTTTGTGTGGTGAGGGCAGGGAAGAGGGGGAGCTCTCTGAGGGATTCTGTTGAAGGATAGGGCGAGGAAGAAGGAGAGGAGTATCTAGCTACCCTTTTGTTTTCTTTTTGGTTTTTGGTTTTTGAAGATGGGGCATCTTTGTGTGTAGTCCTGGCTGACCAAGCTGGCGTTGAACTCAAAGAGATCCACCTGCCTCTTCCAAGGGGTTGAAGGTACTCACCACCACCAGCACCACCATCTGGTCCATTTTATCCTTTCAGCTCTTGTACCATGCAAAATTCCCAAAGCTTCAGCTTCAACATTAGCTGGCAGACATCATTCTTCTAATTGTGGTATTTTCATTCATCATGCCTTCTCTTCTTCAAATGTGCCTCTAAGGTTTTCCCATGATGTCTCTAAGAAAAAGCTTTAAGAACAGGCAGCCCGGGACAGGTGACAGAAGCCTCGGGGCCTCAAGGCGAGGGCCACTACAACCAGAAAGTGTGCCATGGAGAGGTGGCAAAGAGAGAAAATGGAGTTATATGTGTGCTGCGGCAAGGTTAACTGGAGAAGAGAAAGCGGTGACAGGGTGAGTGGCAGATGAGTAGACCATGTAACATGATGCCCAGTAGGGTCAAGCAGGGTAGTGTGCAGTGAGATCTCCCTGGCTCTGAAAATGACAGAGGTCTGTCATGAGGAATGGTTCACTTTCTGGATTGTACCTCCTTGAAGAACCACCTTGGTCCATGATGCTACCAGAGGCCATGTTGGTGCCTGTGGTCCATGATGCTGACACAGGCTGTGATGAAGCCTGATATCCATGAGGGTGTTCATAGTCAGTACTGCTGACTAAGGCCATATTAATGGCAATGGGATGAGCTGCCACTGAGGGCCATATTGATGTAATTGGCCTATGTTGTCATCTGAGGCCACGGTGATGTTCACGTCTGTGCTGCCACAGAGGGGCATGTCTAGGTCTGAGGTCCTGCTGCAGACTGGGTCTGTGTTGATGTCCACGACCGACACCAGGATGATGTCAGTGATCAGGGCTTCAAAAGGCACTGTGTGGCTTTCAGCAAAGAGAAATGCATTTACACAAAGTACAGAAAACAGGTGATATTTAATATCATCCAGGAGGCAACTGCAAAAGGCACTAAGTGCCTTACAGCAAAGGAAATATATTCACACTAAGTATTGAAAAGAGTGGAAATTCTGTATCAAGATCACACTAGGATAGAGACAGGGAAACTACTCAAGCAACCCAGGCATGCCTTGGAAGAAGCCAAGAAGAATCCAACAGTCAGGGATAGGAAGCATTTCCTCCCACTGGGGTGTCTGACTGTTCCCTGCAGTGAAGCTAGAACTGTCTGTCCAGAAGGGCCAAGGCAAGGTCAAGTCTTCATCCAGTGAGGGGAACACGGCAAGGACACTGGCAGCATAGGAAGGAAATCCAGGGCTGTCTTGGATTGGGAGAAAAGGGACAGGCAATGACCTTGTTCTTCCAGTGGAAAAAGGATGCAGGCAAAGGTGCCAAGGAAGGTTTTTTTTTACGTTGGAAAAATATGTTAAAAGACCCAGAGACATTCTGGGGATCATTCTAAGTGCCCCGCTGGTGGGTAATCTTCTTTGAATGAGTTTCTCCACAGTCTTCTTCACATTTGATTTTATATTTCTCCTAATCAGAGTCCAAAAGAGTGGGGGTTGATGTGACTTCCTTCTACCTCTTTAAAGAGACTTGGATTTCATGCCTCCACCTCTGGCCTCTCCTCTGGCTGGCTC
>NW_024429267.1:37368414-37372806 GCF_017639785.1 Mesocricetus auratus | reverse complement strand
CATGGGTAAGCAGAGGGAATTTCACACAATTGACATTTTTATGCTGTTGAGCATTTATTAGGATATATTTGATACTGACTTATTCAGGGTGGGGCCTGGGGAATCTCAGACCCTCCATTTTACAACTTAGCTCATATTCAACACATTTGCATTAATACACAGTCCCACAAATTGTTAGTGCTTCTGTCATTGTGATCTTTCTCTATTTAAACACAGAGACACACACACTCACACACTGCCTCGGCTCCCTCTCTCCCTCTCTCTCTCTCTCTCTCTTTCCCTTTACACTCTTAAACACTGTTTTCCACAATCAGGTTTCTTAGGTTGAACCATCTTTATTTAATTAGTAAGTAATGTTAGACAAACATTGCTTTGCAAAAGAATATTTGGAAAACAAGAGCATGTAAAGAGATTTCTTTGTTGGAGAGCAAGGTGGACTTGGCAGAATTCTGGTAGGTTGGGCCATGCCGAGGGCTGGGAAGCAATGGCCTACGTCCCCAAGCTGGTGCAGTTCGCAGGTGCTTTCTCCTTCAGGCTGCTGTCTTTGGTGTCTCGCTTGTTTGTTTGTTTGTTGATGCGTTTCTGTCAGACAGGGTTGCCTTCCGTGCAGGCTCTGGTATGTCAGGAAGAGATAGACTATAGCAGCAGGTTGAGGCATGGCTGAGAAGTTAGCCAAGAAGAGTCCTACTCTGTGAGCTAGGAACGCATCTTCTGTCATTGGGCTGTGTGTACTGCTCCCTGCAGTGCAGCTAGAAGTGTGAATGCCCAGCAGGGCCATGCAAGGCAAGGTCAAGTCTTCATCCAGTGAGGGGAACACGGCCATAGGACACTGGCAGCATAGGAAGGAAAACCCTAGGGCTGTCTTGGATCGGGAGAACCAGGTGCAGGTGACTGACCTTGAATTTGCTTCGCAGGGAGGCAGTGAGCCGGTGCTGAGAGTGCGCTGTGGAAGGCTTGGAGATGAATGGCCCGATTTGGAGAATTCGGTCTTCTGTTCTCGAAGGCTGCTTTTCAGCTTTCGGGGCCTGAATCTAGTGTCCCGAAAATCTTGAAGACTGTCTTCTCCCATCTGTCACAGTGTCGCCGAGGCAAGGCTGGGTGCCCACTGGTCCCAACGGATTTCGGCTCCCTGGGTGTCTCGAGGCACACTGGAAATGAGTCCCCTAAGGCGTTCAGGGGCGGAAGTGTCCAAGGTGCTGCAGGCTGGGGAAAGGGTCCTTGTTTCCTCGCAGAGGCGCTTCCTGGCTCTCTGCAGAGGAGAGCGTGGAGGCTCAGTGAGGGACTCCTCAGTGGTCCTGGGCTCGCAGACTTGCAGGGAGGAGATGGAGGAGATGGAGGGAGAGTCTGCAGGTGGGGAGCTGGGCAGAGGCCGCAGGAGTGGCTGGCTCTGAGGCCTCCAGATGGACCAGGGAGCATGATCTCGTCCGCATGCGGGATTTCTCGTGATGGATCCCAGGGCCGCGGCTCTGGCTCTCGGAAACAAGGGGCTGCATGAGCCTGGTGGTGCAGGGGCTCCAGGGGCCCCGTATCCATGCTCTGGGCAGGAGGCGTGCGGCTCATCGGCATCCTGGAAGTCTTCTTTCGGATCCCCAGGTGGATGAGAGAGGCGCTTTCCCCAGCCTTGCATGTGTGATCCAGATGCACTGAGAAACTCCTCCTGCAGGGACGACTTCTGGTGTTCCCTGGGACACATCCAGGAGGGAGGCGCTTCCCGCGGCTTCGGGGCACAACTGCAGGCCAAGTCCAGGCCTACATCGAGGCACCTGCAGGCCCTCTGGGATCAGGATGAGGAGTGTGTCCAGGGAGCGACAATCGCCTGACTGAGGCTGGGCTCGGCTCCAGCAGCAGGTCCATGTCTTCCAGGTGGGAGTTTCAAGGCGAGCCAGCTGGCACCAGCACCACGGAGGTGACCTCCCTTCCCGGTTGTCGCAGTTACCTGCTTCCAGGTCTGGCTCTGCCAGCCACTCTGGGCAGTCCGGCCCCACGGACACAGTGGCGCTCTGGCCGGCTGGGGTTCTTGCAGCAGATAGTCTTGTGGGCTACTGGGGGCCGTGCTCCCACCATGTTGGTTGGTGGCGATGTGGGCTTGACACCTGGTGGCTGGTACACCACAAAGTCCCACGTAGCTGATGGACTGACTTGTGCTCTGCAGTGCCAGGTTCAAGGCGAGCTGTCGGCTAAGGGCTGCTCTGTAAGAGACTCTTGCACTCTCTGGGACAGAGCAGAGGCGGCCAGGAGACTGGCTGAGAAGGAGCGCTCGCGGGAGGACCTGAGTTCCTTTTATAAGCCTTGCTTGGCAGTAAGCCCTGCCCAGGCAGGGTGGGGCCTAAGAAGGGCGAGACCCTCGATCTTGGCCAAGGCACTCTCTGCGTGCCGGTGGGCATGTGTGTCCCTGCCCGCCTGGCAGCCTCTGGGTGTTTGTGTGAGTTTGGTCGTTTAGGGGATGCCTGATGGTGTGTTGCTGTTAGTCGTGGGGTGCAGGAAAGAATCGACCCTGGGGTGTTCCTGTCCGTAGTGAAGCCTGTGTTTTTGCCAACACGCCCGGTTGACTATTTCCCCTAGACAGTTTCTTCGTATGAAACAGAAAACGGAAATGGGAATGAACAAAGTGAAACTTCCGTTGTTCACTGGAGGTCAAGCTTGGTACTGAACGCCAGCGGCTAAGGCTTTCATAGGGCTCGTCTGACTTAAACATTCATTTCAGATAGATATGCTATTGATGTCCTTAATTGATCTGAGAAAATACCTCAGCGGCAGAGTGTTTGCCTAGCATGCCTGAGGCCAATTGATGGAGCCCCAAACAAAATCATAAAAGTATTAGTGTGAGTCCTTTTCAACAAGCATAAGCCCAGAGTTTGGCAGAAAATGACAGGAAGATTAGGAGTTCAGTTCCACATGCTACATGGTGGCTACTGGGGCAGTCGGTTTACAGAGTGAACTAAAGGCTAGCCTGCAAACGTGAAATCCTGTCCAGAAGGGTTAGTTGATCTTCACAAGTCGTCACAGGTGGATAAAAAACTCAAAACCCAATACCTGTTTTCTTGCACATGGCCTTTAAGTGCATTCATGCTTCCCATATCAGTGGCCTCTTTGATGGTTTTCCTTCATTTCTCTCATTTTGTTATAGTCTATGTGTATTTGACACTTGAAACAAGTTTTACTAGTCGTGACTCACTCCCTCTCTGTCTCCCTCTCCTAATCTCACCCTGACTCTGTCTCTCTGTCACTGTTCCTTTACTGTCTCCTCTTGGAGCAGATGCTCATACAGGTAGACATGCCCTTTAGGTCAGGGCCACAACCCATTCCCTACTTAGGCTTATGTACTTATGTATTTATTCGTTTATTTACTCATTTGTTTCTTTTTCGGTATTGGGGTGTTTGGGGGTGTCAGCTGCCACAGTCTCTCATCTGCTCTACTTGATGTGTAGTCCTGAGCTGATGGATATGAGGTTAATACACACTTTCATCTGCATTCCTATTGGAATTTTTCCTCTCCTCACTTCAGTGGTATTATCCATAGCTTGGTTGCACACACCTTTAATCCCAGCACTAGGGAGGTCCAGGCAGGCAGATCTCTGTGAGTTCCAGGCCAGCCTGGTCTACACAGAGAGGTCGAGGACTGCCTCTAAAACGATAGAGAACACCTGTCTCAAAAAAAAACAAAACAAAACCAAACAAAAAACCAACCCAGCAATCCTAACAAGCAACCAAACAACCAAACTACCAACGAAACAAGAAAAACACTCCAGTGGTTTATCTATGGCTTTCCTTCACGGATATAGTGACATCCGTTGGAAAAGTATGTTAAAAGACCCAGAGACATTCTGGGGATCATTCTAAGTGCCCCGCTGGTGGGTAATCTTCTTTGAATGAGTTTCTCCACAGTCTTCTTCACATTTGATTTTATATTTCTCCTAATCAGAGTCCAAAAGAGTGGGGGTCGATGTGCCTTTCTTCTACCTCTTTAAAGAGACTTGGATTTCATGCCTCCACCTCTGGCCTCTCCTCTGGCTGGCTCCGTTAGTGTTCCTAACTAGTCGTCACTGCACTCTAAGGACTTCAGAAGAATTTTGAACAACCCTTCTCAACAAGAGTGCCCTAGGGAAGCAACCCTACTAGCCTATAAGGCAAGATGGAGTGAGGGCAACCTGGGACTTGGGTTTGACTGTCTCCACCTCCCAAAGCCTGGGATGTATTTGTTCAGACAGCTTCCTCTCCCTGCTCTTCTCAGGAACTTTCCAGGTCTGAAAATTTGGATTGAGGGTGGGGCATTCTACTTCCAATAATTCCATCAAGAGAAGTCTCACACAGGTGTGCTTGACCTCTGAGGTAGCAGTTAATTCCAGTAGGACTGAAGTTGGCAGCCAAGAAGAGACACCCCACGCTCCCTTC
>NW_024429267.1:36685186-37007432 GCF_017639785.1 Mesocricetus auratus | reverse complement strand
TTGCCCTGGGTGTGTTTTCCTTCTTTTGCTTAAGCTTCCATTGATTTGTTATTTGCTCCTTTGTATACATGTTTGTATGCCTCTCTAGCTTATGAACAATTGAGAGCAGATATGCAAAGGCCTGGAGTGAAGAGCATGTCCATCCTCTGGTCCTGTAGCTAAGGGTGGCTAAGGGTCATTGTCTGAGTGCTGAAAGACCACTGGGTGTTTTTATATTAATCGAAAACTTTGCCTTTTCCCACTCAAGTCAATCTTCTCCAGGGGCATTCTGTGGATTGTGTGTGTGTGTGTGTGTTTGTGTCTGAATGTGTGTGTGTGTGTTTGCTTGCTCCTGCTTTCCATTCTTTTGGTTGTTTCTTTTAATTCTTGTCCATTTTTGAAAAATACTTGTTTCTCCCATATGGGTAAGCAGAGGGAATTTCACACAATTGACATTTTTATGCTGTTGAGCATTTATTAGGATATATTTGATACTGACTTATTCAGGGTGGGGCCTGGGGAATCTCAGACCCTCCATTTTACAACTTAGCTCATATTCAACACATTTGCATTATCACACAGTCCCACAAATTGTTAGTGCTCTTCATTGTGATCTTTCTCATTTAAACACACAGACACACACATACACACACACTGCCTCCCTCTCCTCTCTCTCTCTCTCTCTCTCTCTCTCTCTCTCTCTCTCTCTTTCCCTTTACACTCTTAAACACTGTTTTCCACAATCAGTTTCTAGGTTGTACCATCTTATTTAATTAGTAAGTAATGTTGGGATTACAAACATTGCTTTGCAAAAGAATATTTGGAAAACAAGACATGTAAAGAGATTTCTTTGTTGGAGAGCAAGGTGGACTTGGCAGAATTCTGGTAGGTTGTACTTGCCAAGGGCTGGGAAGCAATGGCCTACGTCCCCAAGCGTGTTCTAAGGTGCTTTCTTCAGGCGCTGTCTTTGGTGTTCGTTTGTTTGTTTGTTTGTTGATGCGTTTTCTGAGACAGGGTTTCTCTGTGCAGGCCTGGTTGTCAGGAAGAGATAGACTATAGCAGCAGGTTGAGGCATGGCTGAGAAGAAGCCAAGAAGAGTCCTACTCTCAGGGCTAGGAAGCATCTTCTGTCACTGGGCTGTGTGTCTGTTCCCTGCAGTGCAGCTAGAAGTGTGTGTCCAGCAGGGCCAAGGCAAGGTCAAGTCTTCATCCAGTGAGGGGAACACGGCAAGGACACTGGCAGCATAGGAAGGAAACCCAGGGCTGTCTTGGATTGGGAGAACCAGGGGGCAGACACTGACCTTGTTCTTGCAGGGAGGCAGTGAGCCAGGCGAGGAGGGCGCTGTGGAAGGTTTGGAGATGAAGGCCTGAATTGGAGAATTGGTCTTCTGGTTCTCGAAGGCTGCTTTTCAGCTTTAGGGGCTTGATCTAGTGTCCCGAAAATCTTGAAGACTGTCTTCTCCCATCCACAGTGTGTCGCCGAGAAAGTGCTTGTGTGCCCACGGTCCCAACGATCGGCTCCTGGGTGTCTCGAGGCACACTGGAAATGAGTCCCATAAGGCGTTCAGGGAAGTAAGTGTCCAAGGTGCTGTATGTCGGGGAAAGGGTCCTTTGTTTCCTCGAAGAGGCGCTTCCGGGCCTTGCAGGGAGAGCGTGGAGGCTTGTGATGACTCTCAGGGTCCTGGGCTCGCAGACTTGTGGGAGGAGATGGAGGAGATGGAGGGAGAGTCTGCAGTGGGGAGCTGGGCAGAGGCCACAGAGTGCTGTCTTTGAGGCTCCAGATGGACCAGGGAGCATATCTGTCCGCAGCGGGATTTTCGGATGGATCCCAGGGCCAAGGCTCTTGGCTCTCAAACAAGGGGCTGTACATCTGCGAGTAGGGGCCCAGGGGCCCCGTGTCCATGTCGGCAGGAGCATGCGTCCACGGCATCCTGAAGTCTTCTTTCGGATCCTCAGGTGGATGAGAGGCGTTTCCCCAGCCTTGCATGTGTGATCCAGATGCACTGAGAAATTCCTCCTGCAGGACGACTTGGTGTTCCTGGGACACATCCAGGAGAGGCGCCTCCTGCGGGCTTCGGGGCACAACTGCAGGCTGTCCAGGCTCATCGAGTACCTGCAGGCCCTCTGGGATCAGGATGATGGTGTGTCCAGGGAGCGACACTTGCTTGACTGAGGTTGGGTCGGGCTCCAGCAGCAGGTCCATGTCTTCCAGGTGGAGTTTCAAGGCGAAGCCAGCTGGCACCAGCACCACGGAGGTGACCTCCTTCCCGGTTGTCGAGTTACCTGCTTCCAGGTCTGGCTCTGCCAGCCACCTCGGGCAGTCCGGCCCACGGACACAGTGGCGCTTGGCCGGCTGGGGTTCTTCTTGCAGCAGATAGTCTTGTGGGCTGCGGGGCCGTGCTCCCACCATGTTGGTTGGTGGCGATGCGGGCTTGACACCTGGTGGCTGGTACACCACAAAGTCCCACGTAGCTGATGGACTGACTTGTGCTCTGCAGTGCCAGGTTCAAGGCGAGCTGTCGGCTAAGGGCTGCTCTGTAAGAGACTCTTGCACTCTCTGGGACAGAGCAGAGGCGGCCAGGGAGACTGGCTGAGAAGGAGCGTTCGCGGGAGGACCTGAGTTCCTTTTATAAGCCTTGCTTGGCAGTAAGCCCCGCCCAGGCAGGGTGGGGCCTAAGAAGGGCGAGACCCTCGATCTTGGCCAAGGCACCTCTGCGTGCCGGTGGGCATGTGTGTCCCTGCCCGCCTGGCAGCCTCTGGGTGTTTGTGTGAGTTTGGTCGTTTAGGGGATGCCTGATGGTGTGTTGCTGTTAGTCGTGGGGTGCAGGAAAGAATCGACCCTGGGGTGTTCCTGTCCGTAGTGAAGCCTGTGTTTTTGCCAACACGCCCGGTTGACTATTTCCCCTAGACAGTTTCTTCGTATGAAACAGAAAACGGAAATGGGAATGAACAAAGTGAAACTTCCGTTGTTCACTGGAGGTCAAGCTTGGTACTGAACGCCAGCGGCTAAGGCTTTCATAGGGCTCGTCTGACTTAAACATTCATTTCAGATAGATATGCTATTGATGTCCTTAATTGGTCTGAGAAAATACCTCAGCGGCAGAGTGTTTGCCTAGCATGCCTGAGGCCAATTGATGGAGCCCCAAACAAAATCATAAAAGTATTAGTGTGAGTCCTTTTCAACAAGCATAAGCCCAGAGTTTGGCAGAAAATGACAGGAAGATTAGGAGTTCAGTTCCACATGCTACATGGTGGCTACTGGGGCAGTCGGTTTACAGAGTGAACTAAAGGCTAGCCTGCAAACGTGAAATCCTGTCCAGAAGGGTTAGTTGATCTTCACAAGTCGTCACAGGTGGATAAAAAACTCAAAACCCAATACCTGTTTTCTTGCACATGGCCTTTAAGTGCATTCATGCTTCCCATATCAGTGGCCTCTTTGATGGTTTTCCTTCATTTCTCTCATTTTGTTATAGTCTATGTGTATTTGACACTTGAAACAAGTTTTACTAGTCGTGACTCACTCCCTCTCTGTCTCCCTCTCCTAATCTCACCCTGACTCTGTCTCTCTGTCACTGTTCCTTTACTGTCTCCTCTTGGAGCAGATGCTCATACAGGTAGACATGCCCTTTAGGTCAGGGCCACAACCCATTCCCTACTTAGGCTTATGTACTTATGTATTTATTCGTTTATTTACTCATTTGTTTCTTTTTCGGTATTGGGGTGTTTGGGGGTGTCAGCTGCCACAGTCTCTCATCTGCTCTACTTGATGTGTAGTCCTGAGCTGATGGATATGAGGTTAATACACACTTTCATCTGCATTCCTATTGGAATTTTTCCTCTCCTCACTTCAGTGGTATTATCCATAGCTTGGTTGCACACACCTTTAATCCCAGCACTAGGGAGGTCCAGGCAGGCAGATCTCTGTGAGTTCCAGGCCAGCCTGGTCTACACAGAGAGGTCGAGGACTGCCTCTAAAACGATAGAGAACACCTGTCTCAAAAAAAACAAAACAAAACCAAACAAAAAAGGAACCCAGCAAACCTAACAAGCAACCAAACAACCAAACTACCAACGAAACAAGAAAAACACTCCAGTGGTTTATCTATGGCTTTCCTTCACGGATATAGTGACATCCGTTGGAAAAGTATGTTAAAAGACCCAGAGACATTCTGGGGATCATTCTAAGTGCCCCGCTGGTGGGTAATCTTCTTTGAATGAGTTTCTCCACAGTCTTCTTCACATTTGATTTTATATGTCTCCTAATCAGAGTCCAAAAGAGTGGGGGTCGATGTGACTTTCTTCTACCTCTTTAAAGAGACTTGGATTTCATGCCTCCACCTCTGGCCTCTCCTCTGGCTGGCTCCGTTAGTGTTCCTAACTAGTCGTCACTGCACTCTAAGGACTTCAGAAGAATTTTGAACAACCCTTCTCAACAAGAGTGCCCTAGGGAAGCAACCCTACTAGCCTATAAGGCAAGATGGAGTGAGGGCAACCTGGGACTTGGGTTTGACTGTCTCCACCTCCCAAAGCCTGGGATGTATTTGTTCAGACAGCTTCCTCTCCCTGCTCTTCTCAGGAACTTTCCAGGTCTGAAAATTTGGATTGAGGGTGGGGCATTCTACTTCCAATAATTCCATCAAGAGAAGTCTCACACAGGTGTGCTTGACCTCTGAGGTAGCAGTTAATTCCAGTAGGACTGAAGTTGGCAGCCAAGAACAGACACCCCACGCTCCCTTCTTGCCCTGGGTGTGTTTTCCTTCTTTTGCTTAAGCTTCCATTGATTTGTTATTTGCTCCTTTGTATACATGTTTGTATGCCTCTCTAGCTTATGAACAATTGAGAGCAGATATGCAAAGGCCTGGAGTGAAGAGCATGTCCATCCTCTGGTCCTGTAGCTAAGGGTGGCTAAGGGTCATTGTCTGAGTGCTGAAAGACCACTGGGTGTTTTTATATTAATCGAAAACTTTGCCTTTTCCCACTCAAGTCAATCTTCTCCAGGGGCATTCTGTGGATTGTGTGTGTGTGTGTGTGTGTGTGTGTGTGTGTGTGTGTGTCTGAGTGTGTGTGTGTGTTTGCTTGCTCCTGCTTTCCATTCTTTTGGTTGTTTCTTTTAATTCTTGTCCATTTTTGAAAAATACTTGTTTCTCCCACATGGGTAAGCAGAGGGAATTTCACACAATTGACATTTTTATGCTGTTGAGCATTTATTAGGATATATTTGATACTGACTTATTCAGGGTGGGGCCTGGGGAATCTCAGACCCTCCATTTTACAACTTAGCTCATATTCAACACATTTGCATTAATACACAGTCCCACAAATTGTTAGTGCTCTTCATTGTGATCTTTCTTATTTAAACACAGAGACACACATACACACACACTGCCTCCTCTCTCTCTCTCTCTCTCTCTCTCTCTCTCTCTCTTTCCCTTTACACTCTTAAACACTGTTTTCCACAATCAGTTTCTAGGTTGAACCATCTTATTTAATTAGTAAGTAATGTTGGGATTACAAACATTGCTTTGCAAAAGAATATTTGGAAAACAAGACATGTAAAGAGATTTCTTTGTTGGAGAGCAAGGTGGACTTGGCAGAATTCTGGTAGGTTGTACTTGCCAAGGGCTGGGAAGCAATGGCCTACGTCCCCAAGCGTGTTCTAAGGTGCTTTCTTCAGGCGCTGTCTTTGGTGTTCGTTTGTTTGTTTGTTTGTTGATGCGTTTTCTGAGACAGGGTTTCTCCGTGCAGGCCTGGTTGTCAGGAAGAGATAGACTATAGCAGCAGGTTGAGGCATGGCTGAGAAGAAGCCAAGAAGAGTCCTACTCTCAGGGCTAGGAAGCATCTTCTGTCATTGGGCTGTGTGTCTGTTCCCTGCAGTGCAGCTAGAAGTGTGTGTCCAGCAGGGCCAAGGCAAGGTCAAGTCTTCATCCAGTGAGGGGAACATGGCAAGGACCCTGGCAGCATAGGAAGGAAACCCAGGGCTGTCTTGGATTGGGAGAACCAGGGTGCAGACACTGACCTTGTTCTTGCAGGGAGGCAGTGAGCCAGGCGAGGAGGGCGCTGTGGAAGGTTTGGAGATGAAGGCCTGAATTGGAGAATTGGTCTTCTGGTTCTCGAAGGCTGCTTTTCAGCTTTAGGGGCTTGATCTAGTGTCCCGAAAATCTTGAAGACTGTCTTCTCCCATCCACAGTGTGTCGCCGAGAAAGTGCTTGTGTGCCCACGGTCCCAACGATCGGCTCCTGGGTGTCTCGAGGCACACTGGAAATGAGTCCCCTAAGGCGTTCAGGGAAGTAAGTGTCCAAGGTGCTGTATGTCGGGGAAAGGGTCCTTTGTTTCCTCGAAGAGGCGCTTCCGGGCCTTGCAGGGAGAGCGTGGAGGCTTGTGATGACTCTCAGGGTCCTGGGCTCGCAGACTTGTGGGAGGAGATGGAGGAGATGGAGGGAGAGTCTGCAGTGGGGAGCTGGGCAGAGGCCACAGAGTGCTGTCTTTGAGGCTCCAGATGGACCAGGGAGCATATCTGTCCGCAGCGGGATTTTCGGATGGATCCCAGGGCCAAGGCTCTTGGCTCTCAAACAAGGGGCTGTACATCTGCGAGTAGGGGCCCAGGGGCCCCGTATCCATGTCGGCAGGAGCATGCGTCCACGGCATCCTGAAGTCTTCTTCGGATCCTCAGGTGGATGAGAGGCGTTTCCCCAGCCTTGCATGTGTGATCCAGATGCACTGAGAAATTCCTCCTGCAGGACGACTTGGTGTTCCTGGGACACATCCAGGAGAGGCGCCTCCTGCGGGCTTCGGGGCACAACTGCAGGCTGTCCAGGCTCATCGAGTACCTGCAGGCCCTCTGGGATCAGGATGATGGTGTGTCCAGGGAGCGACAATTGCTTGACTGAGGTTGGGTCGGGCTCCAGCAGCAGGTCCATGTCTTCCAGGTGGAGTTTCAAGGCGAAGCCAGCTGGCACCAGCACCACGGAGGTGACCTCCTTCCCGGTTGTCGAGTTACCTGCTTCCAGGTCTGGCTCTGCCAGCCACCTCGGGCAGTCCGGCCCACGGACACAGTGGCGCTTGGCCGGCTGGGGTTCTTCTTGCAGCAGATAGTCTTGTGGGCTGCGGGGCCGTGCTCCCACCATGTTGGTTGGTGGCGATGCGGGCTTGACACCTGGTGGCTGGTACACCACAAAGTCCCACGTAGCTGATGGACTGACTTGTGCTCTGCAGTGCCAGGTTCAAGGCGAGCTGTCGGCTAAGGGCTGCTCTGTAAGAGACTCTTGCACTCTCTGGGACAGAGCAGAGGCGGCCAGGGAGACTGGCTGAGAAGGAGCGTTCGCGGGAGGACCTGAGTTCCTTTTATAAGCCTTGCTTGGCAGTAAGCCCCGCCCAGGCAGGGTGGGGCCTAAGAAGGGCGAGACCCTCGATCTTGGCCAAGGCACCTCTGCGTGCCGGTGGGCATGTGTGTCCCTGCCCGCCTGGCAGCCTCTGGGTGTTTGTGTGAGTTTGGTCGTTTAGGGGATGCCTGATGGTGTGTTGCTGTTAGTCGTGGGGTGCAGGAAAGAATCGACCCTGGGGTGTTCCTGTCCGTAGTGAAGCCTGTGTTTTTGCCAACACGCCCGGTTGACTATTTCCCCTAGACAGTTTCTTCGTATGAAACAGAAAACGGAAATGGGAATGAACAAAGTGAAACTTCCGTTGTTCACTGGAGGTCAAGCTTGGTACTGAACGCCAGCGGCTAAGGCTTTCATAGGGCCTCGTCTGACTTAAACATTCATTTCAGATAGATATGCTATTGATGTCCTTAATTGGTCTGAGAAAATACCTCAGCGGCAGAGTGTTTGCCTAGCATGCCTGAGGCCAATTGATGGAGCCCCAAACAAAATCATAAAAGTATTAGTGTGAGTCCTTTTCAACAAGCATAAGCCCAGAGTTTGGCAGAAAATGACAGGAAGATTAGGAGTTCAGTTCCACATGCTACATGGTGGCTACTGGGGCAGTCGGTTTACAGAGTGAACTAAAGGCTAGCCTGCAAACGTGAAATCCTGTCCAGAAGGGTTAGTTGATCTTCACAAGTCGTCACAGGTGGATAAAAAACTCAAAACCCAATACCTGTTTTCTTGCACATGGCCTTTAAGTGCATTCATGCTTCCCATATCAGTGGCCTCTTTGATGGTTTTCCTTCATTTCTCTCATTTTGTTATAGTCTATGTGTATTTGACACTTGAAACAAGTTTTACTAGTCGTGACTCACTCCCTCTCTGTCTCCCTCTCCTAATCTCACCCTGACTCTGTCTCTCTGTCACTGTTCCTTTACTGTCTCCTCTTGGAGCAGATGCTCATACAGGTAGACATGCCCTTTAGGTCAGGGCCACAACCCATTCCCTACTTAGGCTTATGTACTTATGTATTTATTCGTTTATTTACTCATTTGTTTCTTTTTCGGTATTGGGGTGTTTGGGGGTGTCAGCTGCCACAGTCTCTCATCTGCTCTACTTGATGTGTAGTCCTGAGCTGATGGATATGAGGTTAATACACACTTTCATCTGCATTCCTATTGGAATTTTTCCTCTCCTCACTTCAGTGGTATTATCCATAGCTTGGTTGCACACACCTTTAATCCCAGCACTAGGGAGGTCCAGGCAGGCAGATCTCTGTGAGTTCCAGGCCAGCCTGGTCTACACAGAGAGGTCGAGGACTGCCTCTAAAACGATAGAGAACACCTGTCTCAAAAAAAACAAAACAAAACCAAACAAAAAAAGGAACCCAGCAAACCTAACAAGCAACCAAACAACCAAACTACCAACGAAACAAGAAAAACACTCCAGTGGTTTATCTATGGCTTTCCTTCACGGATATAGTGACATCCGTTGGAAAAGTATGTTAAAAGACCCAGAGACATTCTGGGGATCATTCTAAGTGCCCCGCTGGTGGGTAATCTTCTTTGAATGAGTTTCTCCACAGTCTTCTTCACATTTGATTTTATATGTCTCCTAATCAGAGTCCAAAAGAGTGGGGGTCGATGTGACTTTCTTCTACCTCTTTAAAGAGACTTGGATTTCATGCCTCCACCTCTGGCCTCTCCTCTGGCTGGCTCCGTTAGTGTTCCTAACTAGTCGTCACTGCACTCTAAGGACTTCAGAAGAATTTTGAACAACCCTTCTCAACAAGAGTGCCCTAGGGAAGCAACCCTACTAGCCTATAAGGCAAGATGGAGTGAGGGCAACCTGGGACTTGGGTTTGACTGTCTCCACCTCCCAAAGCCTGGGATGTATTTGTTCAGACAGCTTCCTCTCCCTGCTCTTCTCAGGAACTTTCCAGGTCTGAAAATTTGGATTGAGGGTGGGGCATTCTACTTCCAATAATTCCATCAAGAGAAGTCTCACACAGGTGTGCTTGACCTCTGAGGTAGCAGTTAATTCCAGTAGGACTGAAGTTGGCAGCCAAGAACAGACACCCCACGCTCCCTTCTTGCCCTGGGTGTGTTTTCCTTCTTTTGCTTAAGCTTCCATTGATTTGTTATTTGCTCCTTTGTATACATGTTTGTATGCCTCTCTAGCTTATGAACAATTGAGAGCAGATATGCAAAGGCCTGGAGTGAAGAGCATGTCCATCCTCTGGTCCTGTAGCTAAGGGTGGCTAAGGGTCATTGTCTGAGTGCTGAAAGACCACTGGGTGTTTTTATATTAATCGAAAACTTTGCCTTTTCCCACTCAAGTCAATCTTCTCCAGGGGCATTCTGTGGATTGTGTGTGTGTGTGTGTGTGTGTTTGTGTCTGAGTGTGTGTGTGTGTTTGCTTGCTCCTGCTTTCCATTCTTTTGGTTGTTTCTTTTAATTCTTGTCCATTTTTGAAAAATACTTGTTTCTCCCACATGGGTAAGCAGAGGGAATTTCACACAATTGACATTTTTATGCTGTTGAGCATTTATTAGGATATATTTGATACTGACTTATTCAGGGTGGGGCCTGGGGAATCTCAGACCCTCCATTTTACAACTTAGCTCATATTCAACACATTTGCATTAATACACAGTCCCACAAATTGTTAGTGCTCTTCATTGTGATCTTTCTTATTTAAACACAGAGACACACATACACACACACTGCCTCCCTCTCCCTCTCTCTCTCTCTCTCTCTCTCTCTCTCTCTTTCCCTTTACACTCTTAAACACTGTTTTCCACAATCAGTTTCTAGGTTGAACCATCTTATTTAATTAGTAAGTAATGTTGGGATTACAAACATTGCTTTGCAAAAGAATATTTGGAAAACAAGACATGTAAAGAGATTTCTTTGTTGGAGAGCAAGGTGGACTTGGCAGAATTCTGGTAGGTTGTACTTGCCAAGGGCTGGGAAGCAATGGCCTACGTCCCCAAGCGTGTTCTAAGGTGCTTTCTTCAGGCGCTGTCTTTGGTGTTCGTTTGTTTGTTTGTTTGTTGATGCGTTTTCTGAGACAGGGTTTCTCCGTGCAGGCCTGGTTGTCAGGAAGAGATAGACTATAGCAGCAGGTTGAGGCATGGCTGAGAAGAAGCCAAGAAGAGTCCTACTCTCAGGGCTAGGAAGCATCTTCTGTCATTGGGCTGTGTGTCTGTTCCCTGCAGTGCAGCTAGAAGTGTGTGTCCAGCAGGGCCAAGGCAAGGTCAAGTCTTCATCCAGTGAGGGGAACATGGCAAGGACCCTGGCAGCATAGGAAGGAAACCCAGGGCTGTCTTGGATTGGGAGAACCAGGGTGCAGACACTGACCTTGTTCTTGCAGGGAGGCAGTGAGCCAGGCGAGGAGGGCGCTGTGGAAGGTTTGGAGATGAAGGCCTGAATTGGAGAATTGGTCTTCTGGTTCTCGAAGGCTGCTTTTCAGCTTTAGGGGCTTGATCTAGTGTCCCGAAAATCTTGAAGACTGTCTTCTCCCATCCACAGTGTGTCGCCGAGAAAGTGCTTGTGTGCCCACGGTCCCAACGATCGGCTCCTGGGTGTCTCGAGGCACACTGGAAATGAGTCCCCTAAGGCGTTCAGGGAAGTAAGTGTCCAAGGTGCTGTATGTCGGGGAAAGGGTCCTTTGTTTCCTCGAAGAGGCGCTTCCGGGCCTTGCAGGGAGAGCGTGGAGGCTTGTGATGACTCTCAGGGTCCTGGGCTCGCAGACTTGTGGGAGGAGATGGAGGAGATGGAGGGAGAGTCTGCAGTGGGGAGCTGGGCAGAGGCCACAGAGTGCTGTCTTTGAGGCTCCAGATGGACCAGGGAGCATATCTGTCCGCAGCGGGATTTTCGGATGGATCCCAGGGCCAAGGCTCTTGGCTCTCAAACAAGGGGCTGTACATCTGCGAGTAGGGGCCCAGGGGCCCCGTGTCCATGTCGGCAGGAGCATGCGTCCACGGCATCCTGAAGTCTTCTTTCGGATCCTCAGGTGGATGAGAGGCGTTTCCCCAGCCTTGCATGTGTGATCCAGATGCACTGAGAAATTCCTCCTGCAGGACGACTTGGTGTTCCTGGGACACATCCAGGAGAGGCGCCTCCTGCGGGCTTCGGGGCACAACTGCAGGCTGTGCAGGCTCATCGAGTACCTGCAGGCCCTCTGGGATCAGGATGATGGTGTGTCCAGGGAGCGACAATTGCTTGACTGAGGTTGGGTCGGGCTCCAGCAGCAGGTCCATGTCTTCCAGGTGGAGTTTCAAGGCGAAGCCAGCTGGCACCAGCACCACGGAGGTGACCTCCTTCCCGGTTGTCGAGTTACCTGCTTCCAGGTCTGGCTCTGCCAGCCACCTCGGGCAGTCCGGCCCACGGACACAGTGGCGCTTGGCCGGCTGGGGTTCTTCTTGCAGCAGATAGTCTTGTGGGCTGCGGGGCCGTGCTCCCACCATGTTGGTTGGTGGCGATGCGGGCTTGACACCTGGTGGCTGGTACACCACAAAGTCCCACGTAGCTGATGGACTGACTTGTGCTCTGCAGTGCCAGGTTCAAGGCGAGCTGTCGGCTAAGGGCTGCTCTGTAAGAGACTCTTGCACTCTCTGGGACAGAGCAGAGGCGGCCAGGGAGACTGGCTGAGAAGGAGCGTTCGCGGGAGGACCTGAGTTCCTTTTATAAGCCTTGCTTGGCAGTAAGCCCCGCCCAGGCAGGGTGGGGCCTAAGAAGGGCGAGACCCTCGATCTTGGCCAAGGCACCTCTGCGTGCCGGTGGGCATGTGTGTCCCTGCCCGCCTGGCAGCCTCTGGGTGTTTGTGTGAGTTTGGTCGTTTAGGGGATGCCTGATGGTGTGTTGCTGTTAGGCGTGGGGTGCAGGAAAGAATCGACCCTGGGGTGTTCCTGTCCGTAGTGAAGCCTGTGTTTTTGCCAACACGCCCGGTTGACTATTTCCCCTAGACAGTTTCTTCGTATGAAACAGAAAACGGAAATGGGAATGAACAAAGTGAAACTTCCGTTGTTCACTGGAGGTCAAGCTTGGTACTGAACGCCAGCGGCTAAGGCTTTCATAGGGCTCGTCTGACTTAAACATTCATTTCAGATAGATATGCTATTGATGTCCTTAATTGATCTGAGAAAACACCTCAGCGGCAGAGTGTTTGCCTAGCATGCCTGAGGCCAATTGATGGAGCCCCAAACAAAATCATAAAAGTATTAGTGTGAGTCCTTTTCAACAAGCATAAGCCCAGAGTTTGGCAGAAAATGACAGGAAGATTAGGAGTTCAGTTCCACATGCTCCATGGTGGCTACTGGGGCAGTCGGTTTACAGAGTGAACTAAAGGCTAGCCTGCAAACGTGAAATCCTGTCCAGAAGGGTTAGTTGATCTTCACAAGTCGTCACAGGTGGATAAAAAACTCAAAACCCAATACCTGTTTTCTTGCACATGGCCTTTAAGTGCATTCATGCTTCCCATATCAGTGGCCTCTTTGATGGTTTTCCTTCATTTCTCTCATTTTGTTATAGTCTATGTGTATTTGACACTTGAAACAAGTTTTACTAGTCGTGACTCACTCCCTCTCTGTCTCCCTCTCCTAATCTCACCCTGACTCTGTCTCTCTGTCACTGTTCCTTTACTGTCTCCTCTTGGAGCAGATGCTCATACAGGTAGACATGCCCTTTAGGTCAGGGCCACAACCCATTCCCTACTTAGGCTTATGTACTTATGTATTTATTCGTTTATTTACTCATTTGTTTCTTTTTCGGTATTGGCGTGTTTGGGGGTGTCAGCTGCCACAGTCTCTCATCTGCTCTACTTGATGTGTAGTCCTGAGCTGATGGATATGAGGTTAATACACACTTTCATCTGCATTCCTATTGGAATTTTTCCTCTCCTCACTTCAGTGGTATTATCCATAGCTTGGTTGCACACACCTTTAATCCCAGCACTAGGGAGGTCCAGGCAGGCAGATCTCTGTGAGTTCCAGGCCAGCCTGGTCTACACAGAGAGGTCGAGGACTGCCTCTAAAACGATAGAGAACACCTGTCTCAAAAAAAACAAAACAAAACAAAACAAAAAAAAGGAACCCACAAACCTAACAAGCAACCAAACAACCAAACTACCAACGAAACAAGAAAAACACTCCAGTGGTTTATCTATGGCTTTCCTTCACGGATATAGTGACATCCGTTGGAAAAGTATGTTAAAAGACCCAGAGACATTCTGGGGATCATTCTAAGTGCCCCGCTGGTGGGTAATCTTCTTTGAATGAGTTTCTCCACAGTCTTCTTCACATTTGATTTTATATGTCTCCTAATCAGAGTCCAAAAGAGTGGGGGTTGATGTGACTTTCTTCTACCTCTTTAAAGAGACTTGGATTTCATGCCTCCACCTCTGGCCTCTCCTCTGGCTGGCTCCGTTAGTGTTCCTAACTAGTCGTCACTGCACTCTAAGGACTTCAGAAGAATTTTGAACAACCCTTCTCAACAAGAGTGCCCTAGGGAAGCAACCCTACTAGCCTATAAGGCAAGATGGAGTGAGGGCAACCTGGGACTTGGGTTTGACTGTCTCCACCTCCCAAAGCCTGGGATGTATTTGTTCAGACAGCTTCCTCTCCCTGCTCTTCTCAGGAACTTTCCAGGTCTGAAAATTTGGATTGAGGGTGGGGCATTCTACTTCCAATAATTCCATCAAGAGAAGTCTCACACAGGTGTGCTTGACCTCTGAGGTAGCAGTTAATTCCAGTAGGACTGAAGTTGGCAGCCAAGAACAGACACCCCACGCTCCCTTCTTGCCCTGGGTGTGTTTTCCTTCTTTGCTTAAGCTTCCATTGATTTGTTATTTGCTCCTTTGTATACATGTTTGTATGCCTCTCTAGCTTATGAACAATTGAGAGCAGATATGCAAAGGCCTGGAGTGAAGAGCATGTCCATCCTCTGGTCCTGTAGCTAAGGGTGGCTAAGGGTCATTGTCTGAGTGCTGAAAGACCACTGGGTGTTTTTATATTAATCGAAAACTTTGCCTTTTCCCACTCAAGTCAATCTTCTCCAGGGGCATTCTGTGGATTGTGTGTGTGTGTGTGTGTGTTTGTGTCTGAGTGTGTGTGTGTGTTTGCTTGCTCCTGCTTTCCATTCTTTTGGTTGTTTCTTTTAATTCTTGTCCATTTTTGAAAAATACTTGTTTCTCCCACATGGGTAAGCAGAGGGAATTTCACACAATTGACATTTTTATGCTGTTGAGCATTTATTAGGATATATTTGATACTGACTTATTCAGGGTGGGGCCTGGGGAATCTCAGACCCTCCATTTTACAACTTAGCTCATATTCAACACATTTGCATTAATACACAGTCCCACAAATTGTTAGTGCTCTTCATTGTGATCTTTCTTATTTAAACACAGAGACACACATACACACACACTGCCTCCCTCTCCCTCTCTCTCTCTCTCTCTCTCTCTCTCTCTTTCCCTTTACACTCTTAAACACTGTTTTCCACAATCAGTTTCTAGGTTGAACCATCTTATTTAATTAGTAAGTAATGTTGGGATTACAAACATTGCTTTGCAAAAGAATATTTGGAAAACAAGACATGTAAAGAGATTTCTTTGTTGGAGAGCAAGGTGGACTTGGCAGAATTCTGGTAGGTTGTACTTGCCAAGGGCTGGGAAGCAATGGCCTACGTCCCCAAGCGTGTTCTAAGGTGCTTTCTTCAGGCGCTGTCTTTGGTGTTCGTTTGTTTGTTTGTTTGTTGATGCGTTTTCTGAGACAGGGTTTCTCCGTGCAGGCCTGGTTGTCAGGAAGAGATAGACTATAGCAGCAGGTTGAGGCATGGCTGAGAAGAAGCCAAGAAGAGTCCTACTCTCAGGGCTAGGAAGCATCTTCTGTCATTGGGCTGTGTGTCTGTTCCCTGCAGTGCAGCTAGAAGTGTGTGTCCAGCAGGGCCAAGGCAAGGTCAAGTCTTCATCCAGTGAGGGGAACATGGCAAGGACCCTGGCAGCATAGGAAGGAAACCCAGGGCTGTCTTGGATTGGGAGAACCAGGGTGCAGACACTGACCTTGTTCTTGCAGGGAGGCAGTGAGCCAGGCGAGGAGGGCGCTGTGGAAGGTTTGGAGATGAAGGCCTGAATTGGAGAATTGGTCTTCTGGTTCTCGAAGGCTGCTTTTCAGCTTTAGGGGCTTGATCTAGTGTCCCGAAAATCTTGAAGACTGTCTTCTCCCATCCACAGTGTGTCGCCGAGAAAGTGCTTGTGTGCCCACGGTCCCAACGATCGGCTCCTGGGTGTCTCGAGGCACACTGGAAATGAGTCCCCTAAGGCGTTCAGGGAAGTAAGTGTCCAAGGTGCTGTATGTCGGGGAAAGGGTCCTTTGTTTCCTCGAAGAGGCGCTTCCGGGCCTTGCAGGGAGAGCGTGGAGGCTTGTGATGACTCTCAGGGTCCTGGGCTCGCAGACTTGTGGGAGGAGATGGAGGAGATGGAGGGAGAGTCTGCAGTGGGGAGCTGGGCAGAGGCCACAGAGTGCTGTCTTTGAGGCTCCAGATGGACCAGGGAGCATATCTGTCCGCAGCGGGATTTTCGGATGGATCCCAGGGCCAAGGCTCTTGGCTCTCAAACAAGGGGCTGTACATCTGCGAGTAGGGGCCCAGGGGCCCCGTATCCATGTCGGCAGGAGCATGCGTCCACGGCATCCTGAAGTCTTCTTTCGGATCCTCAGGTGGATGAGAGGCGTTTCCCCAGCCTTGCATGTGTGATCCAGATGCACTGAGAAATTCCTCCTGCAGGACGACTTGGTGTTCCTGGGACACATCCAGGAGAGGCGCCTCCTGCGGGCTTCGGGGCACAACTGCAGGCTGTCCAGGCTCATCGAGTACCTGCAGGCCCTCTGGGATCAGGATGATGGTGTGTCCAGGGAGCGACAATTGCTTGACTGAGGTTGGGTCGGGCTCCAGCAGCAGGTCCATGTCTTCCAGGTGGAGTTTCAAGGCGAAGCCAGCTGGCACCAGCACCACGGAGGTGACCTCCTTCCCGGTTGTCGAGTTACCTGCTTCCAGGTCTGGCTCTGCCAGCCACCTCGGGCAGTCCGGCCCACGGACACAGTGGCGCTTGGCCGGCTGGGGTTCTTCTTGCAGCAGATAGTCTTGTGGGCTGCGGGGCCGTGCTCCCACCATGTTGGTTGGTGGCGATGCGGGCTTGACACCTGGTGGCTGGTACACCACAAAGTCCCACGTAGCTGATGGACTGACTTGTGCTCTGCAGTGCCAGGTTCAAGGCAAGCTGTCGGCTAAGGGCTGCTCTGTAAGAGACTCTTGCACTCTCGGGGACAGAGCAGAGGCGGCCAGGGAGACTGGCTGAGAAGGAGCGTTCGCGGGAGGACCTGAGTTCCTTTTATAAGCCTTGCTTGGCAGTAAGCCCCGCCCAGGCAGGGTGGGGCCTAAGAAGGGCGAGACCCTCGATCTTGGCCAAGGCACCTCTGCGTGCCGGTGGGCATGTGTGTCCCTGCCCGCCTGGCAGCCTCTGGGTGTTTGTGTGAGTTTGGTCGTTTAGGGGATGCCTGATGGTGTGTTGCTGTTAGTCGTGGGGTGCAGGAAAGAATCGACCCTGGGGTGTTCCTGTCCGTAGTGAAGCCTGTGTTTTTGCCAACACGCCCGGTTGACTATTTCCCCTAGACAGTTTCTTCGTATGAAACAGAAAACGGAAATGGGAATGAACAAAGTGAAACTTCCGTTGTTCACTGGAGGTCAAGCTTGGTACTGAACGCCAGCGGCTAAGGCTTTCATAGGGCTCGTCTGACTTAAACATTCATTTCAGATAGATATGCTATTGATGTCCTTAATTGGTCTGAGAAAATACCTCAGCGGCAGAGTGTTTGCCTAGCATGCCTGAGGCCAATTGATGGAGCCCCAAACAAAATCATAAAAGTATTAGTGTGAGTCCTTTTCAACAAGCATAAGCCCAGAGTTTGGCAGAAAATGACAGGAAGATTAGGAGTTCAGTTCCACATGCTACATGGTGGCTACTGGGGCAGTCGGTTTACAGAGTGAACTAAAGGCTAGCCTGCAAACGTGAAATCCTGTCCAGAAGGGTTAGTTGATCTTCACAAGTCGTCACAGGTGGATAAAAAACTCAAAACCCAATACCTGTTTTCTTGCACATGGCCTTTAAGTGCATTCATGCTTCCCATATCAGTGGCCTCTTTGATGGTTTTCCTTCATTTCTCTCATTTTGTTATAGTCTATGTGTATTTGACACTTGAAACAAGTTTTACTAGTCGTGACTCACTCCCTCTCTGTCTCCCTCTCCTAATCTCACCCTGACTCTGTCTCTCTGTCACTGTTCCTTTACTGTCTCCTCTTGGAGCAGATGCTCATACAGGTAGACATGCCCTTTAGGTCAGGGCCACAACCCATTCCCTACTTAGGCTTATGTACTTATGTATTTATTCGTTTATTTACTCATTTGTTTCTTTTTCGGTATTGGGGTGTTTGGGGGTGTCAGCTGCCACAGTCTCTCATCTGCTCTACTTGATGTGTAGTCCTGAGCTGATGGATATGAGGTTAATACACACTTTCATCTGCATTCCTATTGGAATTTTTCCTCTCCTCACTTCAGTGGTATTATCCATAGCTTGGTTGCACACACCTTTAATCCCAGCACTAGGGAGGTCCAGGCAGGCAGATCTCTGTGAGTTCCAGGCCAGCCTGGTCTACACAGAGAGGTCGAGGACTGCCTCTAAAACGATAGAGAACACCTGTCTCAAAAAAAACAAAACAAAACAAAACAAAAAAAAGGAACCCAGCAAACCTAACAAGCAACCAAACAACCAAACTACCAACGAAACAAGAAAAACACTCCAGTGGTTTATCTATGGCTTTCCTTCACGGATATAGTGACATCCGTTGGAAAAGTATGTTAAAAGACCCAGAGACATTCTGGGGATCATTCTAAGTGCCCCGCTGGTGGGTAATCTTCTTTGAATGAGTTTCTCCACAGTCTTCTTCACATTTGATTTTATATTTCTCCTAATCAGAGTCCAAAAGAGTGGGGGTCGATGTGACTTTCTTCTACCTCTTTAAAGAGACTTGGATTTCATGCCTCCACCTCTGGCCTCTCCTCTGGCTGGCTCCGTTAGTGTTCCTAACTAGTCGTCACTGCACTCTAAGGACTTCAGAAGAATTTTGAACAACCCTTCTCAACAAGAGTGCCCTAGGGAAGCAACCCTACTAGCCTATAAGGCAAGATGGAGTGAGGGCAACCTGGGACTTGGGTTTGACTGTCTCCACCTCCCAAAGCCTGGGATGTATTTGTTCAGACAGCTTCCTCTCCCTGCTCTTCTCAGGAACTTTCCAGGTCTGAAAATTTGGATTGAGGGTGGGGCATTCTACTTCCAATAATTCCATCAAGAGAAGTCTCACACAGGTGTGCTTGACCTCTGAGGTAGCAGTTAATTCCAGTAGGACTGAAGTTGGCAGCCAAGAACAGACACCCCACGCTCCCTTCTTGCCCTGGGTGTGTTTTCCTTCTTTTGCTTAAGCTTCCATTGATTTGTTATTTGCTCCTTTGTATACATGTTTGTATGCCTCTCTAGCTTATGAACAATTGAGAGCAGATATGCAAAGGCCTGGAGTGAAGAGCATGTCCATCCTCTGGTCCTGTAGCTAAGGGTGGCTAAGGGTCATTGTCTGAGTGCTGAAAGACCACTGGGTGTTTTTATATTAATCGAAAACTTTGCCTTTTCCCACTCAAGTCAATCTTCTCCAGGGGCATTCTGTGGATTGTGTGTGTGTGTGTGTGTGTGTTTGTGTCTGAGTGTGTGTGTGTGTTTGCTTGCTCCTGCTTTCCATTCTTTTGGTTGTTTCTTTTAATTCTTGTCCATTTTTGAAAAATACTTGTTTCTCCCACATGGGTAAGCAGAGGGAATTTCACACAATTGACATTTTTATGCTGTTGAGCATTTATTAGGATATATTTGATACTGACTTATTCAGGGTGGGGCCTGGGGAATCTCAGACCCTCCATTTTACAACTTAGCTCATATTCAACACATTTGCATTAATAC
The DNA here is from genome assembly GCF_017639785.1 of Mesocricetus auratus. Lineage (NCBI taxonomy): Eukaryota > Metazoa > Chordata > Mammalia > Rodentia > Cricetidae > Mesocricetus > Mesocricetus auratus. The sequence continues at coordinate 36,988,032 of NW_024429267.1, read as the reverse complement.
ACAGTCCCACAAATTGTTAGTGCTCTTCATTGTGATCTTTCTTATTTAAACACAGAGACACACATACACACACACTGCCTCCCTCTCCCTCTCTCTCTCTCTCTCTCTCTCTCTCTCTTTCCCTTTACACTCTTAAACACTGTTTTCCACAATCAGTTTCTAGGTTGAACCATCTTATTTAATTAGTAAGTAATGTTGGGATTACAAACATTGCTTTGCAAAAGAATATTTGGAAAACAAGACATGTAAAGAGATTTCTTTGTTGGAGAGCAAGGTGGACTTGGCAGAATTCTGGTAGGTTGTACTTGCCAAGGGCTGGGAAGCAATGGCCTACGTCCCCAAGCGTGTTCTAAGGTGCTTTCTTCAGGCGCTGTCTTTGGTGTTCGTTTGTTTGTTTGTTTGTTGATGCGTTTTCTGAGACAGGGTTTCTCCGTGCAGGCCTGGTTGTCAGGAAGAGATAGACTATAGCAGCAGGTTGAGGCATGGCTGAGAAGAAGCCAAGAAGAGTCCTACTCTCAGGGCTAGGAAGCATCTTCTGTCATTGGGCTGTGTGTCTGTTCCCTGCAGTGCAGCTAGAAGTGTGTGTCCAGCAGGGCCAAGGCAAGGTCAAGTCTTCATCCAGTGAGGGGAACATGGCAAGGACCCTGGCAGCATAGGAAGGAAACCCAGGGCTGTCTTGGATTGGGAGAACCAGGGTGCAGACACTGACCTTGTTCTTGCAGGGAGGCAGTGAGCCAGGCGAGGAGGGCGCTGTGGAAGGTTTGGAGATGAAGGCCTGAATTGGAGAATTGGTCTTCTGGTTCTCGAAGGCTGCTTTTCAGCTTTAGGGGCCTGATCTAGTGTCCCGAAAATCTTGAAGACTGTCTTCTCCCATCCACAGTGTGTCGCCGAGAAAGTGCTTGTGTGCCCACGGTCCCAACGATCGGCTCCTGGGTGTCTCGAGGCACACTGGAAATGAGTCCCCTAAGGCGTTCAGGGAAGTAAGTGTCCAAGGTGCTGTATGTCGGGGAAAGGGTCCTTTGTTTCCTCGAAGAGGCGCTTCCGGGCCTTGCAGGGAGAGCGTGGAGGCTTGTGATGACTCTCAGGGTCCTGGGCTCGCAGACTTGTGGGAGGAGATGGAGGAGATGGAGGGAGAGTCTGCAGTGGGGAGCTGGGCAGAGGCCACAGAGTGCTGTCTTTGAGGCTCCAGATGGACCAGGGAGCATATCTGTCCGCAGCGGGATTTTCGGATGGATCCCAGGGCCAAGGCTCTTGGCTCTCAAACAAGGGGCTGTACATCTGCGAGTAGGGGCCCAGGGGCCCCGTGTCCATGTCGGCAGGAGCATGCGTCCACGGCATCCTGAAGTCTTCTTTCGGATCCTCAGGTGGATGAGAGGCGTTTCCCCAGCCTTGCATGTGTGATCCAGATGCACTGAGAAATTCCTCCTGCAGGACGACTTGGTGTTCCTGGGACACATCCAGGAGAGGCGCCTCCTGCGGGCTTCGGGGCACAACTGCAGGCTGTCCAGGCTCATCGAGTACCTGCAGGCCCTCTGGGATCAGGATGATGGTGTGTCCAGGGAGCGACAATTGCTTGACTGAGGTTGGGTCGGGCTCCAGCAGCAGGTCCATGTCTTCCAGGTGGAGTTTCAAGGCGAAGCCAGCTGGCACCAGCACCACGGAGGTGACCTCCTTCCCGGTTGTCGAGTTACCTGCTTCCAGGTCTGGCTCTGCCAGCCACCTCGGGCAGTCCGGCCCACGGACACAGTGGCGCTTGGCCGGCTGGGGTTCTTCTTGCAGCAGATAGTCTTGTGGGCTGCGGGGCCGTGCTCCCACCATGTTGGTTGGTGGCGATGCGGGCTTGACACCTGGTGGCTTGTACACCACAAAGTCCCACGTAGCTGATGGACTGACTTGTGCTCTGCAGTGCCAGGTTCAAGGCGAGCTGTCGGCTAAGGGCTGCTCTGTAAGAGACTCTTGCACTCTCTGGGACAGAGCAGAGGCGGCCAGGGAGACTGGCTGAGAAGGAGCGTTCGCGGGAGGACCTGAGTTCCTTTTATAAGCCTTGCTTGGCAGTAAGCCCCGCCCAGGCAGGGTGGGGCCTAAGAAGGGCGAGACCCTCGATCTTGGCCAAGGCACCTCTGCGTGCCGGTGGGCATGTGTGTCCCTGCCCGCCTGGCAGCCTCTGGGTGTTTGTGTGAGTTTGGTCGTTTAGGGGATGCCTGATGGTGTGTTGCTGTTAGTCGTGGGGTGCAGGAAAGAATCGACCCTGGGGTGTTCCTGTCCGTAGTGAAGCCTGTGTTTTTGCCAACACGCCCGGTTGACTATTTCCCCTAGACAGTTTCTTCGTATGAAACAGAAAACGGAAATGGGAATGAACAAAGTGAAACTTCCGTTGTTCACTGGAGGTCAAGCTTGGTACTGAACGCCAGCGGCTAAGGCTTTCATAGGGCTCGTCTGACTTAAACATTCATTTCAGATAGATATGCTATTGATGTCCTTAATTGGTCTGAGAAAATACCTCAGCGGCAGAGTGTTTGCCTAGCATGCCTGAGGCCAATTGATGGAGCCCCAAACAAAATCATAAAAGTATTAGTGTGAGTCCTTTTCAACAAGCATAAGCCCAGAGTTTGGCAGAAAATGACAGGAAGATTAGGAGTTCAGTTCCACATGCTACATGGTGGCTACTGGGGCAGTCGGTTTACAGAGTGAACTAAAGGCTAGCCTGCAAACGTGAAATCCTGTCCAGAAGGGTTAGTTGATCTTCACAAGTCGTCACAGGTGGATAAAAAACTCAAAACCCAATACCTGTTTTCTTGCACATGGCCTTTAAGTGCATTCATGCTTCCCATATCAGTGGCCTCTTTGATGGTTTTCTTCATTTCTCTCATTTTTTTATAGTCTATGTGTATTTGACACTTGAAACAAGTTTTACTAGTCGTGACTCACTCCCTCTCTGTCTCCCTCTCCTAATCTCACCCTGACTCTGTCTCTCTGTCACTGTTCCTTTACTATCTCCTCTTGGAGCAGATGCTCATACAGGTAGACATGCCCTTTAGGTCAGGGCCACAACCCATTCCCTACTTAGGCTTATGTACTTATGTATTTATTCGTTTATTTGCTCATTTGTTTCTTTTTCGGTATTGGGGTGTTTGGGGGTGTCAGCTGCCACTGTCTCTCATCTGCTCTACTTGATGTGTAGTCCTGAGCTGATGGATATGAGGTTAATACACACTTTCATCTGCATTCCTATTGGAATTTTTCCTCTCCTCACTTCAGTGGTATTATCCATAGCTTGGTTGCACACACCTTTAATCCCAGCACTAGGGAGGTCCAGGCAGGCAGATCTCTGTGAGTTCCAGGCCAGCCTGGTCTACACAGAGAGGTCGAGGACTGCCTCTAAAACGATAGAGAACACCTGTCTCAAAAAAAACAAAACAAAACCAAACAAAAAAAGGAACCCAGCAAACCTAACAAGCAACCAAACAACCAAACTACCAACGAAACAAGAAAAACACTCCAGTGGTTTATCTATGGCTTTCCTTCACGGATATAGTGACATCCGTTGGAAAAGTATGTTAAAAGACCCAGAGACATTCTGGGGATCATTCTAAGTGCCCCGCTGGTGGGTAATCTTCTTTGAATGAGTTTCTCCACAGTCTTCTTCACATTTGATTTTATATGTCTCCTAATCAGAGTCCAAAAGAGTGGGGGTCGATGTGACTTTCTTCTACCTCTTTAAAGAGACTTGGATTTCATGCCTCCACCTCTGGCCTCTCCTCTGGCTGGCTCCGTTAGTGTTCCTAACTAGTCGTCACTGCACTCTAAGGACTTCAGAAGAATTTTGAACAACCCTTCTCAACAAGAGTGCCCTAGGGAAGCAACCCTACTAGCCTATAAGGCAAGATGGAGTGAGGGCAACCTGGGACTTGGGTTTGACTGTCTCCACCTCCCAAAGCCTGGGATGTATTTGTTCAGACAGCTTCCTCTCCCTGCTCTTCTCAGGAACTTTCCAGGTCTGAAAATTTGGATTGAGGGTGGGGCATTCTACTTCCAATAATTCCATCAAGAGAAGTCTCACACAGGTGTGCTTGACCTCTGAGGTAGCAGTTAATTCCAGTAGGACTGAAGTTGGCAGCCAAGAACAGACACCCCACGCTCCCTTCTTGCCCTGGGTGTGTTTTCCTTCTTTTGCTTAAGCTTCCATTGATTTGTTATTTGCTCCTTTGTATACATGTTTGTATGCCTCTCTAGCTTATGAACAATTGAGAGCAGATATGCAAAGGCCTGGAGTGAAGAGCATGTCCATCCTCTGGTCCTGTAGCTAAGGGTGGCTAAGGGTCATTGTCTGAGTGCTGAAAGACCACTGGGTGTTTTTATATTAATCGAAAACTTTGCCTTTTCCCACTCAAGTCAATCTTCTCCAGGGGCATTCTGTGGATTGTGTGTGTGTGTGTGTGTGTGTTTGTGTCTGAGTGTGTGTGTGTGTGTTTGCTTGCTCCTGCTTTCCATTCTTTTGGTTGTTTCTTTTAATTCTTGTCCATTTTTGAAAAATACTTGTTTCTCCCACATGGGTAAGCAGAGGGAATTTCACACAATTGACATTTTTATGCTGTTGAGCATTTATTAGGATATATTTGATACTGACTTATTCAGGGTGGGGCCTGGGGAATCTCAGACCCTCCATTTTACAACTTAGCTCATATTCAACACATTTGCATTAATACACAGTCCCACAAATTGTTAGTGCTCTTCATTGTGATCTTTCTTATTTAAACACAGAGACACACATACACACACACTGCCTCCCTCTCCCTCTCTCTCTCTCTCTCTCTCTCTCTCTTTCCCTTTACACTCTTAAACACTGTTTTCCACAATCAGTTTCTAGGTTGAACCATCTTATTTAATTAGTAAGTAATGTTGGGATTACAAACATTGCTTTGCAAAAGAATATTTGGAAAACAAGACATGTAAAGAGATTTCTTTGTTGGAGAGCAAGGTGGACTTGGCAGAATTCTGGTAGGTTGTACTTGCCAAGGGCTGGGAAGCAATGGCCTACGTCCCCAAGCGTGTTCTAAGGTGCTTTCTTCAGGCGCTGTCTTTGGTGTTCGTTTGTTTGTTTGTTTGTTGATGCGTTTTCTGAGACAGGGTTTCTCCGTGCAGGCCTGGTTGTCAGGAAGAGATAGACTATAGCAGCAGGTTGAGGCATGGCTGAGAAGAAGCCAAGAAGAGTCCTACTCTCAGGGCTAGGAAGCATCTTCTGTCATTGGGCTGTGTGTCTGTTCCCTGCAGTGCAGCTAGAAGTGTGTGTCCAGCAGGGCCAAGGCAAGGTCAAGTCTTCATCCAGTGAGGGGAACATGGCAAGGACCCTGGCAGCATAGGAAGGAAACCCAGGGCTGTCTTGGATTGGGAGAACCAGGGTGCAGACACTGACCTTGTTCTTGCAGGGAGGCAGTGAGCCAGGCGAGGAGGGCGCTGTGGAAGGTTTGGAGATGAAGGCCTGAATTGGAGAATTGGTCTTCTGGTTCTCGAAGGCTGCTTTTCAGCTTTAGGGGCCTGATCTAGTGTCCCGAAAATCTTGAAGACTGTCTTCTCCCATCCACAGTGTGTCGCCGAGAAAGTGCTTGTGTGCCCACGGTCCCAACGATCGGCTCCTGGGTGTCTCGAGGCACACTGGAAATGAGTCCCCTAAGGCGTTCAGGGAAGTAAGTGTCCAAGGTGCTGTATGTCGGGGAAAGGGTCCTTTGTTTCCTCGAAGAGGCACTTCCGGGCCTTGCAGGGAGAGCGTGGAGGCTTGTGATGACTCTCAGGGTCCTGGGCTCGCAGACTTGTGGGAGGAGATGGAGGAGATGGAGGGAGATTCTGCAGTGGGGAGCTGGGCAGAGGCCACAGAGTGCTGTCTTTGAGGCTCCAGATGGACCAGGGAGCATATCTGTCCGCAGCGGGATTTTCGGATGGATCCCAGGGCCAAGGCTCTTGGCTCTCAAACAAGGGGCTGTACATCTGCGAGTAGGGGCCCAGGGGCCCCGTGTCCATGTCGGCAGGAGCATGCGTCCACGGCATCCTGAAGTCTTCTTTCGGATCCTCAGGTGGATGAGAGGCGTTTCCCCAGCCTTGCATGTGTGATCCAGATGCACTGAGAAATTCCTCCTGCAGGACGACTTGGTGTTCCTGGGACACATCCAGGAGAGGCGCCTCCTGCGGGCTTCGGGGCACAACTGCAGGCTGTCCAGGCTCATCGAGTACCTGCAGGCCCTCTGGGATCAGGATGATGGTGTGTCCAGGGAGCGACAATTGCTTGACTGAGGTTGGGTCGGGCTCCAGCAGCAGGTCCATGTCTTCCAGGTGGAGTTTCAAGGCGAAGCCAGCTGGCACCAGCACCACGGAGGTGACCTCCTTCCCGGTTGTCGAGTTACCTGCTTCCAGGTCTGGCTCTGCCAGCCACCTCGGGCAGTCCGGCCCACGGACACAGTGGCGCTTGGCCGGCTGGGGTTCTTCTTGCAGCAGATAGTCTTGTGGGCTGCGGGGCCGTGCTCCCACCATGTTGGTTGGTGGCGATGCGGGCTTGACACCTGGTGGCTGGTACACCACAAAGTCCCACGTAGCTGATGGACTGACTTGTGCTCTGCAGTGCCAGGTTCAAGGCGAGCTGTCGGCTAAGGGCTGCTCTGTAAGAGACTCTTGCACTCTCTGGGACAGAGCAGAGGCGGCCAGGGAGACTGGCTGAGAAGGAGCATTCACGGGAGGACCTGAGTTCCTTTTATAAGCCTTGCTTGGCAGTAAGCCCCGCCCAGGCAGGGTGGGGCCTAAGAAGGGCGAGACCCTCGATCTTGGCCAAGGCACCTCTGCGTGCCGGTGGGCATGTGTGTCCCTGCCCGCCTGGCAGCCTCTGGGTGTTTGTGTGAGTTTGGTCGTTTAGGGGATGCCTGATGGTGTGTTGCTGTTAGGCGTGGGGTGCAGGAAAGAATCGACCCTGGGGTGTTCCTGTCCGTAGTGAAGCCTGTGTTTTTGCCAACACGCCCGGTTGACTATTTCCCCTAGACAGTTTCTTCGTATGAAACAGAAAACGGAAATGGGAATGAACAAAGTGAAACTTGGTACTGAACGCCAGCGGCTAAGGCTTTCATAGGGCTCGTCTGACTTAAACATTCATTTCAGATAGATATGCTATTGATGTCCTTAATTGGTCTGAGAAAATACCTCAGCGGCAGAGTGTTTGCCTAGCATGCCTGAGGCCATTTGATGGAGCCCCAAACAAAATCATAAAAGTATTAGTGTGAGTCCTTTTCAACAAGCATGAGCCCAGAGTTTGGCAGAAAATGACAGGAAGATTAGGAGTTCAGTTCCACATGCTACATGGTGGCTACTGGGGCAGTCGGTTTACAGAGTGAACTAAAGGCTAGCCTGCAAACGTGAAATCCTGTCCAGAAGGGTTAGTTGATCTTCACAAGTCGTCACAGGTGGATAAAAAACTCAAAACCCAATACCTGTTTTCTTGCACGTGGCCTTTAAGTGCATTCATGCTTCCCATATCAGTGGCCTCTTTGATGGTTTTCCTTCATTTCTCTCATTTTGTTATAGTCTATGTGTATTTGACACTTGAAACAAGTTTTACTAGTCGTGACTCACTCCCTCTCTGTCTCCCTCTCCTAATCTCACCCTGACTCTGTCTCTCTGTCACTGTTCCTTTACTGTCTCCTCTTGGAGCAGATGCTCATACAGGTAGACATGCCCTTTAGGTCAGGGCCACAACCCATTCCCTACTTAGGCTTATGTACTTATGTATTTATTCGTTTATTTGCTCATTTGTTTCTTTTTCGGTATTGGGGTGTTTGGGGGTGTCAGCTGCCACAGTCTCTCATCTGCTCTACTTGATGTGTAGTCCTGAGCTGATGGATATGAGGTTAATACACACTTTCATCTGCATTCCTATTGGAATTTTTCCTCTCCTCACTTCAGTGGTATTATCCATAGCTTGGTTGCACACACCTTTAATCCCAGCACTAGGGAGGTCCAGGCAGGCAGATCTCTGTGAGTTCCAGGCCAGCCTGGTCTACAAAGAGAGGTCGAGGACTGCCTCTAAAACGATAGAGAACACCTGTCTCAAAAAAAACAAAACAAAACAAAACAAAAAACCAACCCAGCAAACCTAACAAGCAACCAAGCAACCAAACTACCAACGAAACAAGAAAAACACTCCAGTGGTTTATCTATGGCTTTCCTTTACGGATATAGTGACATCCCTTGGAAAAGTATGTTAAAAGACCCAGAGACATTCTGGGGATCATTCTAAGTGCCCCGCTGGTGGGTAATCTTCTTTGAATGAGTTTCTCCACAGTCTTCTTCACATTTGATTTTATATGTCTCCTAATCAGAGTCCAAAAGAGTGGGGGTCGATGTGACTTTATTCTACCTCTTTAAAGAGACTTGGAATTCATGCCTCCACCTCTGGCCTCTCCTCTGGCTGGCTCCGTTAGTGTTCCTAACTAGTCGTCACTGCACTCTAAGGACTTCAGAAGAATTTTGAACAACCCTTCTCAACAAGAGTGCCCTAGGGAAGCAACCCTACTAGCCTATAAGGCAAGATGGAGTGAGGGCAACCTGGGACTTGGGTTTGACTGTCTCCACCTCCCAAAGCCTGGGATGTATTTGTTCAGACAGCTTCCTCTCCCTGCTCTTCTCAGGAACTTTCCAGGTCTGAAAAGATGGATTGAGGGTGGGGCATTCTACTTCCAATAATTCCATCAAGAGAAGTCTCACACAGGTGTGCTTGACCTCTGAGGTAGCAGTTAATTCCAGTAGGACTGAAGTTGGCAGCCAAGAACAGACACCCCACGCTCCCTTCTTGCCCTGGGTGTGTTTTCCTTCTTTTGCTTAAGCTTCCATTGATTTGTTATTTGCTCCTTTGTATACATGTTTGTATGCCTCTCTAGCTTATGAACAATTGAGAGCAGATATGCAAAGGCCTGGAGTGAAGAGCATGTCCATCCTCTGGTCCTGTAGCTAAGGGTGGCTAAGGGTCATTGTCTGAGTGCTGAAAGACCACTGGGTGTTTTTATATTAATCGAAAACTTTGCCTTTTCCCACTCAAGTCAATCTTCTCCAGGGGCATTCTGTGGATTGTGTGTGTGTGTGTGTGTGTGTGTGTCTGAGTGTGTGTGTGTGTTTGCTTGCTCCTGCTTTCCATTCTTTTGGTTGTTTCTTTTAATTCTTGTCCATTTTTGAAAAATACTTGTTTCTCCCACATGGGTAAGCAGAGGGAATTTCACACAATTGACATTTTTATGCTGTTGAGCATTTATTAGGATATATTTGATACTGACTTATTCAGGGTGGGGCCTGGGGAATCTCAGACCCTCCATTTTACAACTTAGCTCATATTCAACACATTTGCATTATCACACAGTCCCACAAATTGTTAGTGCTCTTCATTGTGATCTTTCTCATTTAAACACACACACACACATACACACACACTGCCTCCCTCTCCCATTCTCTCTCTCTCTCTCTCTCTCTCTCTCTCTCTCTTTCCCTTTACACTCTTAAACACTGTTTTCCACAATCAGTTTCTAGGTTGTACCATCTTTATTAATTAGTAAGTAATGTTGGGATTACAAACATTGCTTTGCAAAAGAATATTTGGAAAACAAGACATGTAAAGAGATTTCTTTGTTGGAGAGCAAGGTGGACTTGGCAGAATTCTGGTAGGTTGTACTTGCCAAGGGCTGGGAAGCAATGGCCTCCGTCCCCAAGCGTGTTCAAAGGTGCTTTCTTCAGGCACTGTCTTTGGTGTTCGTTTGTTTGTTTGTTTGTTGATGCGTTTTCTGAGACAGGGTTTCTCTGTGCAGGCCTGGTTGTCAGGAAGAGATAGACTATAGCAGCAGGTTGAGGCATGGCTGAGAAGAAGCCAAGAAGAGTCCTACTCTCAGGGCTAGGAAGCATCTTCTGTCACTGGGCTGTGTGTCTGTTCCCTGCAGTGCAGCTAGAAGTGTGTGTCCAGCAGGGCCAAGGCAAGGTCAAGTCTTCATCCAGTGAGGGGAACCCGGCAAGGACCCTGGCAGCATAGGAAGGAAACCCAGGGCTGTCTTGGATTGGGAGAACCAGGGGGCAGACACTGACCTTGTTCTTGCAGGGAGGCAGTGAGCCAGGTGAGGAGGGCGCTCTGGAAGGTTTGGAGATGAAGGCCTGAATTGGAGAATTGGTCTTCTGGTTCTCGAAGGCTGCTTTTCAGCTTTAGGGGCTTGATCTAGTGTCCCGAAAATCTTGAAGACTGTCTTCTCCCATCCACAGTGTGTCGCCGAGAAAGTGCTTGTGTGCCCACGGTCCCAACGATCGGCTCCTGGGTGTCTCGAGGCACACTGGAAATGAGTCCCATAAGGCGTTCAGGGAAGTAAGTGTCCAAGGTGCTGTATGTCGGGGAAAGGGTCCTTTGTTTCCTCGAAGAGGCGCTTCCGGGCCTTGCAGGGAGAGCGTGGAGGCTTGTGATGACTCTCAGGGTCCTGGGCTCGCAGACTTGTGGGAGGAGATGGAGGAGATGGAGGGAGAGTCTGCAGTGGGGAGCTGGGCAGAGGCCACAGAGTGCTGTCTTTGAGGCTCCAGATGGACCAGGGAGCATATCTGTCCGCAGCGGGATTTTCGGATGGATCCCAGGGCCAAGGCTCTTGGCTCTCTTCTTGCCCTGGGTGTGTTTTCCTTCTTTTGCTTAAGCTTCCATTGATTTGTTATTTGCTTGGTTGTGTACATTTATATTCCTCTCTAGTCAGTTCTCTCCAGGGGCTGTGTGGATTGTTTGTGTTTGTGTGTGTGTGTGTGTGTGCTTTCATTTGGTTGTTTGATGTAACTAATGTCCATTTTTGAATAATACCTGTTTCTCTGATATGGGTAAGCAGCTACTAGCTTGTATTATCTTTATTAATGGATCTGTCCTGCTCCCGCCCTCCCCTTTTCTGTATGTAGGTATGAATTTATTTATGTATGTACGCATATAATTTTCTACCTCACCATCCATATATGCATCCACCCATCTAATTATCTATCTAATTATCTATCCAATTATGTATGTGTGTATGTATTTATGTATTTGTCTATCTTTTTATGTATACATCCATCCATTCATCCATCCTTGTATCTAATTGTCTATCTTTCCTCCTTCTCTCATAGTATGATATAGCTCAGGCTGGCCTTGAACTTACTATGTAGTTATAGTATTCTAGACCTCCTGGTCCTTTTGACTTCACCAGAGCTTGCAGGTAAATATTGCCACAAACCAGTAAATTTAATCTTTTTTTTTCCCTTGATAGGTTTCCTTTGTGCAAGAGTTCTGGCTGTCCTAAATTTGCTTTGTAGATCAGTCTGGTCTGGAACTCACAGAGAACCATCTGTCTGCCCCCGAGTTCTGGAATTAAAGCTGTGTGCCACTACTGTCAGGGTTGTCTGGAAGAGCAGTTAATGCTTTCAGCCACTGAACCATTTCTGTATCCCCGAGAAACCAGTTTTCTAGCTGATTCTTTCTCCTTTGTAGTTCCCTTTCCTGTTTGTCTACAAATCTTATCTTTTTTTAATTGTTTTCATCTGTACATTTTCCTTTCAATTTTAATTATTCTTTCTCTACCACTTGAAGGACTGCTTCTCCTTGCCCTTATTTTTTCTTCTAGTGCTTTGTTTACTTATTTGGTCTTCAATCTCATGGAGTACTGTTCCTAGCAATAAAGCCTTTTACATTTTATATGCAGCCCTGGGTAAGAATAGTGTATTCGCCCCAGAGATGGCCAATTTGACTTTAGCCAGGCTTCCCATCCACCTTGGAGTTTGTTAACTCTCTTTCCCCAAGCAGATTGTGTTTCATTTGACCTGAGCCAGGTCTGAGACAGGTCCATCTTATTTACCACCAGTGTAGCATCTTTCCCTCCTTTTTCCTTGTTATCATTGTTTTGGAAGCCTGGGCTTTTTTTCAGTGAGTATGACCACTGAGTTTTGCTTTCTGTCTTCCATAAACCACAAACAAAGTTGTAGGTCCCCTCGAGATCCCCTGGGGACAGTCCAATATCAGATATCCTGCATGCCAGATATTTACACTATGATTCATAATAGTGACAAAATTAAAGTTATGTAATAGCAACGAAATAGTTTTATGGTTGGGGGGTCGGCACAGACGAGGAACTGTATTAAAGGGTCTCAGTCTTAGGAATGTTGAGAGTCACTATTGTAGATTCTCTCAAGGCCACTCTCTGACTCAGTACCATTTAACCCTCTGGGTGTATGATTTGTCATCACTTTTGGCTTTCGTGAATAATTCATTTTACATTTTATATATGGCCTTAAAATATAATCAGATATTTGGTGGCACTTTCAGTGTGCTGTTTTTGAGGATTTATTAGAATCACATATGATATCTAGGTTATAAGACTCTTGCAGTAGAGGACACAGTCCATCAGATAGGGTGCCTGACTCTTCAGAACGACCAGATATTATTTACAAGGACAGAACCTAAACTGGGCTTGCCACTGAAGAGGTTCCCTGGGTATGATTGGGGTGACTAGAGAAGCTGTTGCAACTGTGACACAAGGAGCGAGGCTCCATCTCAAGTTGACAGTAGAACTTGGCAGCATTGTTTCACAGATATATAAGATACAAGCTTGAGGGTGTCATAGAGGCTTGTGCAAAAAATTCCATAGGCTTCTGATGCCAGGCAACATGCTAGCAGAGTCCCTGAAAGGAGCCTTTGAAAGACAGTTCTAAAGCTCCGAGAGTGAAGCCTTATTTGCAGTAGAGATCCCAGGGTGTCAGAGACATCCAAACTATGGGGTATATCCTGAGGAAAGCTGAAGGCAAGAAGTAGAACCAACCTAAGAAAAAGGCTCCATCCACTTCAGGCAGAAGAGATAGAGGGACAGAATTCCCTGTGCTCTTTGGAGCCCATATGGTTTACTCTTAAACCCTTGCTCCTAGACACAAACTTCAGGATTTGGAGTTTGCCCTGCTGGGTTTTAGTCAGTCTTCACTCCTATCTGTCCTTTCTGTACCCACATTCCTCCCTTTTGGGATGAAAATATTTGGAGTGTGTTATTGTATGCAAATTCCTGTTGGCTGTTATAGGAACTCACAGTGAAGAAACTGCCTGTGTTTCAGGAGAGAAAACTGTATGAGTGAACTGTACTGGAACCATTAAAGACCGTGGAGACTTTTGACATTGGACTGAAGGCATTTTGCTTCATGGTCACGAATGTATGGGACCAACAGATGAAAAACTATGGATTAAAAATGATGTGCTGGGTATCAAGTTTACAAGGGAGAGGAGTTGTGATGGTTGCCTTTGACCATCAACTTGATGGGGTTTAAGAATCACCATGGGCCAGGTATTGGTGGCTCATGTCTTTAGTCCCAGCACACGGGAGGCAGAGGCAGGTGGATCTCTGTGAGTTCAAGGCCAGTCTGGTCTACAGAACGAGTTCCAGGACAGCCCCCAAAACAATACAGAGAAACCCTGTCTCGAAAAACCAAAAAAAAAAAATCACCACGGAAATTTATTCACAGTAATTTCTGTAAGGGGTTTTCTGGACTGGATTAATTGAGATGAGAAAACTGACCCTACATGCAGGCAGCACTGCTCCATGGGTTGGGGTCCCAGATTGGATGAAAAAGGGTAAGGGAGCTGAATAGCACCATTAATCATTTGCTCTCCAAAAAATATGATGGAACCAGCTGCTTCAATCTCCTGCTATTCCCCACCACAATGGATCATATATCTAAACAGTCAGACAAACAAAACAAAACTAACAACAACAAAAAATACCAACGAACCAACTAAACAAACAAACAAAACACCTTCAGCAATGTAGTAGGTTACAAGATTAACTAAAAAAATAATCGGAAGCACTCCTATATATAGTTGATAAATGGGATGAGAAAGAAATCAGAGAAACATCACCATTCAAAATAGCCACAAACAATACAAAATGTCTTGGAGTAACGCTAATCAAACAAGTGAAAGACCTATATGACAGGAACTTTAAGTCTTTAAAGAAAGAAATTAAAGAAGATATTAGAAAATGGAAAGATCTCCCATGCTCTTGGATTGGTAGCATCGACATAGGAAAAATAGCAATCCTTCCAAAAACAATCTATAGATTCAATGCAATCCCCATCAAAATCCCAGCACAGTTCTTCACAGACCTAGAAAGAATGATACTCAATTTCATAAAAAACAAACCAACAAAAAACCTAGGATAGCCCAAACAATCCTGTATAATAAACAAACTTCTGGTGGCATCACCATCCCTGACTTCAAGCTCTACTATAGAGCTATAGTAATAAAAACACCTTGGTATTAGCACAAAAACAGACAGGTGGACCAATGGAATCAAATCAAAGACCGGATTCACACATGTATGAGCACCTGATTTTTGACAAAGAAGTTAAAATTATACAATGGAAAAAAGAAAACATCTTCAACAAATAGTGCTGGCATAACTGGATGCTGATATGTGGAAGAATGCAGATAGAGCCATCTCTACCATCATTCACAAAACTTAAGTCAATGGATCAAAGACCTTAACATAAATCCAGCCACACTGAACCTCTTAGAAGATAAAGTGGGAGGTACCCTTGAATGAATTGGCACAAGAGACCACTTCCTGAACCAGTAGCACAGACACTGAGATCAACAATTAACAAATGGGACCTCCTGAAACTGAAAAGTTTCTGTAAGGCAAAGGACACAGTCAACAAGACAAAATGCAGTCTACAGAGTGGGAAAATATCTTCACCAACCCCACATCTGACAGAGGGCTAATCTCCAAAATATACAAAGAACTCAAGAAACTAGACAACAAAACACCAAATAATCCAATTTTAAAAATGGGGTACAGATCTGAATAGAGAATTCTCAACAGAGGAATATCAAATGGACCAAAGGCAGTTAAGGAATTGCTCAACACCCTTAGCCATTAGGGAAATGCAAATCAAAACAACTCTGAGATACCATCTTACCCCTATCAGAAGATAAAAAACACTAATGAAAGCTTATGCTAGAGAGGATGTGGAAAATGGAACACTCCTCCATTGCTGGTGGGAATACAAACTCGTACAGCTCCTTTAAAAATCAGTATGGTGGTTTCTCAGAAAATTGGGAATCTATCTACCTCAAGACCCAGCAATACCACTCTTGGGCATATACCCAAAGTACACACACTCATATCACAAGGACATCTGTTCAACTATGTTCATAGCAGCATTATTTGTAGTAGCCAGAACGTGGAAGCAACCTAGATGCCCCTCAACTGAAGAATCAATAAAGGAAATGTGGTACATATACACAATGGAGTACTGCTCAGCGGTAAAAAATAATGACATCTTGAAATATGCAGGCAAATTGATGGAACTATAAGAAACCACCTTGACTGAAGTAACCCAGACATAGAAAGACAAACATGGTATGTACTCACTCATAAGTGGATATTAGACATAAAGCAAAGGATAACCAGCCTACAATCCACAACCTCAGAAAAGCTAGAAAACAAGGAGGACCCTAAGAGAGACATATGTGGAACTGCACCCCCCCACACCCAAGAAGGGGAAATGGACAAGATCTCCTGAGTAAATTGGAGGCATGGGGTACAGGGAGGGAGGTAGGAGGAAAGGGGAGAAGGGGAGAAGGAACAGACCATGAGAGAGCAGGAAAGTCAAACTGGGTGAAGGACAGAAAGGGAGAGCAAGGAAAGAGACACCTTGATAGAGGGAGACATTATGGGGTTAATGAGAAACCTGACACTAGGGACATTTCCAGGCATTCACAAAGATGACAGCAACTAAGAAGCTAAGCAGTAGTGGAGAGGGTTCCTTAAATGCCCTTCCCCTATAATGAGACTGATGACTACCTTAAATGCCATCCTAGAACCTTCATCCAGCAGCTGATGGAAGCAGAAGCAGAGATCCACAGCTAAGCACTGGGCTGAACTGGAGTTCAGTGTAGAGAGGGAGGAGTGATAAGCAAAGGGGTCAAGACCATATTGGGAAACCCACAGAAACAGCCGACCTGAGCAAGTGGGAGCTCAATGGCTCCAGACTGACAGCTGGGGAACCTTCATTAGACCAAACTAGGCCCCCTGAATGTGGCTTGGATAGTCTATGGGGCTGCTGGTAGTGGAACCAGTATTTATCCCTAGTGCATTAACTGGTATGAACTCTCAGCCTAGACACAGGGGGGAGGGCCTAGGCCTTGCCCCAAATGATGTTACAGACTTTGATGATTCCCCATGGGTGGCCTCAGCCTCTGTGAAGAATGGATTGGTGGGGGGGGGTGTGATGGGGAGATGGTGGGGAGAATGGCAGGACATGAGGGAGAGGGAACTGGGATTGGTATGTAAAATAAGATTGTTTTTAATAATAATAATAAACCACAACCCTCCTTTATTAAATTGCTATTGTTGGCTTATTTTGTTAGATCACAAGGGTGGTAACTAATGCAGAGGCCTTGTGGAAACTAATTAGCTTGTTGGAGGTATAATTCTCCAAAAGACTAATGTGGCTCTCACAGGAACTCAATTTTTGCAAAAATGGGCTGTTATAAAAAGAGAAAAGCAGCTCACTGAATTTCTCTGACTCCCTGCATCATCACAATATCTTTTAGTTATGCCATGCTTCAAGTAGCCAAAAGGCCCTCTCTAGAGATGGTCAGATATCTGTCCCGCCCTCTTCAATTTCTAAAAGTTAACCAAAGAAACCTCTTTTCTTTATAAAGTTCAAGAAAAAATACCCCACAGCACAAGACATGGCAACCTCTGTTTTGTTTACGTATTCATTTTAACAGTGTCTTTTAGGTATTCTTTGACAATTTCCTACCTGTAAACCATGAACCTTGTTCATGTCCACTTCCAACTCCTTATTCTCTCTAGGCAACTCTAACATGTTCCCCTTCCCACCTCATGTCTTCTCATCCTCCCCTCATCTTCCCTCTGTAGCCCTGAGTTCGGTGGATGCTGCCTGTTGTAATATCGACTGATCTCATCCTGTGCATGTCTTGTGCAGGTAACAACAGCTACAAAGGGTCCATGAGTTGCAGTGCCACATCATGTTCTTAAGTCAGCATTTCATATCACTCCTCCTCATCCTTCAGTTTTTACAGTCTTTCCACCCCCTCTTCTGTGATGTTGCCTAAGCTTTTATTATGGTGGATGTGGGGGTGCAGTTGATATAAATGTTCCATTAGGGACAAACACAAGATACTCACTTATTCTTAGCACTTTAACAGTTGTGGGTTTCTGTATTAGCTGCTAACCACTGTGGAGAAAAGCTTTCCTGGCTAAGGCTGAAAGTAATACTAATCTACAAGAATAAATGTAAATATTTAGAAGGCAGTTTGACAACATACCCATTTATCAAATACAACAGCATTAGGTTCTACTTTAAGACTTATGACTTCCAAGCCACGGATTTTGATCAAGCTTACTTGTATTCAAGGCATGAATTTCTTCCTGTGGAACAAGTCTCAAAACCAACACAAAATTAGTTGTTTATTTCCATAACCTTCCAACCAGTGTTGCACTAGTGAGCATATCTTGCCTGGCAGGTTAGTATTGTAGCATGTAAAGTTTCCCATTGGCTAATAGCATGGATAGCTTTTGTACCCAACACCTATTTTAAAAGAAAGGTACAGTTATCACCTCCACCCTAAATAGGGACCAGAAAATGAGTAGTAAATCCAGTTGTTGATTAACTAGCTGACATTTTAATGTATTCATTGAACTGAGAATAAAAGTTGTAGTAATTAAGACTTCCATTCCTATGAGAAATTGAACATCTGCCCATTGTCAAACAGTGTATGAACAACTGTGGAATACTTCAGTGTTAGATATTTATTTTCTAGAGAGACAAGCTCCAAACCATCCAAAGGGGAGTAAGCTGCATATGTGCAAGTGAAAGAATTAAAAATGCAGGATGTCCCACCCCAACATTCACCGAATCTGTGAACGGCTGGAGGGTGTGAAGGGGATGGATCTACAGATCCAAAACAGCAGAATCTCAACAACACAGAACAACAACAGGATATCCATGAGGAACCCCAGTGAGAGCTTGGAAACCAGAGGCCTTCCGTGAGACAGACAACGACTCAAGGCAATGAACACTTCAAGTAAACATGAAGAGAATAAAGGGTAAACTGTGTGTTTCAAAGGGCCACACTACAGCTTCCATGAAGAGATTCTTTTTTTGTTTTTGTTTTGTTTCGATTTTCTTTTAAATTTGGTTTTGATTTGTTTGGGGGGGGGTGTTGCAAGGGCAGAGGGCAGATGTGAAGAGATGGGGAGATAAGTGGGATTTCAGGTAAAGGTCATTTTCAACAACCACAGTTAACCATATTCAGTAAGGCCAAATAGAAATAGCTCCTTGTAGACACATTACAATGAAACTATGTGACATGAAAAACCAAACAAATATTTTAAGTATGGTAAAATGAAGCCAGATGGGGTAGCACACACCTATTATAATCCTTGGACTTGGGAGGCTACAGCAGGAGGATCAGGACTTCCGGACCAGCCTGGACTACACAACACCTGTCCCAAAATGAAATCAAATCAAGAACAAAACACTTCAAATCCCCCAAACTAAAACATACAAAACCAAACAAACCTACACATAGTATTTATTTTGTTTAGCAGATGACCATTTATTTAGACCAAAAAAAAATGGTGAAACACTATATTAATGTATTTAATGTAGCCAAGTATCATGCTAGAATTAAGAGTAACTACGTGTAGAACCAAGGGCTGGGGAAGAGATGACAGTTACCACATACTCCCCAAAGGTGGCTAGAAGCCTGAAGTCAGCACAATGAACATGCTAAAGAGACAGAGGAGGAAGACCAAAGCTTCAAGCTGAAACGGACAAAAAGAGGAGACTCCAGGAGCTAAAAGTGAAGCCTTCAGGGAGGGGCCCCTGGCCACAAGTGGTTTTTAAAGAGTGTTTTTTATGTATTCATTTATTTTTGGCCTGAGATGCTGATGCCCCTTGATTCTCTCCACTTCTATTGAAACTTTCCCCTCACCAATGTCTAGAATGCAGCATTGTGCTGTGGTCTATTGTGCATCTAAGGATAAACTTCTGTAAAAAAAAAAAAATCATACAGTGGTTTTCACTGCACCATTTCTATTTCAGGTTAAATAAATTTTGGAATCCTGGAAAAAAAAGTGAGTATGTGATCAGAACATTTTCAAGCATAAAATTCTAAGAGTTTATCACACACACTCATGCTCAGGCTTACAGAACCAAGATAGGACAGATGCAGTGGAGCTAACTGCTAAAGCATACTTTTGGGGGGGCAGGTGAGAGATGGTATCAATGGGGAAAAGTATTCACTACGCAAGCCTGATGACCTGGATCCATCCCCTGAACTCACAGTAGAAGGAGAGAACTGATTTCCGAGCTATCCTCTACTTCCACAGGTGTACTGTGTTATAGACATGGATGACACACATGGTCCTGTACTCACACACAGGCCACACCCATTCACCCAAATATACATCAGTGATACACTAAGCAAAAGAGCTGTGTGTAAGAGATAATTTCTGGCCTATAATCGCAGCTCCTCTGGTGGCTGGTGCAGAAGATTTCATATTCAAGGTAGGTCTAGGCTAAAGAATGAGTTCAAAGTTAGCCTGGGCAGCTTAGTGAGACCCTGTCTCAAAATAAAGGAGAGAGCAAGGGATGTAATTGTATAAAACTACTTGCTCAGTGACATTCTAGGTTAAATCTGCATTAATGCAAAAAGAAATTAGAAGCAGATATATATATATATATGTATGTATGTATTTCCTAGAAAGATGAAAATTGTGGTTAGCCTGAGAATAAGAGAGGAAAGATTTGGTTAATTAGGTTGGTAAATCTGAATAGCTGTGATTTTATGAATGATGTTGTAGACTTCACCTTTACCAGTAACATTTAAAAGAAAATAAGGCAAAAATGGTAACTGCATACAAAACATTACAAATTAGGTTAATCGGAGAAAAAATAATTTCAGAATTTAAAACCTAAAATAACGTGGAATAACAATAACGAAAAAGTTTCCCAACAGTTTAGTGATGAAATTTTGATGTGAACATAGTAAAAAGGAATGCAAGCCAGGTATGGTGGTGAACACCTTTGATCCCAGCACTTGGGAGGCAGAGGCAGGTGGATCTCTGTGAGTTCAAGGCCAGCCTGCTCTACTACATAGTAACTTCTAAGACAGTCAGAGCTACATAGTGAAATCTTGTCTAAAAATAAATTAATAAAACAAAACAACAGCAACAAACAACAAATCAAATGCATATCCTGGTGCATGCTGAAAACAGCCGGTAAAATTCATGATAAATCTCATTTATAAAGAAGAGACTAAAAAGGAAGACTTTACCAGTAGCTTTGGAGACTGAGAACACTGTACATCAAGGTTAAGTATTCATTGCTCATCACGGTATTGGGCCGTTTCTCAGGAGTGCAGCCTGAAACACCAAGCCGGTTAAGTGATGTCCATATCTTCAAAAATTCATGGAAAAACACGAAAGGACACCGAAAACACAAGAAACCTACTTATTTCTTGGTTAACGAAGAAACAGGTAAACAGAGGGTGTTGGGAATGTACCTCGAGGACTTCTAGGAATCTGTTAGGGCCCTCGGCAAGAGTCTAGGGTCCTATGTGTCAGTAAGAGTGGCACTTTTATTCCTAAAACAGGTGACTAAGTGCATTGCATCTAGGGGTAGAGAAACCTCTCACTTGAGCGGCGTCAGGATTTGTGCAGGTAGTTCATTCATAGAACAGTCGCCTCCGGGCCTTGCACGGGGCGCGTGGAGAGCGTGGAGAGCGTGGAGGGCGTGGAGGGCGTGGAGGGCGTGGAGGGCGCTGCTCCTGGGGACTTGGAGGAGGAGATGGGGGCAGAGGCTGCAGTGGCGAGGTGGGGAAAGGTCCCTGCAGGTAGCTGTCCAAGTCCCAGAAGGACCTCGGAGACCATGGCTCTGCAGTAGGGGAGGGTACCTGAAGCTGTGGTTCGAGGATGTAGTCCTGAGGCCAAGGAGTGGGCATCCTGATGTGGCAGGAAAGGAGCTCAGAGGCCTGGCCAGCTGGAGCGTCAATCCAGGGTGACAGGAAGCCAGAGTCGTCCTCCTCATCGCAGGCGACCTCTTGATAGGAGTTGTCTAGGATGTCTTCACAGAGGGATCCCTGCTGGAGGACGACGAGGTGGTCCTGGGGCAAGTGCAGGAGAGCGCCTTCCTGTGGGCTGGTGGACAAGAACCCAGGCTGTCCAAGATGGGCGAAAGACTGGAGGCCCTCGGGCACCAGGATTAAGGTGTGTCCAGGGAGCTCCACTTGCATTACCGAGGTGGGCTCGGGCTCCAGCAGTAGGTCGACTCCGTCCAGCTGCAGTTGCATGGCACAGCCATGGGCCAGGACCAACACCGAGGTGAGCTCTTCGCTGATGGCCTGGGTGGGCGCTTCCAGGTCGGGAGACGCCGGGGGCTCATGGAGGGCAGGCTCGTGGAGGCGGCGGCGCTTAGCAGGGCTGGGTCCTTGAGGCTGTGGTGCCCAGCAGGGCGCGGGGTCGGCGCTGGGGTTGCGGGGCCGCGCTTCCAGCATGTTGATGGTGCTGCGGGGCTGGGGAGGCGCGGGGCGCAGCGCGGACAGGTGCGACGGCGCAGACGGGCGGAGCGGCTGCAGTCCCGGGCTCCGGATATCTGTGCTCCGCCTAGTGCAGGGAAATCTCGATCTTGCGCACTCAAGGCCGGATACTACTAGATGCCAATCAATTTGAAAAGATGAACCGGAACCCAGGTCAAGACGGAAAAGGTCAGGTTAGGCTGCACCTTTGGGAGCCTGTGTCCTGGAGGCTCCACCCAGGAGTGTCGGACTGACCAATAGCCTTCGCTGTAGTTGGGAAATACTTTTTTTGGCCTATAGGAGGCAGAACATGTTGCTCCGCTTGACCTATCCGGAATAGAATTTCAAGATGCCGCAGGATTAGAACTCCTCTGGTTTCGGGGAGCCAAAAGATCACCGAAAACCTTGCGCACCCTGCCTCCACCCCGCCCCCTGTTAAATGCCATTTGAAAGTGCTTCCGCGGTTTTTTTGTTTATTTGTTTGTTGTTGTTGTTGTTGTTGTTGTTTTTTAATCTGTGTTTGGAGAATGGGTTACGAGGTTAGCGGGGTCTGAGGTGAGACGTGACTTACTCCTGCCTGAGATAACGCATGTTTTTGTGCAGCTGGAAATCCCTCATTCCGGAGGCTAAGGTGAAGAGAATCTTGTGTTTGCAGGGCGACACATGGTCTCAAAAACGACAAAACAATTCTGGCCCAGAGAGAGGTTAGTAAGTAAAGGCTCTTATTTCCTAGCCTGATGATCTGAGTTCGATCTTGGTTCTACATGATGACACGCTGTGGCACATGCAGACACATGATAAATAAATGTAATAAAAATGTAAAAAGAAAAAACTCAAAAAATAAAAATACTTTTTTTTTTATAACGGTTCTCTTGTATGCTGTGCTTCCTTGACTCGCTTATGTAGTCCGGTGCCTCCAGCTCCTAAGTACTGGGATCACAGTCATGCACTGTAACAAGTGGCTTTATGCCATTCCTAGAGCCAAAAGCAGCCAGCGCTTCCTGTCTGCCAGGCAAGCAATCTACCAACTATACTCTTGCTCTTGTCCCCTAAGCCAGCGGTTCTCAACACGTGGGTCGTGACCAGGGAGTGGCGATGGGGTGGGGGTCGAATGACTCCGACATCCTACATATCAGATATTAAACATTACGACTCACAGCAGTAGCAGTTATGAAGTAGCAATGAAATAGTTTAATGGTGAGGAGGGTCACCATAACATAAGGAACTGTATTAAAGGGTCTGTGCTGAGAACCACTGCCCTAAACTAAATGAAAAATCCCCTTCTCCAGCTTTAGGAAAGTGTTTTTTCTTAGGAGGGGGCGGGGTTTGGTTTTCTCTGTAGTCCTGCAACTAGCTCTGTAGACCAGGCAGGCTTAAGAGATCCGCCTGTTTCTGCCTCCTGAACGTGGGATTAAAGGCGTGTGCCGCCACTGCCCGTCCAAAAAGCACTTTAAAAACAGTGAAGTGGAACATTTGTGTAGATGCTTCCGGAATATCAAGGGTTACACTATAACTTATTAAAACTTGTTTTTATTTTGTAAGTATGGGTCTACTGCCAGCATGTATGTCTGGCACCACATATGTGTCCTGCTTTATGGCTGCCAGGAGAGAGCCCTGGGTCCCCTACCGCTGATCCACAGTGTGGATGCTGGGAATTAAACCTGAGTCTTTTGGAAGAGCAGCAAATACTCTTAAAGGCAGAGCAGTCTCTCCAGCCCCCTCTCCTCTTTCTTTCTTTTTTTTTTCTTTTTCTTTCTTTTTTTTTGTTTTTTTGGTTTTTAACCTTTCTTGCATAATCTTTTTAAATTTTTTATTTAAATTAGAAACAAGCTTGCTTCACGTGGCAATCCCAGCTCCCTCTCCCTCAACCCCTTCCATCCCCCCTGTCCTCCCCCAACTCCTCACCCAATCCCCACTCTGTTCCCCAGTGAAGCCCTCCATGGGGCATCTCCATAGTCTGTCATTTCATCCAGGGCAGGGCCTAGGCCCTTCCCCAAGAGTCAGGCTGAGAGAGCATCCCATTGAGGGATGGGCACCCAAAGTCCATTTGTATGCCAGGGATAAATACTGATCTACTACCCAAGGCCCCAGAGATTGCCTAGGCCTCCTCCTGACACCACATTCAGGAGGTCTGGATCAGTTCCATGCTGGCCTCTCAGCCATCAGTCTGGAGTCCAAGAGCTCCCCTTTGTTCAGGTCAGCTGTTCCTATGGGTTTCACCAGCATGGTCTTGACCCCTTTGCTCATCACTCCTCCCTCTCTGTCACTGGGTTGCAGGGGTTCAGTTCAGTGTTTAGCTGTGGGTGTCTGCCTCTGCTTCCATCAGTTACTGGATGAAGGCTCTAGGGTGGCATATGAGGTCCTCGTCAAACTCATTATCAAGGAGGGGCACTTAAGATAGTCTTTCCACTATTGCTTAGTTTGTCAGTTGTTGTCATCCTTGTAGATCTCTGAAAATCTCACTAGTGCCAGATCTCTCCTTAAACCTATAATAACTTCTATTATGGTATCTCTCATCCTGATCTCCTCTATTTTTCTCTTGACTCAACTTTCCTGCTCCCCCATGTCCTCCTCTCCCCTCCTCTTCTCCCCTTCTGTTTTTCCTAGCTCCCTCTCCCCCACTCCCCCATGCTCCCAATCTTCTCAGGAGATCTTGCCTCATTCCCCTTCTCTTAGGGTCCTTCCTGTTTCCCAGACTCTCTGGCAGTGGGATTGTAGGCTGGCACTCCCCTGATCCATGTGTAAAATCCATATATGAGTGAGTACATGTCTTTTGTGACTGGGTTACCTCATTCAGGATGGTTTCTTCTAGTGCCATCCATTTGCCTGCAAATTTCAAGATTCCATCTTGTTCTGCTGAATAGTACTCTATTGTGTAAATGTACCATATTTTCTCTATCCATTCTTCAGTTGAGGGGCATCTAGGCTGCTTCCAGGTTCTGGCCATTACAAATAATGCTGCTTTGAACATAGTGGAACAGATATCCTTGTTGTATGAATGTGATGTGCATCTTTTGGATATATGCCTAAGAGTGGAATTACTGGGTCTTGTGGTAGGCTTATTCCCATTTTCCTGAGGAATCTCCATACTGATTTCCAAAGTGCTGTACGAGTTGGCACTCCCACCACGAGTGGAGGAGTGTTCCCCTTTTTCCACAACCTCTCCAGTTGGTGTTTTTTGATCTTAGCCATTCTGACAGGAGTAAGATGGTATCTCAGAGTTGTTTTGATTTGCATTCCCAGATGGCTAGGGATGTTAAGCACTTTCTCAAGTGCCTCCCAGCCATTTTAGCCTCCTCTATGGAGAATTCTCTATTTAGTTCTGTAGCCCACTTTTTAATTGGATCCTTTGGTGTTTTGGAGACTTGCTTCTTGAATTCTTTGTAAATTTTGGAGATCAGCCCTCTGTCAGATGTGGGCTTAGTGGATATCTTTTCCCATTCTGTGGGCTGCCTTTTTGTCTTGCTGACTGTGTCCTTTGCCTTACAGAAGCTTCTCAGTTTCAGGAGGTCCCATTTATTAATTGTTGACCTCACTGTCTGTGCTACTGGTGTTATGTTCAGGAAGAATTCGTTCAAGGGTACCACCAGCTTTCTCTTCTAAGAGGTTCAGTGTGGCTGGATTTATGTTGAGGTCTTTGATCCATTTGGACTTAAGTTATGTGCATGGCGATAATCATGGATCTATCCGCATTCTTCTGCATGCCAGCATCCAGTTATGCCAGCACCATTTGTTGAAGATGCTTTCTTTTTTACATTGTATTTTAGCTTCTTTGTCAAAGATCAGGAGTTCATACGTATATGGATTAATATTGGGGTGTTCAATTGGATTCCATTGGTCTATCTGTCTATTTTTGTGCCAACACCAAGCTGTTTTCAGGACTATAGCTTTATAATAGAGCTTGAAGTCAGGGATGGTGATGCCTCTGGACATTGCTTTTTTTGAACAGGTTGTTTTGGCTATCCTGGGTCTTTTTTTTTCACATAAAGTTGAAAATTGTTCTTTCCATGTCTGTGAAGAATTGTGCTGGGATTTTAATGGGGATTGCATTGAATCTGTAGATTGCTTTTGACAAAATTGCCATTTTACTATATTGATCCTACCCATTCAAGAGCATAGGTGATCTTTCCGTTTTCTGGTATTTTCTTTAATTTCTTTCTTTAAAGACTCAAATTTCCTGAGATACAGGTCTTTCACTTGTTTGGTTAGCCTTACCCCAAGGTATTTTGTTATGTGTGGCAATTGTAAAGGGTGATGTTTCTCTTATTTCTCTTATTTCTTTCTCAGTCCTTTTATCATCTGTATATAGTAGGGCTACTGATTTTCTTTGACCTCTTCCTTTCCAATTTGTATCCCCTTGATCTCTGATTTTTGTCTTATTGCTCTAGCTAGAACTTCAAGTACAATATTGAAGAGGTATGGAGGGAGTGGGCAGCCTTGTTTTGTTCCTGATTTTAGAGGAATAGTGTTGAGTTTCTCTCCATTTAGTTTGATCTTGGCTGTTGGTTTGTTGTATATAGCTTTTATTATGTTTAGGTATGTTCCTGTTATCCTGGATCTCTCCAAGACCTTTATCATGAAGTGGTGTTAGATTTTGTCAAAAGCTTTTTCAGTATCTAGTGAGATGATCATGTGATTTTTGTTTCTCAGCTTGTTTGTATAGTGGATTACACTGATGGATTTTTATATGTTGAACCATCTCTGCATCCCTGAGATGAAGCCTACTTTATCATGGTGGATGATTTTTCTGATGTTTTCTTGGATCCGATTTGCCAGTATTTTGTTGAGTATTTTTGCATCAATGTTCATGAGGGATATTGGTCTGAAGTTCTCCTTCTTAGTTGTGTCTTTGTGTGGCTTGGGTATCAAGGTTATTGAAGCCTTGTAAGAAGAGTTTGGTAATGGCCTTCTGCTTTTGTTGCATGGAATACTTTGAGGAGAATTTGTATAAGCTGTTCTTTGAATTTCTAGTAGAATTCTGCACTGAGGTCATGTGCCCTTTTTTTGGTTGGGAGATTTTTGATGACTGCTTCTATTTCATTAGGGGTTATAGGTCTATTTAAATTGCTTATCTGTTCTTGATTTAATTTTGGCAAGTAATATCTATACAGAAAATTGTCCATTTCCTTTAAATTTTCAAATTGTGTGGAGTACAGGTTTTCAAAGTATGACCTGATAATTCTCTGGATTTCCTCAGTGTCTGTTGTCATGTCCCCTATTCATTTCTGATTTTGTTAATTTGCGAGTTCACACTCTATGGTTTGAGAAGTTTGGATAAAGATTTGTCTGTTTTGTTGATTTTTCTCAAAGAACCAACTCTTTGTTACATTGATTCTTTGCATTGTTTTCCTAGTCTACTTTATTGTTTTCAGCCTTCAATTAGATTATTTCTTGGCATCTACTCCTCCAGGGTAAAGTTGCTTCTTTTTGTTCTAGAGCTTTCAGTTGTGCTGCTAATTCTCTAGTGTCTCTATTCTCCAGTTTTTTAATATGGGCAATTAGTGCTATGACTTTTCCTCTTAGCACTGCTTTCAAAGGTCCCATAAGTTTGTGTATGTTGTGTCTTCATTCTCATTGAATTCTAGGAAATCAATGATTTTTTATTTCTTCTTTGACTCAGAAATGGTTCGATTGTGCATTATTCAATTTCCATGAGTTTGTAGGGTTTTGGCAATAGGTGTTGTTGAATTCTAACTTTAAAGCATGGTTATCTGATAAGATACATTGAGTTATTCCAATTTTATTGTACCTTTTGAGGTTTGCTATGTTGCCAAATATGATGTTGATTTTTGAGACGGTTCCATGTGGTGCTGAGAAGAAGGTGTATTCTTTTGTGTTTGGATGGAATGTTCTATAGATGTCTGTTAAAGCCAGTTGTGTCATAACTTCTATTAATTCCTTTGTTTCTTCTTTAAGTTTCTGTCTGGTAGTTCTGTCTAGTGGTGAGAGTGGGGTGTTGAAGTCTCCCACTATAAGTGTGTGAGGTTTTATATGTGATTTGTGTTTTAGTAATGTTTCTTTTACAAATGTGTGTGCCTTTGTATTTGGGGCATAGATGAGACTTAATATTGGTGGATTTCTCCTGTGATGAGTATGAAATGACCTCTTTCATCTCTTTTGATTTTATTTTAAAGACTAATTTGTTAGATACTAGGATTGTTACCCCTGCTTGTTTCTTGGGTCCATTTGATTGGAAAATCTTTTCCCAACCCTTAACTCTGAGGTAATGTCTGTCTTAGAGGCTGAGATGTGTTTGTTGTATGCAGCAGAAGGATGGATTCTGTCTTTGAATCCATTCTGTTAGCCTGTGTCTTTTTATGAGCGAGTTAAGATCATTAACATTGAGGTATATACATGACCCATGATTTCTCATTCTTATTTGTTTTGGAATGGTTGTTGTTGGAATTGTATGTGGGTTTCCACCCCTTTTTTTTCTTTTGGCTGTTGGTATAGTGGGATTATCTATTGCCTATGTTTTTCTGGTTGTAGTTAACTTCCTTGGGTTGGAGTTTTCCTTCCAGAAGTTTCTGTAGGGCTGGATTAGTGGATATGTATTGTTTAAATCTGGTTTTGTAAGGCAATATCTTGCTTTCTTCGTCTATAGTGATTGAAAATTTTGCTGGGTATAGTAGTCTGGGCTGGCATCCATGGTCTCTCAGTGTTGGTAGATTATCTATCCTGGATCTTCTGGCTTTCAGAGTTTCTATGGAGAAGTCAGGTGTAATTCTGATGGTTTGCCTTTATATGTTACTTGACCTTTTTTTTAGCTGATCTTAATATTCTTTGTTTATTCTGTATGTTTGGGGGTCTTTATTATTATGTGGCAAGGGGACTTTTTTGTGATCCACTCTATTTGGTGTTCTGTAAGCTTCTTGTACCTTCATTGGCATGTTTTTCTTTAGGGTGGGAAAGTTTTCTTCTAAGATTTTGTTGAATATATTTTCTGCCCCTTTGAGGTGGTTTTCTTCACCTCCTTCTATACCTATTATTATTAGGTTTGGTCATTTCATGGTATCCCATATTTCCTGGCTATTTTGTGTTAGGGATTTGGTGGACTTAAGATTTTCTTTGGTCAATGAATCAATTTCTCCTAGTGTATCTTCAACACCTGAGATTCTCTCTTCCATCTCTTGTATTCTGTTGGCTATGCTTGCATCTGTAGCACCTGACCATTTGTCCAGCTTTTCTACTTCCAGCATTCCTTCAGACTGTTGTTTTTTTAAAATTGTCTCTATTTCAACTATCAAGCCTTGCACTGTTTGAATTGTTTCTTGCAATTTCTGCTTTGTCTTTTCCTCCATTTCTTGCATATTTGGTTCGTTTTTTCTTCCATTTCTTGCGTTTTTTGATTTGTTTTGTCTTCCATCTCTTTAAGGGATATTCTCATATCATTTTCATGAAGTTGTTTTTAAGGTCATTCTCTTCTGCTACACTTGCTTTGGAAAGTTGAGCAAATGTCCTTGTGGTATGAATATGCCTCCTTTGGGAATATGCCCAACAGTGGTGTTGCAGGTAGGTTGATCCCTAATTTTTCTGAGAAATCACCATACTGATTTCCACAGTGGCTGTACAAGTTTACATTCCCACCAGCAATGGAGTAATGTTCCCCTTTCTTCATATCCTCTCCAGCATAAGCTGCCATTAATGTTTTTTTGTTTTTGTTTTTTATAGACAGGGTTTCTCTGTATTGCTTTGGGGGCTGTCCTGGAACTAGCTCTTGTAGACCAGGCTGGCCTCGAACTTGTAGATCCACCTGCTTCTGCCTCCCTAGTGCTGGGATTAAAGGCACGACTGCCAACACCCGGCTCCATTAGTGTTTTTTATCTTACCATTCTGATCGGTGTAAGATGGAATCTCAGAGTGGTTTTGATTTGCATTTCCCTGACAACTAAGGATGTTGAGCATTTCCTTACGTGTTTTTCTGCCATTGGAGATTGTTGTGTTGAGAATTCTCTATTTAGATCTGTACACCATTCTTTTTATTGGATTATTTGGTAGTTTGGAGATAAGTCCTCTGTCAGATGTGGGGTTGGTGAAGATCTTTTCCCATTCTGTAGGGAGCCGTTTTGTCTTGTTGACCATGTTCTTTGCTTTACGGAAGCTTCTCAGTTCCAGGAGGTTCCATTTATTAATTGCTGCTCTCAGAGTCTATGCTACTACTGTCCTCTTTAGGAAGTGATCTCCTGTGCCTACGCATTCAAATGTCTTTCCCACTTTCTCTTCTGTGGGGTTCAGTGTGATTGGATTTATATTACCGTCTTTGATTCATTTGGACTTGAGTTTTGTGCATGGCAATAAATATGTATCTATTTTCATTCTCTACATATTGACAGCCTGTTATACCAGTATCATTTGTTGAATATGCTTTCTTTCTACCATTTTATATTTTTAAGCCTCTTTGTCAAAAATTGGGTGTTCTTAGGTGTGTGGGTTGATATTGGAGTCTTGGATTTGATTCCATTGGCTCACCTGTCTGTTTTTATGCCAATACCAAGCTGTTTTCATTACTATAGCTCTATAGTAGAACTTGAAGTCAGGGATGGTAATGCCCCCATATGATCCTTTATTGTATAGGATTGTTTAGGCTATCCATATGAAGTTGGATATTTCTCTTACAAGGTCTCTCTCTCTCTCTTTTTGAGACAGTGTTTCACCATGTATCACTGGCTGGCCTGGAACTCAATATGTGATTAGTTCACAGATATCTGTCTATCTCTGAATCCTGAGTACTGGGATAATGAATTGGACCTCCATGCTTAGCTGGTTCTCAGAATCTTTCTGCCCCCTCTTCCATGTTCCCTGGGTTTTTCTTGTAGGAGTTGTATTGCAGATCAATACTACTTGTATCAATTGGGGCTGAACACTGTCTGATGAAAAGAGAAGCTTCTTTGATAAGGGATAAGAGCTACATTTATCCATGGATATAAAGGCAAGTATTTAGAATGCAGCCAGATGCTATACTGTTATAGGAAAGTGGCTGTCTCCTAGGGTCAATTAGCCATGGTTCGGTGGCTAGGTTTACAAAACCACACATGGATTTCCTCATATCGAGCAGACTTTAAGTGCAATTACACAGCTGTTGGTTGCTACCAAGATACAAATGCCATTATTGTACCCTTTGGGGATATCTTGCCATGCTTGTCTCTGTTGTGGTTCTTAGGCTTTACAGCTAGTTAGAACTATTGATTGCTTTTCTCCATTGGCAGCTTGCAAAGCACTTTTGGATGCTATAAGAGCTAGTCCTTAAGGAGGAGGATTCCAGGTCAGTTCCACCTCAATTCCTGTGTCTAAAGTGTGGATGTTTTTAGCAATTGCATCTTACCTTTAAGTTGTGAGAGGCAACCAAGAGCAGTGGCAATAGCCTATACTATTTTTGATAGTCTCTTCCATTGCCCTCACCAAAAACTTGGTGGGAGGTTTTTTATGCTTGAACTGGGTGGGTGGTGTTGTTAGGTAGTCTTTGCCTATCTGTAGGTTTTTTTCTGGGCTAGCTCAGTTAGCTTTTGATATCCAGCATTTAGGATGTTCTGACCAATATGTGTACAAGACTGTTAATTTGTACCCAAAGAAATATAAATTGTTAGCCAACTATAGTAGTGCACCCCTATAATCCCAAACTTGGAAGGCTGGTAACATCCTAAGAATTATTAGGATGTTGCCTTCAAAGCCAGTCTAGGCCGAGAGAATTCTATGAATATTTATTGGTCTTGTCTGTGGTTAGGGAAATTTTAGTTTTTAATTTAGCTTACAACAAAAGTCGAAATTACCCAGTTTCCTTAATACCTTGACTCTATGGGGTCAGTGAGTCTTTAGAGGCAATTGATAGGTTCCTGGCAGAGTTGTTGGAAAAATGGAGGAGGCTTAGACAAGGAGAACTAAGAGTTGGAGTGGATTGAGGGGCTAGTGAGGTCATGGCTCTTGGAGAACCTACTACCTCCACTTTACTAAATCCACATAATTCCTAACTGCATCCTAAATATTTATCCTTATACTCACCAAAAAGGGTAGCTCTCACCACTCATCAAAGAAACATCTCTTTGCAACCAATGGAGATTGTTATAGAAAACCAAACTCTCTCAGAAAGTAGAGAACAAGTTGTCATGGGGTGACAAGCACCACTTGATACATCTACAACCCAACTCCTGCACCTGTGGTCCTGGGAACACAGCAGAAGAGGAGGTGGGAAGATTACAAGAGTCACAGGACCAAAACCTGCTGTGAGAATGAGTCTCCTAGAAATGATAGGAAAGCTATAGCTATGATACCTCAACAACATAGCTGCCTAAACAAAACCTGAAGAAGTACAAGACCAATGGTTATGCCAACACAGTATGGGGAAATCTCATGAGGTCCCATGCATAGGCAAAAATTAGAGGCAACGGAGGAATGCTGGGATGGGGAAAATAGTCTTCTCCATGGTTGAGACCTCTAACTGGTTATCCAATACCAAGTGGTTAGTCCTGAAGTCAGACATGTACAAGTAGCACTAAAAAGCTGGGCAGGTTGTGTATCAATCAATATTCAGTCACATATATATTGAGTTTGTGGAGGTGAAAGGAGTATGATATAAATATATTGTGTAAAATTTTAAAGAAATAATATGCATTATGTGAAAAATAATTAGAACCTGAGAATAATTCCTGGATGATTTAGTTGTTAATTCTCTCATCAATCTAAGGGGACAGTGATATGAACATTCCATCCCAGCATCTCATGTATTAATATTGGGAATTGGACCATTTGGGATATTTGAAGACTAGAAGTATTTTTTTGAGTGTAAGATGCATTCCATACCTTTTGGCTCTTACTTACTTTTGGGTTTTTGGAAACCAGGAAGAGGCAAATGTAAAATTCACATATGGAGCAGAAAATCAAGCTCCCAACTCTGAATTCATTTGTTCAGAAAGAAATCAAGGAAAGCATTGATTATGTAGGTTCATCATTTTCCTAACAGGTGATGTAGAGACTAAAGAGGGATTCAAAGGTTCAAGAGAAAATTCTTCCTTTAAAAATATGTTTTCTGTGGAAAATGTTTTTACTAGAGAGCTATATCCCAAGCCCAGTGACTCATTTCAAAAATGGAAACGTTGATAAAGAATTAATTTCATCATTTAGGAGGTTATGTGGGAAGCAACAGACAACACATACATTCCCTATGATTAAAGATACCAACTTGAAGGTGTAGATCATCAAAGGCAATAAAAGTACTACAATGAGCAGCTTCATTCCATACAAGAAATATCAATGCAACTTGAGATCAGGCTTCTCCATCTGCAACAATGAACAATGCAGTGAATGCAGTGAGAGATACAGAGGCTACTTCAGAGTTATAATCCCAGCTAAAGTGGCACACATGTTTAGATGTGAATCCAGACATTTCCAAACACAAACTTGAGTCTTATTATGCAGTCCTTGGAGGAAGGAATCCTTAAAAAGTATACAGTACGCTCCATGTGGTAACATTTACTTATCATAGAAATACTCGTGAAGCTAAGGCAGGAGGATTGCAAGTTTAAGACAAGTTGGAGAGGGAACTCCTGTCAAAAAAAGGAGAAAAGAAAAAGAAAATTGTACTTCAGCAAGAAGACACATGAGGACAAAATGAAGGGGTGGAGTGCAAGAATGAAAATAAGGGAAGTAACTGGAAAGCATTCCCAGGTTTAGGTAGAAAGTACTATGTTGGTTTTAGATTTGATGATAATGATTTATTTTATTTTAAAAATATGGACAAACACATCAAAAATAGACATTTAAACGTTAGAAGTGATGTACATAAAATCCAAACAGCAAACACACGGAGAAAAACCAACCACGAACAATGGGAGCTCCCTTTGTACACACACAAACACAAAACCAAAAGAGCAACACAACCTAGTATGGAATTACAGTCTTAACAAAATCATTTGGGCTATTTGGGCTAGCAGGAAATCAAAGAACCCTGGGTGCTGCAAGTTCTACATGGACTGACCCTCAATTCTCTGTTGTAAGTTCTGTCTCTGCCAAGCCAACACATGGACTGGAATGACAGTATGGAATACCATGCACAAAGCAAAAAATTCTTAAAATGTTAACACTGACACCTAAGGCAACTCTCAATCATTTCTTCCTCTAACCAGCTCTCTCAAGTCTCTAAAGGAGAGTCTGAGTTTTGCAAAGCCCTTTAGCCCCATCCCTAGTCTCATTTTTCCTCTCACCATGTTGCTGTGTGTGTGCCAAACTCAGGATTCAACACAGTTCATATATGAAAGTACTCTAATACTCAAGTTTTTAAAATATAATTTAATTCAATTATTAAATCCAACATTTTTACAAAGTCTTTGTACTTAGCCAAAACCAAAAGAAAAAAACACAACATTCTTTTAAATGATCAAAAACATTATAAAGCAACATCTTCAGCAAGACAAAGACTATCTAACAACTATTTACAGAAAAGATAATAGTCTATAAAACTTAAGTAAGTTCATTACAATAACCCTAATAAATATACTTCAATTGAACTTAAATATCCAATAAAAATTGTTAAGGACAGATGAGATATATACTATTTTTATCAAACATTCAAATGAAAGTACATAAAATTACTAAAGAAATTAATAAATTTTGTTGGATATCAAATCACTGTAAGACTTCAATCTATACACTCATAACAAAGAGCAAAATAAATTTGGGATGTAATTATTCTATCAATATAGCCTTATACCTAATTAATATAACATTAGATGACCCCAGAGAACAGGAGAACTATGTTAAAAATACACAAAATGATGTCAAGAGACTTGGCTCTCATGGAAAGAAAATGAAAAACCAACACCACCCAAAGTTAAATTAAAACAAGCTTACAAAAAACACCCAACAAAAAACTCCATAAATATAAACTACATAATTATTTAAAAAAAGAACCTGATCATTGCTTCCATTGCTAAGTTTGTTTCAATAGGAACAGCATCTGCGAGGTGCAACCTTTTGCTATCCTCCCAAACAAGGACTAGCCCTCATAAAGAAAGGGCCCATGTGGTGGGGGAAGCCAGCCCAGATTAGGAGAGATTAGTGCTAAAGCTCATAAGAGAAAAGAATTTCACTGCCAATTACTAGCTAATTCAAGTAATTAAGCTGGGGGTAAGGGTGAATGGTAGCGTGTTCCTTTAAGGAGTAGTGCTGGAATAAAACTGGGATTTGCTACAAAACCAGGATTTCTAGGATGAAAGTACCAAAGGGTGACTTCTGTATAGAAAAGGGCAGAAGAAGTCAATTCAAAGACCTTAAGTGGGCGATTTTCAAACAGCACGTGATCTGGTGGCAATGATCTTTCAGGCTTTCTAGTCAATCACCGATCCAATATTCTACATTCTGCCCATTTCAAGAACGAGAGTGCCTTTCTAACCTTGTAGGCTGCGCAAAGACACACACAGTGGCTTTGGGGAGCCTTTTCCTTGAGCGGCATCAGGATTTGTGCAGGTAGTTCATTCATAGAACAGTCGCCTCCGGGCCTTGCACGGGGCGCGTGGAGGGCGTGGAGGGCCTGGAGGGCGTGGAGGGCGCTGCTCCTGGGGACTTGGAGGAGGAGATGGGGGCAGAGGCTGCAGTGGCGAGGTGGGGAAAGGTCCCTGCAGGTAGCTATCCAAGTCCCAGAAGGACCTCGGAGACCATGGCTCTGCAGTAGGGGAGGGTACCTGAAGCTGTGGTTCGAGGATGTAGTCCTGAGGCCAAGGAGTGGGCATCCTGATGTGGCAGGAAAGGAGCTCAGAGGCCTGGCCAGCTGGAGCGTCAATCCAGGGTGACAGGAAGCCAGAGTCGTCCTCCTCATCGCAGGCGACCTCTTGATAGGAGTTGTCTAGGATGTCTTCACAGAGGGATCCCTGCTGGAGGACGACGAGGTGGTCCTGGGGCAAGTGCCGGAGAGCGCCTTCCTGTGGGCTGGTGGACAAGAACCCAGGCTGTCCAAGATGGGCGAAAGACTGGAGGCCCTCGGGCACCAGGATTAAGGTGTGTCCAGGGAGCTCCACTTGCATTACCGAGGTGGGCTCGGGCTCCAGCAGTAGGTCGACTCCGTCCAGCTGCAGTTGCATGGCACAGCCATGGGCCAGGACCAGCACGGAGGTGAGCTCTTCGTTGGTGGCCTGGGTGGGCGCTTCCAGGTCGGGAGACGCCGGGGGCTCATGGCGGGCAGGCTCGTGGAGGCGGCGGCGCTTAGCAGGGCTGGGTCCTTGAGGCTGTGGTGCCCAGCAGGGCGCGGGGTCGGCGCTGGGGCTGTGAGGTCGCATGTGCAGCATGTTGAGGAAGCTGCGGGATTGGCGAGGTGCGGGGTTCAGAGCAAACAGGTGCGAAGGCGCGTGCTGAGCGTCTGCAGTCCGGGGCTCCGGAGTCCTTAGCTTTCTTCAAGTCCCGCCGGATACACTCTAGACGTCATTTATATCCTCAGAGATACACCGGAAAATGAAGTCGTGAAATCTCACACTAGGCTCCGCCCCTTGAGCCTCCATTGCAAAGGCTCCATATTCCCTGGAGGGTTGGGCTTGGATTTCCAATAGCCCAGGCTGTACTTGAGAAATACTTTTTGGCCTAGAGGAGTAAGAAAAACTTTCGTGGATTTGTTTTGTTTTAGTTTTTTGCTCTTTGGTTTTGCCTTTTCAAAATAGGGTTTCTCAGGGTACCTTTTGGATCCTGGCCTGGATCTAACTCTGTAGACCAGGTTCAAAGAGATCTGGGTGCTTCTGCTCCTGGAGTGCTGGGATTAAGGGCGTGGGCCACCCCCCCCCCCCCGCCAATTTTCTTTTTTTATGACAGACCAGGAATAGGATTGTAAGAATGCTGATCTTTAAAATTCGGTTTTTGAGAATCCAAAATATCTAGCAAAATTTGGCCACAGTAGTCTACCTGGCTTCAATACAATCGAAACTACAAAGAGAGACCTTTTTCTCTCTTCTCTCTCCAAAGTAAATAAATAAATAAATGGATAAAAGAGAAAAAAAAATCACCTAAAACAGTGCTCCATCCAGTCTCCAATCATTCAGTTCTCTTAACTTAAGTGTTAATCAAATTATTTGTTTTCATATTTTGGAAAAAATTTCACTGTGCGTGTGTGTACTGTGCTTCATAGTATGAGTATGTGATCCCAGCATTATAAAAAGGTAAAGGAAATGACTCTCAAGTTCAACACCAGCCTGGGTCACCATTTTTAGAAACTTCGATGGGCTGAAAAGATGTCTCAGTGGTTAAGAGCATATGCTGATCTTACAGAGGATCTGGCAGATCCTAGCAACTCACAGTCTTCTGTAATTCTATTTCCTGGGAATCTAATGCCCTTGTCTGGCCTCCAGTGGCAGCAATCAAGTCCTTGGTGTACAGACAAACATGCAGGGAAACATCCATACACATAAAATAAAAAATAAATACATCCTTTCAAAAGAAACAACTAAAATGAATAAATGATGAAGACATAGTTTTCTGAGTGCTTCAATTCCATAAGTGTACCACCAGACCCGATTTATAGCTAGCTATGGATTGAAACCAGGGCTTGGTGCAAACATTCTCAACATTAGTTGGAATGTATCTCCTACCCCATGGTTAGCGAAATGTATGGGTCTTTTTCCAGCTCTGTGAAAAGCGCTTTTAAATTACTAAAGTGAAACATTCAGGTGGAGATTCCTGAAGATTAAGTGCTGTAATAAAATTTTTCAAGAGAGGCCCAGTGTCGTAATGCTCATTTATACTCCTTACTGGGGAGAAGTAGAAACAGGAATTCCAACCTGCCTTGTGAGTTACTGGTCAATGTCAGTTGAATGAAGCCCCATTTAAAAAGAAGAGAAACTGAAGGCTGGAGAAATAAATAAATTCTAAAAATAAATTTAAGAAAAGCCTTGCAGTTGTGGCTCATGCTTTTTTTGTTTGTTTGTTTTGCTTTGTTTTTTGAGTCCGGGTTTGCTGACTGTCCCTGGACTCACTCTGTAGACCAGACTGGACTTGAACTCAGAGATCTGCCTGCTTCTGCCTCACGAGTGCTGGGATTAAAGGTATGTGATGTGGCTCATGCTTTTAATCCCAGCAGTAAGGAGGCAGAGGCAAGAGGATTTCTGTGAGGTTCAGGTTGGCCTGGCAACTACATAGAGAGTTGCAGGACAGTCAGGGATATACAGAGAAACATGTTTCAACAAACAATGAGAGAGAGAGAGAGAGAGAGAGAGAGAGGGAGGGAGGGAGGGAGGGAGGGAGGGAGGGAGGGAGGGAGGGAGGGAGAGAGGACTCTCAGTGGTGGCACTCCTCATAATTCCAGCACTTGGAAGGCAGAGGCAAGATTATTGTGTGTTGAGACAGGCCTGGCCTACTTAGTGAGTTCCACTAGATCTAGGACTACATAGAAATACCTTTTCTCAAAACACAATGAAGAAAGAAGAAAATATCACTGAGAACATTAAAAATGGAAACAACAACACAATTTAATAATCTATGTATATGTTCTGCCTTATATTTAAATTTTAACTAATTAAATTTTCTTTTGAGATAATCTCACCGTTATCAGACTTGGTATGTGGAGGAAGACGACCTGGAACCTCTGATACTCCTGCCTCTACCTCCAGAGTTATGAGGATCACTGGGGTATACTGCCCTATCCAGTTTCCTTTTGTGCTGGGTGTTGAACACAGGGTTTATTGCAGCCAAGGTGAGTGTTCTCCAGCTGAAGTATATCTCCATCCCAACTGAAGTGCTTATATATATATATATACATATATATATATATATATATATATGCATTTCAATCCTCAAAACACATAGAGCTCTGAATGGTTTAGTTGCTGTGGGAATATGATGCAGACATGTATTTTAATTTAAACAATGACACATCATAGGTCTGATAAACTCCTGTGCAATGTTCACTGGTATGTTGTGTGCCTTTTGAATTAACATGCAATGTCTCCCCCACCTTCTATTTCTATCTTTCTCCTCCCTGTCCTCTTCCTCTTCTTCCCTCTTCCTTCTTTCATTCAGTACTATGGATCAAACCCACAGCCTTTTACATCCTAGGCAACTGGTCTACCATTGAACCACATCTCCAGCCCCTTCGATCCCTCCTTCCTCTTTTCAAAATATTTTTTTGCCAGTTGTCATCCTTGCTATCTGTCCATATTTCCATTTCACTGCTGTATCATCTCAGTTCTCCTTTCAAAGCTTTTTATTTTGAGACAAGGTCCAGGTAAATTACCAGACTGGCTTTGACATTTCTTTATAGAACAGGTTGGCCTTGCACTTGTGATTCTTTGGCCTTGGTCTCCCTTGCAGCTGGTATCACAGGACTTGGCTCCTCTAATCAATTTTATGCTCCATTCTACTTCATTGGCTGTTGACGCTGTCATTACCCCAACTTGAAATTCTTGCTTAGTCACAATTTCAAACATCCTATTCTCAGAGCACTCTCTCCTAAGTTTTCAACTCAGTCTCTTAAATATCAAAGCTCCACCATAAGTCTTTCACACTCCATGAAAGGCTGGGTTTTTCCTGTTACTCTTCATTAAAAATGATATCATTGGGTCCTCACTCCCCTTTTTACCTGTGAGGTCAAGACCATGAGTGGTTGTTGCAATCACGTGAATCCATTTGACTACTTGGTTTCTTGTGGAAAGAATCTCAGTTAACTGAGTGAGGACTTAATTCAGAAAAAGGCATCTCCATCTTAGAAAAAAAATGGCACTCATTGTCTGCCATATCTAGCTACTTTCAATTATCTTTAGCAAGGAGTCCCGACTGTTTTGTGGGTGGTTTTTATGCTACAAAGAGGGAAGTATTTTCTGTCCCAATGTAGGCCATTTTCTAAGTAATAGGCTATGTTTTAAGATACTTGCTTACTCATGTTTACTGCAGATCTATCCCCAAAAGCAAGGAAATGAGATCAACTGGGTTGTCTTGACTTTTCTGTGGCTGTGATGAAATACCCTAGCAAAAGCAGCTTCAGCTTGTCACAGATCAAGGCTACATTATGTCATGGTGGGAATGGTGAGGCAGCTGGTGCTTGAAGCTGCTGATCGCACTGCATTCAGTCAGAAATGTGCTGATACCTTGCATGTACAGACCTCCAGACCTCTATCGTTAGCTAGCGACTAGCTTCACCCTCTGGTCTTCAGACAAGCTTTATTTGTACAAGCAAGATATCACCACACAGAAAGGAGAGAGCAATGGATGCTAGTGCTCAGTTCACGTTCTCCTTTCTATGTAGTTTAGGATTTCTGCCTAGGAAATGGCGCCATCTACAATGGGCATGTCTTCTCATTTCAGTGAATGTGATAAGGTAGTCTCTCACAGGTCTGCTCAGAGGTGCATTTCTCAGGTGACTCTAGGTCTCATCAAGTTGACAATTGAGAATAGCCATTACAATATCCATTAAGTGATGAATGGATGGTGAGTATGTGGTACCTACACATGGGAGAATTTTTTTCAGCCATAAAGAAAAACGAAGTTATGAATTGTGAAGAAAATTTACAAAACTGACAAAATATACATATTAAGTGAGATAACCTAGGTTTATGTACAGGAACATGTTTTTTTCTCATATGGAGATCTTAGTTTGTAATTTTTACATATGTATTTAAGTGGCTGGGCATTGGTGGCTCACATCTTTAATCCCAGTACTCGGGAGGCAGAGGCAGGAAGATATCTGTGAGTTCAAGGCCTACCTGGTCTACAGAGAGTGCCAGGATAGGCTCCAAAACTACACAGAGAAACCCTGTCTCGGGAAAAAACATGTATTTAAGTGGAAGTAAGATGTGTGGAGGTCAGAGAATAAGAAAGGGACCCATGGAAGAAGAAACAGACTTTAAAAGAGAGTAACAACACATGTTGATACCAAAATCCGAGGGGAAACCCTGAGGGTACTTGGGAGCATTTACAGCAAGATGGGGAACAGAGAGATGGGGGAGAGGAGGCAATGGGATAGCATCAATCACAATTATCCATGAAAATATCATATGGAAACCTGTCACTTTGTAAATAGTTAAAATAACAGCAATGAAACTGTGGTTTGACAGAATTGTAACATCTTTTGAAACTTTCTTGTCTATTCTTGAGGCTGGGAATAAGTAAAGGAGACCCTCTCTACCAGTTTCTCATTCTCTGAACATAGTAGGACATCATTTTCATAGTTCAGCGGGGAATTTTGAAAGACATTTTTCTTTGGTAGTGTCTCTCTCTATGACCCAGGCTTTCCTCAGACATGTAGTCATTCTTCTCTCAGCCATCAGAGATCTAGAATTACAGGTGTGGACTACTGTGGCCAGCCTGGTGTACACTTAACCATACAAGTCCATATGTAAAGTGGACTTTCTCTCTCTCTCTCTCTCTCTCTCTCTCTCTCTCTCTCTCTCTCTCTCTCTCTCTCTCTCTCTCTCTCTCTCTGTCTGAGACAGGGTTTCTCTGTATTGCTTTGGAGGCTGTCCTGGAACTCACTCTGTGGAGCAGATTGGTCTCAAACTCACAGAGATTCACCTGCCTCTGCCTCCTGAGTGCTGAGATTAAAGGTGTGTGCCACCAACACCCAGCTCGGCTTTTCTCTTTTAAAAATCTCATGAGTGGGCAGGGTGGCACACGCCTTTAACCCCAGCAGTTGGGAGGCAGAGGCAGGCGGATATCTGTGAGTTCGAGGCTGGCCTGGTCTACAAGAACGAGTTCCAGGACAGGCTCCAAAGCTACACAGGGAAACCCTGTCTCAAAAAAACAAAACAAAACAAAATGAAAAAGAAACGTAAACTCTTCCAGTGATGTAGTAGTGCATGCTTGTAGTCTCTGCACTTAGGAATTAGAGGCAGGAAATGCATTAGTGATTAATTAGGCATGTCAAGTACAAGACCACCCTGGACTAAGAAAACCCTCCTATGAATATTGTCTGTTCTTAGGAGAATTTAGTTTTTAATTTAGTTCAAGTCCAAAGAGTAAACTCCACAGTTTCCTATCTGGCTCATGGGGTCAGGGAGTCTTCAGAAGCAGACAGACATTAAATGTCCCTGGGAGAGCTGTTGATAAATGGTAGGAAGTCAGGGCAAAGAAAAGGGAGAGTTGCTGGAGATGCTGAATGAGAGAGACCGTCAGTGTGATAGGGGAGGTAGATCTGGAGGAAGAGAGATGACAAGGATGGAAACCTTATTAAAGAATCCAGACAAGTTTGTTATTGTCTTTGCCCCAAACTCTTTTAATGGAGATATTTTTGATTCAGAAGGTTTTGGAGGCCTATGAGTACCCAGTCCAAAATGGACACCATTGAACTTGAGAAATCTTTCCCACTTTCTTCCCTAAGTACTCTTTGATGGTTATCCAAGTTAAATTCTCTGTGTCATAAACCCCGAGAGCCCATATTTATCCTCAGTGTTACTGTGTCATTCAGAAAGAAAGACCCAAGATCAAGACTGCAGTGAGAAGACCCATGGGCAGCAGTCACTGTTCCTAAAAGAGGAGAGGTTGTTGACACAATA
Source organism: Mesocricetus auratus (assembly GCF_017639785.1). Taxonomy (NCBI): domain Eukaryota; kingdom Metazoa; phylum Chordata; class Mammalia; order Rodentia; family Cricetidae; genus Mesocricetus; species Mesocricetus auratus. The sequence goes on along the minus strand of NW_024429267.1, from coordinate 36,945,981 downwards.
GCTGACAATGGCAGTAAAATGGCCCAGGAGAGGCAGTGACCTCTGATATTACACTTTGCCTTTAGCGTACTAGAACGGACACTCAGTGGATCAGAAACCAAACACTGAACATAGAAAATGGAAATGGAAACAGAAAACTCCTATGGTTTTACTGGTGACTCCTTGGTGATCCACGTGAATGACCGGCTGGTGAAGAATCATCAAACCATGAGGCCAGCTCAGACAGGGGACATACAGGGTCTTCCGGTTCAAAAACCCGTGATTTTCCTCCTTTGGACACTCTTTTAGACAGTACAACGAAATGAAACATAAGAGGGAGCAAAGGAGGAAAAGAAAGAATTCCATCAAGGATGGCAAACAGATTAAGCTGATAGTAAAATTTGGTATTAAAACCTAGAATAAATAAACAAAGACCTCAAAAGAGTTCAGACCACCTACTGGTAGTCCACATTGGATTATGTGGATCATTAGAAAATCGAAAAAAAAATGAAAGTCCACCAATGAAAAAGAGCAGAGGCAGTGCAAGGCAGTCTGCAGCCCATCACTTGCATTTGATGGGAAAGGAAATGAGCAAAATATACAGTAAAAACAGAGAAGACAGCAAGTACACTGGGAAAACTGGTATCATGACATAGTAAAACATCCTATGTGATTGGTATAGTTCGTGTCCTTCTTAGGAATGGCCTTTTCTGGTTGAGAGAGAATATTAGAAAATCTGTAGCTATTGATCAAGTTATGATCAATTTGACATCAGTTACCATGGAGGCAATGTTTCAGCTTCTGGAATTGCTGCTGCAGAGGTTGTGGGTCTGAGCTGTACTGTCATATATGATCTACCATTGTTTGTAATTTATTCTGTCACATCCTTTTGTCCTGCTGGGCTAACCAAAGATCTGCCTTGGAAATGTCATGTGGCCTTTCCTTGGCAATAGCTGTCTTCAGTTTGTGAAGACTCTAATATGGAGATCTACATACAGGAATTTGGCAGGGTAGATGGCAGAGCTGGCCTGGGAGGCAACTAGAACAAAGGTCTTGAACCAACTCACTGGGTGCCCTCGAACTGGGTATCCTGTATTGGTTTGGAGAACATGACTGGTCCTGTGATCTTGATTAATCATAGGAGCAGACTGCCTATGGAACCTGAGAATAATACCTGGAGATGAGCTAAGTTAACTTAGCTGTTGTGCTGGTTAGTGTTTTATTTTACATAACCACCACAGTTTCCCCTCCCTCCTATTCTCCAGTTCCCTCCCACACCTCTTCTCTGCCTCCACATACACTTCTCAGAAAGGGTAAGGTCTCCTATGGGGAGTTAACAAAGTCTGGCATATCAAATTGAGGCAGGCTCAGAACTTGCTCCTCCCTCCCCACTGCATCGAGGCTGAGCAAGGCATCCTACCACAGGGAATGGGTTCAAAACCCCAGTTGGTTCCACTGCTAGGGGCCCCATAAACAGATCAAACTAGACATCTCCCACATGAAGAGGGTTTAGGTGGGTCCTATCTAGAGTCTGTGAGCTCCCAAGAGCTCCGGTCAGCTGTCTCTGTGGTTTTTCCCATCATAATCTTGACCCCCCCCTTGCTCATATAATCCCTCTCTTGACTGGACACCCGGATCTTGGCCCAGTGCTTGGCTGTAGATCTCTGCTTCTGCTACTATCAGTTACTGGATGAAGGTTCTATGATGACAATTAGGGTAGTCAGCAATCTGATTACAGAAGGCCAGTTAGGCACCTTCTTCACTATTTTAGAGTCTTAGTTGGGGTCAAGAGTACTGGGAGTTTCCCTGGCACCAGGTTTCTCCCTAACCCTACATAATGGCCCCTTCTACCAAGATATCTCCTTCATTGCTCTCCCTCTCAATCCCTCCCTCCACATGACCATTCCCATCCCTCATGTCCCTCCCCCATTCCCTCCCTTCTAATCCCCCTCCCCCTATTTACTCAGGAAACTTATTTGCATCAGTGAACAGCAGGAAAGAATAGTGTCTTAAAGTAACAGAGAATACAGATCTGGCTTTAGAATTCCAAACCCAGTAAAATAGCACAGATCTGTGGGTGTCATTGAAACATTTCCAGATATCAACTAAGACTCACCACACAGGCCATGGAAGAGAGAATTCCTAAGATTGTTTTGTAGGGTGCTCAGAGGTGGTGACCTACACCAATCATCCTAGCACTTTTGACACTGCAGCAGAAGAATTTCAAGTTTGAGGCAAGCCTGGGCTACACAGGGAAACACTATGTATATAAAAGCAAAAATTGTAGCATAGACAGAAGACAAATGAGGACCCAGTGGGATGGCTCAGAGGGTAAAGTTATTTGTAGTCAAACCTGGCAACCCAAGCTCAAGTCCTGGAACCCACAGGCTAGATGGAGAGAACTGACTCCTGCTAATTGTATCTGACCTCTACATGGGTGCCAGGGCACACACACAAAAAGCAAACACATGAATGTGTTTTTTAAAAACTCTAAGAAGAAGACATGAGGATCGAGTGAGGAGAAGGCAAGAATAGAAAATGAGGAAAGAAGCCGGGCGGTGGTGGCACACGCCTTTAGTCCCAGCACTCGGGAGGCAGAATCAGTCGGATCGCTGTGAGTTCAAGGCTGGGCTGGACTGACAGCCTCGAAAACAATACAGAGAAACCCTGACTCTTAAAAAAAACAAAAACAAAACAAAAGAGTAAAGAAACTGGCAACACACTTGGAAAATCTAAAATATAATTATTGCTATTCCTAAAACAGCTGTATGTTGACATCTGATTTTTCAGTATTGATTTATTTCGTTGTAAAATATGAATCAGTGCTGGAGATAGTTCAGTGGTTAAGAACACTGGCTGCTCTTCTAGAGGACCCTAGTTTTATTCCCAGCACTCAGATCACAGCTCAAACTATTTGTAGCTCCTATTCCAGCACATGTGAACATGTGATTCTCTCTTCTGGCTTATACAGGCCTTCAGGCATTCACGTGGTACACAGATATACATACCGTGTGTGTGTGTGTGTGTGTGTGTGTGTGTGTGTGTGTGTGTGTGTCTGTGAGAATGAGAGAGAGAGAGAGAGAGAGAGAGAGAGAGAGAGAGAGAGAGAGAGAGAGAGAGAGAGAGAAAGAGTTAGGAGTGATGTAAATAAAAACCAAATAGCAAACACATGAACAGAAATAGATAATCAAGTCAGACTTGGTGGCACATGCCTTTAATCCCAGCATTTGGAAGGCAGAGGGAGGCGGATCTCTGTGGGTTTAAGGCTTGCCTGATCTATCTAAATGGTGAATTTCAGAGCCAGCCAGGACTATGTAGAGAAACTCTGTCTTAACAAACCCAACCAACCAACCAACCAACCAACCAACCAACCAACCAACCAACCAACCAACCACGCTCTAGCCTCCCAAGCAAAAACATCTCAGAATATAATTCCAATTGCAAGGAAATCCTGTGGAAGAGCAGAGATGCACAGACCCTCACTTTGTTGTGAGTTCTGTCACTGCCAAGCCACCACATGGACTGATGAAAAAGACAGCGTGGAATACCATGCAGAAAGCAAAAAATTCTTAAAATGTTAACACTGACACCTAAGGCAACTCTCAATCATTTCTTCCTCTAACCAGCTCTCTCAAGTCTCTAAAGGAGAGTCTGAGTTTTGCAATCCCTTTAGCCCCATCCCTAGTCCCATTTTTCCTCTCACCGTGTTGCTGTGTGTGTGCCAAACTCAGGATTCAACACAGTTCATATATGAAAGTACTCTAATACTCAAGTTTTTAAAATATAATTTAATTCAATTATTAAATCCAACATTTTTACAAAGTCTTTGTACTTAGCCAAAACCAAAAGAAAAAAACACAACATTCTTTTAAATGATCAGAAACATTATAAAGCAACATCTTCAGCAAGACAAAGACTATCTAACAACTATTTACAGGAAAGATAATATTCTATAAAACTTAAGTACCATATGACATATGATAGGAATAACCCTACTAAATATACTTCAATTGAACATAAATATCCAATAAAAATGGTTAAGGACAAATGAGATATATTAGATGTATGAAAGATCCCAATTTTCTCATTAGAGACACTATTTTTATCAACCATTCAAATGAAAGTACATAAAGTTACCAAAGAAATTAATAAATTTTGTTGGATATCAAATAACTGTAATGATTACATCTATACACTAGTAATAAAGAACAACTTAAATTTGGGATCTTGTAATTATTCTAGCAATATAGTCTTATAACTTAATTATTGTAACATTCGATGACCTCAAGGACATGAGAAGTATATTAAAAATACACAAAATGATATCAACAGATTTGGCTCTCATGGAAAGAAAAAGAAAAGCCAACACCTCCCAAAGTTAAATCAAAACAAGCCCCAAACAACCCACACACAAACAAAAACTCCACCCATGTAAACGACTTAATTATTCAAAAAAGAACGTGATCATTGCTTTCCTTGCTAAGTTTGTTTCAATAGGAACAGCATCGGTGAGGTGCAACCATTTGCTATCCTCCCAAACAAAGAATAGACTGCATAACGAAACGGTCTATGGTTTAAAAACAAACAAACAAACAAAAAAGGGGGCACAGAGTAGGAGAGATTAGTGCTAAAGCTCATAAGAGAAAAGAATTTCACTCCCAATTACTAGCTAATTCAAGTAATTAAGCTGGGGGTAAGGGTGAATGGTAGCCTGTTCCTTTAAGGAGTAGTGCTGGGCAGGGCATTGGTGGTGCACGCCTTTAATCTCAGCACTCGGAGGGAGAGGCAGGCGGATCTCTGTGAGTTCGATACCAGCCTGGACTACCAAGTGAGTTCCAGGACAGCTTCCAAAGCCACAGAGAAACCCTGTCTCAAAAAAACAAAAAACAAACAAACAAACAAAAAAAACAGTAGTGCTGGAATAAAACTGGGATTTGCTACAAAACCAGGATTTCCAGGATGAAAGTACCCAAGGGTGACTTCTGTATAGAAAAGGGCAGAAGAAGTCAATTCAAAGACCTTAAGTGGGCGATTTTCAAACAGCACGTGATCTGGTGGCAATGATCTTTCAGGCTTTCTAGTCAATCACCGATCCAATATTCTACATTCTGCCCATTTCAAGAACGAGAGTGCCTTTCTAACCTTGTAGGCTGCGCAAAGACACACATAGTGGCTTTGGGGAGCCTTTTCCTTGAGCGGCATCAGGATTTGTGCAGGTAGTTCATTCATAGAACAGTCGCCTCCGGGCCTTGCATGGGGCGTGTGGAGAGCTTGGAGAGCATGGAGGGCGTGGAGGGCGCTGCTCCTGGGGACTTGGAGGAGATGGGGGCAGAGGCTGCAGTGGCGAGGTGGGGAAAGGTCCCTGCAGGTAGCTGTCCAAGTCCCAGAAGGACCTCGGAGACCATGGCTCTGCAGTAGGGGAGGGTACCTGAAGCTGTGGTTCGAGGATGTAGTCCTGAGGCCAAGGAGTGGGCATCCTGATGTGGCAGGAAAGGAGCTCAGAGGCCTGGCCAGCTGGAGCGTCAATCCAGGGTGACAGGAAGCCAGAGTCGTCCTCCTCATCGCAGGCGACCTCTTGATAGGAGTTGTCTAGGATGTCTTCACAGAGGGATCCCTGCTGGAGGACGACGAGGTGGTCCTGGGGCAAGTGCAGGAGAGCGCCTTCCTGTGGGCTGGTGGACAAGAACCCAGGCTGTCCAAGATGGGCGAAAGACTGGAGGCCCTCGGGCACCAGGATTAAGGTGTGTCCAGGGAGCTCCACTTGCATTACCGAGGTGGGCTCGGGCTCCAGCAGTAGGTCGACTCCGTCCAGCTGCAGTTGCATGGCACAGCCATGGGCCAGGACCAACACCGAGGTGAGCTCTTCGCTGGTGGCCTGGGTGGGCGCTTCCAGGTCGGGAGACGCCGGGGGCTCATGGCGGGCGGGCTCGTGGAGGCGGCGGCGCTTAGCAGGGCTGGGTCCTTGAGGCTGTGGTGCCCAGCAGGGCGCGGGGTCGGCGCTGGGGCTGCGAGGTCGCATGTGCAGCATGTTGAGGAAGCTGCGGGATTGGCGAGGTGCGGGATGGTGAGCGAACAGATGCGTTGGAGCAGGCGGAGCGACTGCAGTCCGGGACTCTGGAGTCTCGCGCTTTCCTTAAGTCTGGCTGAATACACCCTGGATGTCAATTATATTTCATGGGATGGGCGGGAAAGCAAGTCGAATCGGGAAATGTCATACTAGGCTCCGCCCCTTCCAGGCCCCGCCTAGGAGTGTCGATCTGACCAATAGCCTTGTCTGTAGTTTGTAGGTCCGTGTGGAAAAGCGGTAGTTGCACTGTGGGAGCAGCCATTTGGTTTGTAGGCCCTTCACTTCGCTTTGGATTGTGGGCATTGTATGCTTTGGTCAGATTATACCAGTAAACCATTCCTGCTGAAGTCTCGCGAGTGAAATGTTATGAGGACATGAAGTCCTGGATTTCAGCGTTGATCTCAACACAGCGTGTTCCACCTGTAATGTCGGTGGGATTGTGTGTTTCCTTGAAACTCTGTCTGATTTTTAAATGACCACTCAATCGTCCTCCAGGGATGGTGGAAGAGAATGTAAAGTTAGCATGTCCTGTGATTAAAGTTGCTATCTTTATTATGTGAGCAAATCTTGCAAATATTATGCTGTCAGCTGAAACACGAGGTTACTTAATATGATCTAAATCACAATTCTGAGGTGTATTGTATATCTGTTTTCAGTCCCGTTTGTTTAGGTATTGAAAAATCATGCCAGCGTTAACTTTTCTCAGATCCAGGATCTAGCTGAACTAGTTCCGGCATTTCAAGTCTCGTGGAAGTTGATCTGGCTGTGGCGCATTGGTCTAAGCTACAGCTTCAAGGCCTGTTTGGTGTATCAAGATGGCGGAATGATAACAGAGTGAAATGAAATGGAAAACACCGATTTTTTTTTTAGATGCCAAAACACTGATTTTTTTTTAAATGCCAAAGCACCGATTTTTTTAAAAATGCCAATCGACGACAACAAAATAGTTCCTCTCATGCCTGTTTTTTAGTCATGTGAGTTGTCACCCTGGAGGTAATTATTATAATAGAGTATCTTTTTCATTTAAAATCAAATCATGCACATATTATTTATACTCCCTTACATTTTTATTTAAATTAAAAACAATCTTATTTTACATACGGATCCCAGTTCCCTCTCCCTCCCATTGTCTCAATCCCTCTACCAACCTCCCCCCATCCTACCCTCTATCTACTCCCCAGGGAGAGTGAGATCTCTGGTGGGGGATCATCAAAGTCTGTCACATCATTTTGGGCATAACCTAGGCCCTCCTCGTGTATCTAGGCTGAGAGAGTAACCCTTTATAGGGAATGGGCTCCTAAAGCCCATTTGTGCACCAGGGATAAATACGGGGTTCACTGCTAGAGGCCCCACAGACAGCCCTGGCCCCTCAGCTCACACCCACATTCAGGGGTTCTGATTCTGTCCTATGTTGGTTCCCCAGCTGTTAGACTGGGGTCTGTGAGCTTGCACTTGCCCAGGTCAGCTGTTTCTGACTCCCTTATATTCTTAGGGGCTATATAAAATTCCATCCTGTTTGAATCCTTTCTTTTTCTTTCTTTTTAAAGGTGAATTTAAAGTGGTTAATGGCCTCCTGTTTCTGCCTCAGAGATGGGATCATAATTTTTGTGACACCATTCTCCACGTAAGTCATGCCCTTTAAGATGGACATTTAAGCCCATGGCAAGCCGGTGGTGCTACTGGAATCCTCTTGTGAGACCCTTTGATATTAGTGCTGGGGGGGGGGGGAGACGGGGGAATGTAAAAGTCTGGCCTGTGTGCTGAGCCATTCAGGGCATGCTGGCCTTCAGTCTGGATATTACCTTCCTGCTGGATTTCCGGTGTTTCTGCCTGCAAGGTTGAAAATTTTCCCAAGGAATAGCAGCCTGGGGCAAGACAATCCTTGGTGGCCAGTCCAGTTCCTGGAGGATTTCAAAGGCCGAGGTAGGAACCAGGAGTCCCAGAGTTTCCTCCTTCCCTGGCATGAGAATGAGTGCTTCTGGAAGTTGCACTCTGACTTCCAGGTGGGGATGGGTTGAAGATTGGTTTTGGGCACTGGAGAGGTCTGTCTATGTGCCCTTGACTGTTCCATGATTCCAAGAAGCAGAATGTCCCTGAATTGGGTTCTACTGGAGATAGAGGGCAGTAAGCATCATGTTTAAGGACAGAGGGATTAGCACAGAGTCAGGCAGCACACAGTGAGGGTCTCAAGGCTGAGTTGATGGCACCTATATCAGTTGTTTGCTTGATCTCACCAGCTTATCTTGGAGAAAAATCTAGAATGTGATCTTCTGATTGGGACAGAAATGAGTTAGCATGAATCTTGGTTTCCCCTCCTCTGCCAGCTCCTAATTGGATAACACTGGGCAAGTCATTTCACCTCCTCTAGGACTCCATTTTCTCACACGTAAATGCAGGAAATGCGATCCTGCGGTACAGGGTGGTTGCAGGGTAGTGTGCGCCAAGTTTCTGGAATATAGCAATATTAAATATTAGCTATTTGTTGCAAGGTTTATAATTGGGTTTCTCACCCATGCTAGCCAGCCTTGTTCCTCCACGTCATACAACAAATGCTTAGAGGACAGTAAGAAGATCATTGTATGCTAAAGGGGTGTTTGAACCAATAGGAAGCAGGCTACTAGGAGTTTTCAAGGTGCAGTATCTACATGCTTGTGTGTGGCTTTCAATCAGATACTCTTCATCTTACCTGATTTTATCCTCCCCTCTAAAGTGCCCAAAGAGGCTGGACATAGTGGCAAGGCCTTTAATCTCCTCACTTGGGAGACAGAGACAGGTAAATTTCTAAGTTCAAGGAGTACATAGTGAGGTCCCAGTTTCAAAAACAAAATGCCCAAGATAGTAGGGTGGAATGTTAGGTGTGCTCATTGGTATCAGTCAATATGATACAGCAACTTAGTGTGGCCTGCTTAGAGTTCTGTGTGGATTAAACTGGCAAAATGACAGGTAATTAGGTACACACAGGTGGGCCCAGCTGAGGGAAGGAACCAAGGGGACTTGGATACAGGACATGGATACAATGAGGACATGGATAAACAGGCCTTAAGCCACCAAAGACTTGGGACTTAGTTGGTGTTCTTGACATTGAACACTCCTTTATTCCTAATTTTAGTTTTGTTTTTGAGACAATCTCATGTAGTCAGTCTGATCTTAACTCTTGGTTTTGTTTCTACCTCCCAAGAGCTTGGATTATAGACATATGCCACCATACCTGCCCATATACTCTCCTACCTTAATACATAATTAAATGGCTTTAAAATTACTATTTATTTTTATTTACATGAGTAACAATTGCATTCCAAAACTAAGCCAAAATGTAAGTTTGTAGCCTCTGGTTAGCTTCACCTAACTCCTGAGTTAGAGATGGGGCTGTGAGCTCCTTTTCTGTGTGTTTATAATGGTTTTCTCTCTGGAATGGTGATGTTTTGTGAGCATTTTTATGCCGTGTCAGAGTTCACTGCCATTTTGTATTGTTACTGTCAAAGTACATGATCTCTCCCATTTTATTTCAGAGGCCATTTCAGCATGCAGAGTTGACATCTAGATTTCTATTGTTTTGTATAAGAAAAGCAACTTCAAAAATCACTTGTATATTAACTTCTTTGCCTCCAACAGAATGCTGAAGGCAGTTCAACTCTTTACTGGCCTTACAATAATCCTGATAGTTGTAGTATATTACAGTAGGCCACCTTTATTTTCTGCCAACATCACTCAAGGGTGAATGCGTTTGTATTGCTGATGCTGTTTAGGGATTAGTTATGATGGTGGCCTATGTGATCACAAGATCATTAATCCTGTTCTATCTTAAGGATGTCAAACTGGCATTCAAGTAGTGATTTGCCTTAAAGCCTAGGGATGAAAAGAAATGGCAGATTTTTACAAAGTCCTTAGATGATTTTTTTTTCTTTTATCAGAGTTTCATTGCTGGGCATAGCAGCAACTGCTGATAATCCCAGTAGCACAAAAGCAGAGGCAGGAGGGTGGAGAGTTTGAAGGACAGCTGGGCCTGTTTAGCGAGGCTGTCTCAAAACAAAACAAAAACAAAACAATTGGAGTTTTATAGTCTCTCTCATACTATATCTTGTACATGTTTCGACAGTTTCCTTCCCTCTTGCCCTCTCCTTCCTCCCTGCTTCCTTCCTCTTCCTTCCTTTCCCTAATCCCCCCCTCCTTTTCTTCCTGTGTTTTCAGTTTCAAATTCTGGCTGTTTCCATGTTCAGTCCTCAAACATTAATTTTATTCTATTTCTAAAATGTTTATCTATTTATTTTTACTAATTTTATTCTTGTGTGTTTAAAATTCTTTGTCGCCTTTTCAGTTGACAGCAGGAGACCTGAGAAAATTTTGAGACTTGCTTCTGTGTCCCTTTGAAAGTTTTGCAGTGCTGACTGGGTCTCAGTTCTGGGTGTCGAAGTCAAATCTCTGGCTGGCTCGCTCGTTTCCACTCTGCGAACCGCTTGGTCTTTTGCCTCACAGCCCCGAGAACTGTTTTCTTTAATCTTGAAGCCCAGAGTTTTGCTAGGAAATAACTCAGCCTTGATTGCGTTTTGTCTCAGTTTTCTCTGGCTCATTGTCAGTCTGTGAAGCCGAACTTTCCTTTACCTAAGGAAAGTGGTCTCAATGTAGATGTTGAAATGTAGGGCAAATTTAAAAGGCAGTTATTTTGTTCCCTTCACAGCAGTTTTAGGCATTGTTTCTCTACTTTGTCTTCTGTGTCTAGAGTATGTTTGTTAGTTAAACATTTTCATTTTATTTCCTTTTTTTCACATTCCCATGTATATCTTCTAGGCCCTTTGCCAGGTTTTCAAAAACCATCTGCCTACTCTTTTCTACTATCCAGTTTGGCCATAATAAAGTGTCCAGTTCACATTTTCTCTTCCGGCATCTCTTCCGGCATCTCTTCTGGCATCTCTTCACCAACTCTCCTCCATGTCTTGCTTCATTTCAGCATTGAGATGTCTGCATTACTTGTCCTCTTGCTCCGTCATGTTTCCATCTTTGTCTCACACTTCTCTAGTGTAATTGAGATCTGCCGTGTTCTTGCTTTTGTTTCCTCTCTCTGTCTCTCTCTCTCTCTTGTGACAGGGTTTCTCTGTGTAACAGTTCCGGTTGTCCTGGAACTCACCTTGTAGACAGATCAGGCTGGCTTCTCACTCACTGAGACCCACCTGCCTCTCCTTCCCAAGTGCTGGGATTAAAGGTGTGTGCTACCACTGCCCCCCTTCCCCTAAAGCAGGGCTTGCTATGTAGTCCAGGCCAGCCTTGAACTCCCAGTGACTCTTGTCTGCTCTTCAGCACTGGGATTGGTTCCCTGCTGTTTTAGTTAGAATTTTTTTTAAATTTATTTTTCAGTTTAAATTTAGATAAGAAACAAGGTTGCTTCACAAGTCAGTTCCAGGTCCCTCTCCCTTTCCCTCCCCTCCTCCCGTGCCCTCCCTGCAACCCCATTATCCCCTCATTTCCCCAGGGAGGGTGAGGCCCTCCATGGGGGTGTCCATAGTCGGTCATTTCATACAGGGCAGGGCCTAGACCCTCCCCCAAGAGTTCAGGATGAGAGTCCATCTCACATTGTTGGATGGGAGTCCAAAGTCCATGTGTATACTCGGGATGAGTACTGATCTACTGCCCAAGGCTCAATAGATTACCTAGGCCTCCTCACTGACACCCAGTGAGACTGAACATGTTGATATTTTATTAGGCATTTGTTCAGAATCATTGTAGAGACATCTGGCTACCCATTTAGAAATGTACAGCAATCTTCATGCAGTATACTCTTTTATTAGTGGAGAATTTGACTAAATTATTAGAAAGAAATATTTCCTGTGCCAACTTGTTTGGCACAGGAAAACTTTTATCAACAAAGTGATATCATTTTTTGCATGGCAGAAGAAACCATATACTGTATACACTGCCACTTTAAGTTCCTTGCTCCTTTAATTAGAATTTTCACAAATTTTATTGGAAGCCAAGAGTGGTGGTGGTGCACGCCTTTAATCCCAGCACTTGGGAGGCAGAGACAGGCTGATCTCTGGGAATTTGAGGCTAGCTTGATCTACATAAAGAACTCTAGGACAACCAGAGCTACATAGTAGAGAAGCCCTGTTTCAGCCCACCACAAATTTTATTTATTTGGCATGTTTTGTTATCATTTTAAAAATTGAAAATAGATGTTTTTCATACAATATATTCTGATTATCGTTTCCCTCCCCCAAGTCTTCCCATATCCTCCCCACTTCCTACCCACTCAAATCCACACCTTTCATTTCTCTCTCTCATTAGAAAACTAGCATGCATCTAAAACAACAATAATATAAAATAAAAATAAGACAAACCAAACAGATAAAAAAGTCAAATAAAAAGCACAAGAAACACATACAGATGCCAAGATACACATTGACACACACAGAAAACCCATACAGACTAAATAGAAGGCTGTAATATAGGCTGGAGAGATGGACCAGTGGTTAGGAGCACGGCTCTTCCGGAGGTCCTGAGTTCACTTCCCAGCAACCACATGGTGACTTACAACCACCTTTAATGAGATCTGCTGCCTTCTTCTGGCCTGCAGCATACATGCAGGCAGAACACTGTATACATAATAATAAAAAAAATCTTCAAAAAAAAGTGGAGATGGCGGTGCACGCCTTTAATCCCAGTACTCGGGAGTCAGAGGCAGGCAGATCTCTGTGAGTTCAAGGCCAGTCTGGTCTACAGAGTGAGTTCCAGGCCAGGCTCCAAAGCTACAGAGAAACCCTGTCTTGAACCACCTGCCATGCCCCCACATGAAAGAAAGATAGAAAATCATGATCTATAAACCAAAGACTTGTATAAAAACAACAACAAAAGCCAGAACCAAAAAAAAAATGTGAGACAAAAAAAAAACCAACTTAAAAAAAAAATCAGTGAGTCCATTTTGTGTTGGCCGTCTACTACTGGGCATGGGGCCTGCTCCTATGTACACTTGTATACCCAATGAGACTCTGTTGGGAAAAAAAAGACACCTGAGTTTTCCTTTTTGAGTGGTTATTTATTAGTTGGAGATAGTGTCTAGGTTAGGGGTGGGGACTTGTGTCTACTTATTGGGTATGTCTTTGTGTTTCATAAGTGATATGCTCCTTGCCACCTTTGTGTTGTCTCCTACTATGTGGCCTTTGCTCATGAGTGGCAGACATTCTCATTTATTATGGGATGTACTCCTTGCTAATCTTGTCTCAAAGATGTTGCTTTTCTCCTTAGACTATGGTATTTTGTTGTGCAAAAGTGGTATCACTTTCTTTGATAGAATTTTCTAGTGCAAATTAAGGATATTTATTTCCTTCTCATAATTTAGTCAAGGTCTCCATTAGTGGATGTGTACTTTACATCAGGGTTGTCTTTAGAGTTCTCTTTTTGTTTTAATTCAGGGTCTCACTTTGTAGTCTGGGCTGTCCTGGAACTCACTGTGTACACTAGGCTGGGCTCAAATTCATAGAGATCTGCTCGCCTCTGCCTCCTGAGTGTTGGGATTAAAGGTGTGTGCCACCATGTCTGGGCTGGCATTGTTTTTTTGTTCTTTGTTTTTTCAAGGCAGGGTTTCTCTGTGGCTTTGGAGGATGTCCTGGAACTAGCTCTTTCAGAGCATGCTGGTCTCGAACTCAGAGATCTGCCTGCCTCTGCCTCCCGAGTGCTGGGATTAAAGGTGTGCACCACCACTGCCCAGTGGCATTGTTGTTTTTAATTGTTCCAAGTTTTGTGAATGTTTTACTTGCATGTGTATTGGTATACCACATGCTGCCTGCAGAGACCAGAAGGGAGCATCTTGCCTTCAGGAATTGGAGTTACACATGTTTGTGAGCCACCATGTGGATGCTGGGAATTGAAACTGAGTTCTCTAGAAGAACAGCCAGTGCTCTTAAATACAGAGCCGTCTCTCCAGGCCTAGTACTTGGTATCTTCATATTTTGCACCTTTTAAATCCAGGAACATTACATCTGACTTTTCAGGTTTTTTTATGTAGAATATTAAAATTTTCTCCACATAGGTTTTGGGGATTTCTTAGATTCGTTCTTGTATTTACTTTTGATCCTTTCCTTGTGCTTTCCACACAGCTGTCTCCTTCTCTTACTCTGTGTTCCATGCATCTGATGTTCTCAGTGAGCCCATGCCCAGCATCTTTTTAGTCTCTTGTATTCATTTGCTGGAGTCTCGTTTTCCCCAGCACGTGAGGGCATGTCTCTTCTTCCCGTGCACCTGGCACCTCCAGTGCCGCCCTGGGACCCTCTCCAGCACGCGTGTTACAGTGGTTCTGGAGATGACCCCTGGCTGAATTTTGACTAAAATGGCCTCCATAGTTTCTCCCCTATTTGAGTTCTGTAGCAGCTTTTTGCTAATTATCAACTTGAAGCTATTTTTCTTCAGTTGGTAGTTTTTCAAGAGATTAAAAAAAGTTGGGAGGATATTGAAATGGATCACATGCTTTTAGCATTTATTTTTTTAGGATCTTTTTATTTGGATTCATACATGTTGTTGGTGTGTGTGTGTGTGTGTTCTCAGCTCTGTCACAGTTTTGTGAGTTGGGTTATAGTGATTTGATTTTTCTCTATGCTTAGGAACAGTTCTTTACAACCCAGTACTTACCTTGTCTTTGAATGTTTGGGAGAGTTTGTTCATTAAGTTTTATAAAAATGGCCGGGCCATGGTGGCGCATGCCTTTAATCCCAGCACTCGGGAGGCAGAGGCAGGCGGATCTCTGTGAGTTCGAGGCTGGGCTGGACCGACAGCCTCGAAAACAATACAGAGAAACCCTGTCTCATAAAAATTTTATAAAAATGAAGTTCCCCCCATATTTTTGGTGATTATTGATCTCCACAAACCACCTTAATTCTAGTCCCCCTTAATTCCTTCTCAGCAAAGCATTTAAGGGTGAAAATATTTTGAGCTCCTTTCTAGCTGCATCCTATAAATATTGGAATTGTAACCTCATCTTAGTTGATAAGTTCTTGGATTTCCCCTCTTATTTAAGAAATAGGACAGAACTAGAGTTTCTTTATATATAGGTACTTATATGTGTGTGTATACACATATGTACACATTTTGTTTTTAATTCTATATATGGCTACTGACCATAGCCCATAAGATGTGTGTGTGTGTGTGTGTGTGTGTGTGTGTGCCCCAGCAGTCAATGTTTTGTAAGGTTTCATGTGTGTTTGATGTAATCGTGTTTTCTTGTTTGTTGAGTGTCATTTTTCTGTTTTACAGTTAGATTCAGTTTGTTGGTTGTGGTATTTAAACCCTGTCAATAGTGTCCAAACAGGGTTTGCAGATGATAAAAAAGTGCTTTATCTGCCCTGTCTGCTGAGGTAGTAACTAATCATATAATGACTTATTAAGCATTTAAAACTGTATCTGTTGTAATTTAGGGAAAAGCTTACATTTTACTTAATCATAATTATTTTAAATTTAGTTCTAAATAGCCACATTTTAGATATACCATCCCATGGAATACCACCTTTGTAGAATTGTCTATTTCTGGTCTATCTTATTACTTAATTGCTGTGAGATGTTGTCAAGTTTTTCTCTTTGGCTGAAGATTTGTTGGTTTCATTCTTGTAATAGTCACTACTGATATAGAATCATCCAGGAGACAGACCTCTGGATATTTCTGCAAGGCAGTTTCTAGATTGGGCTTACTTAGGTAGGACTAAATAGCTTAAATGTGGGCAGCATTACATGGGCACTCTAGGGCCATGGACTGACATAAAGGAGAATGTAAGCTGAGTAGCAGCCTTCGTTTCCATTGGCTTTCTAGTTGTGAATGCGGTGGGACCAGCTGCCTCACGTGCCTGCCACTAGTGCTTTCCCCGTTGTGATCAACTCCATCTTCAGGATGTGAGTTGGACAAACCCTTCTGTTTCTAAGTTGCTGTGCTGCTTGGTTTTCGTCAGCTTAGCAAGTCACACAGGGTGACAAAGAGCCGGCTCAGCTAGGAGCTTTGCATGTGGTGAATTGTTAAAGTTGAGGGACTGGGTGCTTAAGAAGCCCTTCATTTATGACAGCCTGTGAGCCCAGCATGTTTCCCTGAGAGTGAGGCTGCTTTTGTTTATTGGATAGCAGCTAACTTTGCTTTTTGTTCCTGGAGAGACTCTCTTTCTGGTTCACACCCCTGACCTCTATTCAAACACCCTCAAAAGGGTGACCTCTGGATCAAGAGTTGTCAGTGCCTTGAAGAAACGAGAGAGACCCTGGAAAATTCTTTCCCAATGCTTTTTTTTCCCCTGGAATCCACAACCTCTGAGTTCTGAGGAGCATTGGGATCTGGCCTTCTTATATGTACTGGGTCCTTTCCCTTCAAGTTTAGCTGTGATTTTTCTCTTTCAAACCAAATGTCCTTTAATCTTTTAGGAGTTTCTAAATTTTCTTTGCATCACAAAATTTTAATGTAAAATTTCCAGTGTTTTAAAAGTGAGGAACAGTGTCTGCCAGGGTTGATGTGGGGTTCCCAGAGGAGTGACCTCACACACCATTTTTCCTCCCCATTGGTCTGGGGCCATGCAGATTGTTACTGGAGTGCATCTGTTGAGTCTAACTTACTTCTCTTTGATTCTGTTAACTCACCAAGACTCTCCATATTTCACTAGAACGTCAGTTCTCTGACAACACGGCTAATCTTGCTTTTGCTGACTTTTCACTGCCTGGTTTGATGCTTAGATAATTTACTGGGTGAATGCTTTTTATTTTCCATAAAAACTTCTTTGATATATATTATAAAATTCACTCCTCATTTATATGTATGTATGTATGTATGTATGTATGTATGTATGTATGTGATGTCTTACAGATTGACATTAGGATCATATTTTAGTTTCCCCGAGTTGGCTTTGAATTCCCTCTGTAGCCCAGGCAGACTTTGAATTTACAATTCTTCTGCTTGGGCTTCTACCATTAGACTCCATTAAGCATTTCCCTATTGGGGAATGATGTTGAGCATCTTTTCATATACCTGCCATCATTTATATTTTACTTAGAAATATGTCTCTTCAAAATCTTTGCTTTAAGCTAGACATGGTGACACATGCCTTTAATCCCAGGGCTTGGGAGGCAAAGACAGGTGGATTTCTGTGAATTCTAGGCCAGCCTGGTCTACATAGAGATTTCCAGGACAGCCAGAACACCATAGTGAGACCCTGTCTCAAACAACCTAAAAACTAAAACCAAAACAAAACTTTTGCTTAATTTTAACCAGGTTACCTTTTTATTGTTTAGGTGAAAGAGCTCTTTTTGTATCCTTGATACAAGTCTTCCAGCAGATATAGGGTTCATAAATATTTCCTTCCATTTGTTCTATGGTTTGTGTGTTCACTTTTTCAGTATTCACATCTGAGGCACAAAGATTCCAATTTTGCTGTATTTCAGTCACCTATTCATCACCTTTTTTTTTTTTGGTCTCATGTTAAAATTGAGTGAACAGTTTTTAAGTTACTTCCCATCCCCTATCTTCTCATTGCAGCTGGAGCTAGTATGCCAAAAGGAAAATTTCACTATTTAGTTCCAATGCTCATTTCTCAGTGGCTGTTTCCTGGCCACAGCTTCAGTGACATGGACTTGGCTGATGAGCTAGTGCCCTGCTCCAGCCCTGGTTGGAGCAATGCCTCTTGCTCATGTTCTCTTCTCCTTCCCCTTTCTCATCAGGACTATTGACTCCGGGTATGTGAAAGAGAGTAACGTTGTGAGGAGATGAAATTACATAGGATCCCGATAGCATGAAAAAAATCGTAAAAATGGGTTTGTGTAATCGAAATAATATTCAATCCTGGGAATCCCAAGTGTGTGCTAATAAGGAATGAGTTTATTTCAAAGGCTCAAGCTGCCTTAGATGGTGATCTGAACAACTTCTTATCAACTCAAATGCCTTTTCCTGTGCAGTGTGCAGTTACTCTCGGGGCGAACACTTCTGAACTCCCTGGGAGAGCTGAAGGCTTCTCCTATTTCAGAGTAATTCAATTTAAGCAGTGCTGTCATAGCATCTGCAGCTTGAAGCTGTTTCCCACCCAGGGTAGACATGGAGGAGGCAGGGAGAGGAATCAGACGACCCATATCCCTGGTTATTCTCCTTGGGAGGTGGGGGAATTTAAGAAAGGAATTAAGAGCATCTACTGTGTGCAGGGGGAGGTGCTTTTAATTGTTATGCCATTCTCCTGGGGTAGCTATTCTACCCATATTCTAGGAGTGTATATACCTTTGGCTACAAGACTGTATTCTTATTAATCACTAACTTTCCCATTAGAGAACAGGAAACTTTAGCTGTATTCTGCCTTAGTCTTGTACTCCTTGGGTACAAGGTACTGTCATTAATGTTGGCTTACAGATGGGGGACATTTGGAAAAAGGCTCGGTCAAGAACCAATAAACAGACATAGCGTCATTACAGATTTTAGTAAGAACTGGATGAAATTGGTGCGGAACTGTTCTTTAAAATGAGTGATTGGGGCTGATCTCCCAACTAACAGGAGGAATATGAATAGGATTTCATTAGGCTTCCTCACATAGGAATGGTACAAAGAGATTGCTGTGTAGTGGAACTGAGAGGTGACTTGTGTAAGACATGAAAAACAGATGCAAGATGAGCATCTATAGGAATGGGCAGGAACTAGATTATGTTCAGTCTGTTACAAAGGAGTTTAGATTTTTTTCAGGGTATGGGCAAAGTTATGGGAGTGTTTCAGGTTGGGGATTGTGTGATCAGAGCTGTGTTTCTTGTCTGTCAGCTTCTCTCTTTTGTGGGCTATAAACTATGTGGAGGCTTAACTTACCAGTACCTTCATAATTTAGTTGAGTGTGAGTTAAATTACAATAATGTATTCCATTAAAAATTGTATATTGCCTAGGGTCATGGATTAGTGGTAAGGGGCATGCTTAGCTAATTCTTAATACCAGAAAAGGAAAAAAATGAGAAAAAAATTAAAAAATTGATACACAAGTGGGTTCATTGTAGGAAATTCAATAAAAGCCAAACTTTCCTTTTCTCATTCATAAATTTTGTTTGTTGGACTTGTAAAATATGCAGCATGGCTTTCAGAAGGAAGAACTGTTCTGAAAAGATTGGTTTGGTCCTGTCCCCAGGCAGCACTGGAAGGAGCTGATTCATAGGAGAAAATACAATGGCTGGGCCCTGACAGAGGTGGAGGAGTTGAAAGATGTTCAGGAGGTAGACTGTTCAGAATGTGCCCTGCGTTGGATAAGTTGCAGGGAGGAAGGATGGAGAGCAGACCCATCAGGTATGCAGAGTAGCTTCCTGGCTTCCATCACCTTCCTGTGGTACTGTGCAATCTCTTAGCTGCATGCATTCTTCTCCTTCCCACTCTTCTAGAGCTTCAATGTTTATAAAGCCAGCGTTGAGGACCCTAGGTTCCCCAGCCAGCACTTGACCTGGCCAAAATGTGGAACAATCCCTTGTCCCATTTAGCTTGGCTGAGGTAATGTTCATGCCTTTCCCTTATAGGTCATCTACTGCACGAAACTAATGGAATTTCAAAACTTTGCAACAAGAGTTTTAAGAATGTCTTTTGTTTTTCCTCCACATAATTACTCTGATTAGTATCTATTGACTCCATGTTCTTGCCCTTGACAGTCCAGACTTGGTGGAGAGGCCTCCCTGAGCTGTCTGAGACCTGAGACCTTCGTTTTCTGAGTCAGGACAACCGTTGACTCTGCTTTCTCACTGGAACTCTCAGCCAAAGGTGTGTGGCTTGGCCCATAAAGTCCTGGGATAAATATAAATAGGCCCAAGAGATTGCTTTTGGCTCCTGAGAAGCCTCCCCAGTGAGGCAGGTCACCATGTTGGGGGGTGTGGGGGACTCATTCACCTAGGGCCCAGTGAAAAGTAGAGATAGGAACTCTTTCTGGAGTGGTAGAAAAATCACCCTCCATCATGGTCACTACAGAGGCCATTTGTCCCAGTTTGCCAGGAAACTGCCCATCTCCACCAGATAATGTGGATGGAGAGATCACCAAAGTTCTTGTGTCAGAGAGTTAGTCATAGCACAACAGCAAGGAGAGGTGGGAACTTTAAGACATGATGAGGTCATGATGATCTGCTCTCATGAATGGACTGATGTCATGCCACAGGGTCAGGCTTGTAAAGAGCAGGAGAGGTGGCTTATTGTAAAGCAAGTTTAGCCATCTCGCTTTCTTGTGATGCATGATTCTTTTGGCCAGGCTATGACTGACAGCCTTACCAGATGTAAATCCTTGGCCTTGATTGTGCCAGCCTCGGAACTGTGAGTCAAATCAACCTTTCTTGTGGTCACCCAGCCTGTGGTCTTCTGTTAATGGGAAGATAGTAGAGTTAGTTGCATTTACGGGGAAACAATTAAACTTGAATCCTAGAACTGCGCTTTAGCCCTGCAGGCTTCCCTAAGTTCTCCCTTCCCTTGGGCCCCAGTTTTTCTTCTAAATAATGAAGGCATGGGTGTCAAATTGGTCATTTGGCAGCATTTCCTTTTATTGAGTTCACCTCAGAGCCCATCTTCTCTCCCTCTCCCATCTTTTGCCTGTTTCAGTCTCTATTTTTAATAATTTATTTTTTGTTTTGTGTGTATTGGTGTTTTGCCTACATGTATGTCTGTGTGGGGGTGTTGGATCTTGGAGTTAAAGACAGTTGTAAGCTGCCATGTGGGTGCTGGGAATTGAACCCAGGTGCTCTGGAAGAACAGTCAGTGCTCTTAACCACTGAGTCATCTCTCTAGTCCCGTTTCAGTCTCTTCTGCACTCATCTTATTACCCACTCCAGCGGTTTTAAAAGTCCAGGTTTCTTCAGGGGCCAAGATGCAGTTGAGCACCATGGCTTTCTGCTGGTGGCAGCTTGGTCTCCTGGTCATCTTAGGCAGCATTTCAGTATAAGCATAGCGTCCTGGTGATGCAGATCACTTCTTAATTGCCTAATTGTGGTGTGAGCACGGAGAGGCCATCCTTTCAGGGGTGAACGACTTTTCCATCCTCTTTCATGAGGGACCAGGGCAGGTCAAAGGGCCTTGTATCCCCATGGCTTTCCCTTGTTTCCTTTGTGACAGTGTTCTGGTGTGTCTTTTATCTGAATTATATTTTGAGAGCAGCTCTGTCTCTTCTGATTTATTGAAAAGATCTTTTTAATGTAACATTTTTATTTATTCCTTGAGAATTTCCCACATGTATACGATGAATTTTAATCATATCCATCCTTCACACTCCCCAAGTGCCTCACCCCACCCTACCCCACCCCAAGATGTCCCCTTCCCAAACTTATGTCTTCATTTTGTTTTCTTAAATACATAACTCAGTGAGTAAAATTAGTGGTGCTCATATGCACATAGTTGTGGGGCCATCTACTGGAGATGGGCAACATATCAGTGGCCACATCTTCAAAGAAAAATGACTCTCACTTTTATAGTAACCACCCAATGCTAATAGCTCCTCATCTAGAGGTAGAGCCTAATAGCATCCATGCGGGAGTGTTGACTGCTTGATCTTGTGTAAGTCTTGTGCAGGTAACCATAGCCACTATGATTTTATGAATTGTACACATAAATATTTACACACCTTGACCAGTTAGCAGAACAACAATGGTAGGCTTCTCAAAAGGACATGACATCCTGATGTGGGACAATGCTCTTACTCTGTAAAGATTTGTCATTAGTGTTGATTTAATAAAATGCTGCTTGGTCAGTAGCCAGGCAGGAAGCACAGGTGGGGCTACCCAGATGAGGAGAATTCTGGGAAGAGGAAAGGCAGAGAGGCAGTCGTCAGTCAGATGCAGAGGAAGCAAGATGAGAACACCTTACTGAGAAAAGGTACCAAGCCACGTGACTAAACAGAGATAAGAATTATGGGTTAATTGAAATTGTAAGAGTTTGTTAGTATTAAGCCTGAGCAACAGGCCAAGCAGTTTATAATTAACATAAGCCTCTGTGTGCTTACTTGGGACTAAATGGCTGCAGGACCGGGCAGGATACAAACTTCTGTCTACAACTCCCCAACAGCCATACTACTATTGCACCATTAAGCACATCTTGCCTGACATGTCCATATAGAGTCCGGTGCTGGGTAATGCCATGGGTGTCTTTTCTCTTTCAGCAGCCTGCATAGCATCTTCTGGCACTATGAAAGCTAACCTCAGCTGGAGAGATGGCTCAGAGGTTAAGAAAACTAGCTGCTCTTCCAGAGGTCTTGAGTTTAATTCCCAGCAACCACATGGTGGCTCACAACCACCTATGATGAGATTTGGTGCCCTCTTCTGGCAGACAGAATACTGTACACATAATAAATAAACCTTTAAAACAATAACAACAACAAACTCTATGGGTGTTGGTGCCGCACACCTTTAATCCCAGCACTCGGGAGGCAGAGGCAGGCAGATCTCTGTGAGTTCGAGACCAGCCTGGTCTACAAGAGCTAGTTCCAGGACAGCCTCCAAAGCCACAGAGAAACCCTGTCTCGAAAAAAAAAACAATAAATAAATAAAAAGAAAACATAAAAAAAGAAAGCTAACCTTCAAGGAATAAGTTTAGTGGCCAATTCTAGATTGATTTCTCTATGCCCTGAAACCAAAGTGCATGATGGCTTAGCAATATTGTTTTACCATCTAATTATGGCAGGCAACCAGGAGTAATGGCAGTAGCCTGTGGTTTTGGGAACCACTGAAGGCTCATTGATCAATAGCATATGGGGAAATGTTTCATTACAGCACCGAGATGCCCATTTAATAAATGTGTCTTCTGGGAGCAGCACTGTCCACCCATGTTCAAAATACTTTTATAATTTTTCTTTTAAAATTATCTGACACATAGTGAACATGCATAAAGCTTTGTCGGGCATCCTTAGTTTGGGTTTACTCTTTTCATACCATGTTTCACTTCCCTTATTTGCTCAGCCATTTATTTAAATCTGTGAACATACTTTTAGCCACTATTTTGAGTTCTTTCTCTGGGATTTCATCTAACTACTCTCATTAGATACCATTACTCTGGGGGCAGGGCCATCAAATGCTGTGGAGTTAACAATTTTCAGAGAAGTTATGCTTCCTTTCTTTTGCAGGTCTTATGTTATTGTGTTGAGACTTCTACATTCAGTATTACTTTGTTGCTCTGCTCAGTGTTTTGTCAGCTATTTTCTTTCAGTTGAAATATTTGCAACGTTCAAGTGGGATTTTGATGTGTTAGAGTTGAGTGTGTGCTTCAGAAAATAATTCCTTAGGCCAGGACTTCAGGATGCCTGATGCCAGGTCTGTTTCATTCCCTGAATAGTCTATTACCTTGGAGAGCAACCCCAGCTGCTTGGTATTACAGCTACACAAATAACATAGTAGCCAATTAACAGCAGTGGCCTCTTTGACCACAGTAACTGTGGAAGGATAAATATCCAAGGATAATATGGAGTATAAGATCTAAAGTGGGAAGGAAATAGCATGGGTAAGAATAAGGATTAAGTATCAGGTCAACTTTGAAAAGAAATAAATCAAGATTGGTAAAGCATCTGAAAGAGAAAGTTGGAATATTGTTAGGGATCATAGATTTTAGAAATTATTCATCTGCGGACGGTTACAGTCAAAAAGTAAAGCAGGGAGGAGCTGGAGAGATGGCTCGGTGGTTAAGAGCACTGGCAGCTCACAACCATCTGTAACTCCAGTTCTAGGGGATCCCGTGCTCTTTCTGGCCTCTGTGAGCACCAGGAGTACTCCCTGTGTACAGATATACATGCAGGCTAAACACCCTTACAGATAAAATAAGTAAAAAAGAGAAGGGGACAAGGATGAGGGGAGAAAGGACATAGGGCTAAGAGTGGGGAAGATATGACATGTGGCGGAAGAGTTCAGTGAAGGGTGCCGTGTGGTAAACTGAGTGGAGAAACAGAAAAAAATGGTTAAAATCTAACTGAGCAACTAAAAATAAAACACAAACACCATGAGACATGAGTGGAGATTAAGTAACAGAAAACAAAACATCTGGAGTGAGCTGCTGGCTCAGCTGTGCTGAGTTGAAAGGTGAAGCTCTTGGATCCCTCCGGCTATGGCAGGTTCCATGTAGTATTATCTAGACTGGCTGCCTTGCTGAATACATTTTCTCTCCCAGTGATTTTGCAATCTTTGTAAAACCCCGTTGGCCATAATATAGGTTGTTATTTCTCTGGGAGTTCTACTCCATTATGTTTGTGTGTCTTTGTATGAGTGCCCTTTTTCTTTAATTACCGTAGCTTTGTAGTAAACCTTAAAAGAAGGAGTGTAAATAGTCCTTTAATTCTTTTCTTTCAGTGTGGTTTGGAGTTTAGTTCTCTACATACTCAAGAGCTTTCCAGTCACTTTGGCAAACTAACTAGAAAACACTCATTGGGACTTTCACTGGAATTGCAATGACTTTTTCCATTTTGGAGGTGGTTAATATCTTAATATTAAGATTTTTTAAATTAAAAAGATTTCATACAATATATTTTGATCATGTTTTTCCCTTCCTCCAACTCCTCCCAAACACACCTCCCTCTCCACCCAGCTTTATGTGTGCTCTCTCTCTCTCTCTCTCTCTCACATGCATACACACGTACACACACACACACGTACACACACACACACACACACCAACCCCCCCAAAAAAATCCAAAACGAAAGATGAAAAGCAAAACAATATCGAAGTTTCTAATTCATGAGCAAGGGTATCTCTGCTTCATTTATCTAGTTTTTATTTTTAATTTTCGCTTATTTATTATTTATCTATTATCCTGGTTGACCTTGAACTTACTATGTAGCTGCATGAGGATAACCAGGAATTCTTGATCCTCTTGCCTTTACCTACCAAGTGCTGAGATAATAAGTCAATTTTCATCTGTTTTTGTTGTGACTGTTGACTATATATTTTCAGATTTGTTAACAAGTTACACTTCTTTTTTACTAATTGTCTACTAATTGTCCAAGGAATATCATCGTGACATTTGCATAATATATTACTTTGATATGTGTATTTCCACTTTCACTGCCTTTCTTATCCCCTCTTTTCATTTTTCTCATCCCCTTTCACAGCCCTAACACACCCATTTTAGCTTCATGCCCTTCTTATTTGCTCTAAGTTCTCCATATGAGAAAAGATACACAATGCTTGTTTTACTGAGTCTTATTTTACTTAATATAACAATCTCCAGTCCCATTCATTTTCCTGCAAATATATAACTTTGTTCTGCTTTACTGCTGAATCAACATTCCATTGTGCATATAAACACCAGATATCATTTTTTCTTTATCTCTTCATCTGTTGATGGGCACCTAGGCTCATGTTGTATTGATTATTGAATGGTTCCACAATAAACATGATACGCGGGTATCAATATAGGAAGCTGATTTTATTCCTTGGGGAGTAGTCTCTGGAATGTTATAACTGGGTGATATTATTATCATTATTATTATTATTATTGTGTGTGTATTTGTGGGGTGAGGAATATGCATGGAAATATGTTTTCATGCCTGTGGAGGCCAGAAGTCACCCTTGGTTGTCACTCTGCAGTTGCTATTCATCTTGTATTTGATAGGGTTTGTCACTGACCTGAACCTTGTCCTAGCTGGGTGAGCAAGGAGGCTCCGGGTATTCACCCATCTTTGCTTCTTGGCCACCATGCCCACGCTTTTGTTTTGTTTTGTTAATGTGGCTTCTGAGGGTGGAAATCAGGTCTTTGTGTTTACATGACAAGCACTTTAGCAACAGAGATTGTCTGCCCCAGCCTAGCTCTACAGTTTGTTTGTTTTTTTAACCTCTGTTATGATTCCACAGTGGCTGAACTGATTATAATCCCACCAGCCATATGTAAGGGCCCTTTGATAGCCATTCTGATCGAATGAGATAGAATCTCTTTAGTTTTGATTTGTATTTAGCCATTTTCCCCCATGTGCTTTTTCATTGAAAAGTGTCTATTTAGCTCATTTACCCACTTACTGTTTGGATTATTTGCTCTGAATTCTTCTTGGTACTATTCTCCAACCAAGGAAATAAGTGGCAAAGATTTTGCAGGCTTTCTCTGTACTCTCTTGACCATTCTTTTGTTGGGCAAAGACTTTTTAACTTGATGAAATACTATTTTCAGTTCTTGTATGTCCTTGGTTATCTTAGTCCTAGTCACAAACTTGTTGACTGTGCCAATGTCTTGAAGGTTTCATTTATGTTTTCTTCTAGGAGTTTGTAAGTTTCAGGTCTTGTGTTAAGGTCTTTGATTAATTTTTAGTTGATGTTGGGGGGGCACAAGATGAAAGAGGGAGATCTGGTTTCAGTCTTCCGTATAAGAGTGTATTTAGGGTTTTTAAAGCATTTACGAGCACCGTTTGTTAGGGACTCTATCTTTTTTACTTTGGTTTTTTTGAGACAGGGTTTTTCTGTATTGTTTTAGAGGCTGCCCTGGAACTTGCTCTGTAGACCAGGGTAGCCTCGAACTCACAGGGATCTGCCTGCCTCTGCCTCCCAAGTGCTGGGATTTAAGGTGTGTGCCACCAATGCCCGGCTTAGAGAATCTGTCTTACAGTGCACATATTGGACATCTTTGTAAGGAATTAGATGGTGGTAGTTGTGCGAGCTTTTGCCTCTGTATCTTCTGTTCTGTTCCACTGGTTGACATGTTTGTTTTGTGCCAGAACCATAACACTTTTATTGCAATAACTCAGAGGTATAGAAGTATAGGACTCTAGCATTGTTATGTCCAGGACTGCTTTGAGTATGGGGGATTTCATTGAATCTGTGGCTCACTTTTGACAATAATGGCCATCTTTTTCAGTATAAATGTTGATCATCCAGGAGCCTGGGAGGTCTTTCCATTCCCTATTGTCTTCAGTTTCATTCTCCAGTACTTTGTAATTCTCATTATAGAGGACTTTCATCTCTTTGTTTAGGTGTATGCCTAGATTTTTTTTATTACTTTTAGGACTTTGTAAGTGGCATTATATTCCTGATTTCTTTTTTCAGCAACTCTATCATGACTATATAGAAAAGCTAGCATTTTTGTATGTATTGATTTTTGTTTGCATCCTGATAGTATGCTGAAAGTATTTGTCATATATAAGTTTTCTTGTGATGTCTTTAGAATCTTTAAGTATAGGGTCATGTAACCAGCCAACAGGAATGGTTTCACCTCTTCCTTTCCTGTTAGTATCTCTTGTATTGATTTCTCTTGTGTTATTGCTTTAGCAAAGAGTAATGATAGTAGGCACCCTTGTCTCATTCCTGATTTTAGAGATTTTTTCCATCCTCCTTACTACAGAGTTTACTGTTGATTTGTTATATAGTCTTCATGATATTGAATTCTGATATTTTTATTCTACAATTTTCAGATATTTTATTATGAATGGATGTTGAGTTTTGTTAAAGATCTTTTATGTATCTTTTGTGATGATCATGTAATTTTTGTTCTTGATTCTGTTTGTGTTCTGTAATATATTTACTGTTGTACATTTGTTGATTCGTTTTCCCTTTCCTGTAACGAAGCCAATGGGATCACTTGCTATGATCTTTATATTGATGAGAATTTCCTAAGGCATACAATGTCTTTGGATCACATCTACCCCCAATTCCCACCCCTCCAGTTCTACCCCTATCCTCCCACCACTACTCTGTTTCAGTGGTACGTGCTGTCTCTTTTGCTGAGGTCCACAGAGTCCACTTAATGCTTGGGTACATGTGTGGGTCTAGAACCAACATGCGAGCTTGGGTAAACTCTCAGAGGCCACATCCCCACAGAAAACTGACTCTCCTCCCAGCATCCATTAACTGGCATGAGCTCTTCAGTTAGAGGTGTGGATTTCTGATCACCTCCAGCCTGTGTTCCCGGATTCTGTCTGGCTTGATCTTGTGCCAGTCTGTACACGCAGTCACAGCTGCTGACAGCTCCTATGCTCAGCTGCCTGTTGTGTATGGAAAACCCTGTTTCACTGTAGTTATCTGTCATCCACTGCCTCTGGCTCATCTGTCTTTCTATCCCTCGGACTATAAGTTTTTCTAAGATTTATTTATTATGTATGCAGTGTTCTGCCTGAATGTATGTCTGCATACCAGAAGAAGGCACCAGGTCTCATTACAGATGGTTGTTAACCACCATGTGGTTGCTGGGAATTGAACTCAGGACCCCTGGAAGAGCAGCCAGTGCTCTTAACCTCCGAGCCATTTCTCCAGCCCTGGACTACAAGTGTTTTATGGAGCACCTTGCATATATACTTTGTTTTTATTTTCTTATCTTTTGACACATGTTTTCTTGGAATAGCCCTGGCCATCCTAGAACTCCCTCTGTAGACTAGGCTGGCCTAGAACTCAGAGATTCACCTGCCTCTGCCTCCTGCGTGCTGGGATTTAAGGCACGGGCCACCACCGCCCAGCTTGCTTCTATATTCTTTAAGGATGTTGAACTGTAGTTTTCCTGTTTTCATTGTGTGTTTACCTGGCTTTGCTGTCAGGGTTGTGAATGAGTTTGGAGGCATTACTTCCCTTTGTGTTTTATGGAGTAGTTTTAGGAGCATTGTTCTCAGATGTTCTTTAACACTCTTGTATAATTCAAAGCAAATGTGTCCATGCCTGCTATTTGCTTTGTTACTGCTTCCGTCTTCATTACTCTTAGGCATCTTTTCTGACATTTTATATCAACTTTATTTAGTCTTGGAAGATCATATGTGTAGAAATATATCCATTTCATCCAGATTTTCCAATATATTGGAATACAAATTCTCAAAATATTCTTCAACAACATTCTGGATCCTGGTCCTATCTGTTGTGATGGCTCATTTGTTGTCTCTAACTTTAGTTCAGACTTTCTGTTTTCTTTTGATAGTTTTACTAATGCCTTTTGGTCTTGCTTAAGAAATCAACTTTTTGTTTCTTTGATCTTTTGTATTATGCTTTTGGTTTCTATTTTACTGGTTTCTGCCTTGGTTTTAGTTTGTTTTAAAGTTTTTCTTTGCATATGTGTGTATGTACTTGTGCATACAAATATGTATGCATGTGTGTGTGTGTGTGTGTGTGTGTGTGTGTGTGTGTGTGAAGGGTTAATGTTGGTATCTTCCTCATTTGCTCTCCCCCCCCCCTGATAGTTTTATTAGACAGGGTCTCTCCCTGAACCTGGAACTTGGGGATTTGGCTAGGCTGTGTGACCAATGTACCCCAGGAATATACTTGTCTCTGATTTTCAGTGGTGAGACTATAAATGCATGCACCATGCTTGCTTTTCCATGGGTTCTGGGGATCTGAACTCTGAGCCATTTTCAAAGCCTCGGTTTTTATAATTTATTTCTTTATGATAATTTTGAGTTTGTTTTTGTTTTTCTAATACTTTGAGGTGCACTATTAAGTTATTTATTTGTGATATGTCTGACTTTTTAAATTTACGACCTATAAACTTACTTCTTAGGGTTGTCATTGCTGTTTCCCAAAGATTCTGGTAAGTTGTGCTTTGATTTTCATTTGTGTGTCGAGAGCAATATATTTTCTTGTATGTGAAAGTGGGAGTTCTCTTAGGTTCTCAGTCCTTACTCCCACTCAGAAAGGAACAAGCAGACTGAAGTAAGAACACTATTGAACAAACAAACCAGATATTTAAATATAGTAATAAGCATTGGAAAAAGCATGTACTCCCTACCCTCATGAGTAGCAGAAAACAAGAGTTAATTGTCATACTAAACTTGGGAATTAGAACAGGAGGTCTCTGTGAAATGCAGGGTGGTCTCTGTCTGTGGCTTGGATATGAAGTGTTCTTCATCTGTTGAAGATTTGGTCCCCAGCTGGTGGCTTTATTGAGAGGTTATACTGTGACATTATTGGGAGGTAGGGTCTTGGAAGAAGTGGGTCACCAGGGGTTGGGGGCATGCCCTGGGAAGCTGCACCTTGTTTCTAGCCTCTTCTCTCTTTTCCATCTGCCCTGAGGTGAGCTGCTTTAGCAATGGAGCTAGCTGGCCATGATCTGAAACCTCTGAAATGCAGCCTGGTGAGTCTGCCCTTCTTTCTGCAGTTTATGTTAAGATTCTGTCACAGCACAGCGATGACAAGTTTGAATTCCTGCACACCTGTGAGCTTTCGCAGCCTCCTGGGATCCTTTGTTCATAGCAGTGGAGCCAGAGCTGTAGCTGATGGAAGTTGGGCCCGTGCATTGTTTGTGTCTTGGTCTTCAGCACCTGACCCTGTGGCCTGAGAACTGTGGTGTGGATTCCTGTGGGGTGGTGTGAGGCTCCCTGCTGACCTGCAGAGCTTGGGCCTGGGAAGTTTCTACACGTGTTTGGTGGTGCCTGTTGCATAGGAAATCTCTCTGGGTGGCTCTTGCAAAGCGTTCTGAGGTCTCCTAGCTTCTGCCTGCTTGTGACTGCACGGCACAGGCCCTGTCCTAGGGTCTAGGGGCCACCTACTGGCAGGGGAGGAAGTGTACCTGCTGCTCCCAGCAGTGCTGCTCCTGTTGTCTGTCTCTCTGTGTGTGTGTGTGTGTGTGTGTGTGTGTGTGTGTGTGTGTGTGTGTGTGTCCCTGTCCCAGTCAGCCAGCACATAGGAAGGGTGTGGGAGGTCTGTTCAAAGCACACGCAACTGCTCCTGGGCAGCACTTTGTGAGGTGGGCTAGTCAAGGAGGGGCTTTTGCTACTTTTCCTTTGAGTCCTCAAGATCTAAAGTTGGTGGCTTCCATGAAGGGCTGAGGGTTTATTATAGCCTCCTCTAAGGGTATTGGAGGGAGAGGGCTGGCATCTCATCGTGGAAAGGACAGGAACAACAGTGGTTAAACCTGGGCTCTGGAAGTCTCGGGCAGGCTCTGACACACTTCTCTCTTACCTTAAGAGTCTCTGTCTGGAGGAGTCCTGGAGGTAGATTGGGAACCACCCTGTATACTCAGGGTTTGGAGGGCAGTAAACTAGTTGAGTCCTCCTCTTGGGAAAATGGAAGGCTCCTCTCTAGGGTCTCTTCAGCTCCAAGGTGACTTCCTCTGTTTGGACATGTTCTACCGTAGGGTTCTGGTTAGGAGGTACTGGAGTAGTGGGCCTAAGGACTGATCCACAGGGGTCACAGGTCACAGGGTCACAAGTCACAGGCTCTAGGAGCTCCTGCAAGAGGCAGGGAGTCTTAGTAATGCTGAAGCAGCGTGTACACAGGAGCACTTTCCGCATCGCTGGGGAGAATAAGCACATGCAGAAACAAGCTGAACTCGTGGGGAAAGCTACGGACTGTGTAGGTGACAGGGGGGGCGCAGTGGCGCAGAAGGCGTCAAGGCAGGGAGAGTGCCTTGGAGGCAGAAGGGGCTGTAGCACAGGGTGCTTCCTTATGTCACCAGGAGCAGAAGGCTGGATGTGCAAGGTCAGGAGAATGCTTGTCCTGACCCAGCACCAGGGAGCAGGGGGTCGGAGCAAAGCAGCAGCAGTGGGAAGAGAAGGTGAAAGGAAGACGAGGAAACCTGTCATGGCCATGTGAGCAGAGGGCAGGGGAGCTGAGCTGAAGGAAATGCCCACAAATTGTGTCCGGGATGTGTGAGTGTGTGTGAGTGTGTGTGTGTGGGGGCACTGCAGGACCAGGTAGTGAACGGGTGGCCTGCAGCTGAGAGGCCTTGCTTGTGGCCTGGGGCCGGGGATCTGGCTCATCTCTGCCCTGCTACTGGGGCCGAGCAGAAGAGCATCGTCTGTTGGGTGGAGTTGTGATCTGGCAACAAGGGATCACTCCGATGGTGATCAGGACCATATTCGCTGGTTAATCTTAAGAGCAGTCTCTTCCCTTCTTGGGCCTGGCTAAATCAGCTGCCTGCCAGTGACTCTGAAATGGTCCAGTTCCCTGCAAGAGGGAAGAGAGGAAGGAGCCATGGCTGGATTGAGTATAGATTGCACAGTCCCATTTCACAGGCTGCAGACCCCAGACCTTGCCCAGCTGGCTTCGGAGCCTGCTGTGTCCCAGCTTACCCATCCTCCACGAGGACCCGCGCACCCTACGGTGCTATTGGAGGTGCCGGTGGCCTTGAGGTGACTGCTCCCACTCCCTATCAGCTGTTGACATACAAGTGCCCTGGAAAGGAAAATATTTTCATTCCCGTATAACAGCTTTCTCAGGCTGCCTAATCATATTTTTCCTTTGTCTTTAAAAACAAGCTCCTGTGTGGTTTCCTATCTTCTTGCTATTCTATGGACACTCTAGAAATGAGCCTTGCTTCTTGATACATCATGGTTTTTAACTGTGTTGCTGCCCTCTGGCTTCTTTAGATGGGACAATGACTGAGGCCATTCATGTGCCCTATACCACATGTGACACTATGGACAGAAATCACCTGTCATCCTCACTTCTACTCTGGGACAAAGGTGTCAAGTTTATTTTGCAAAAGAAAATGATGTTCAGAGAATTAAGAGTCCCTGCCCAAGGCTGCATAGCCTTGATTAAAACAGGGCCTGAAATGAAAATCCAAGCTAATATGTTCTCCAAATTGTGTATGTTAATAAAACTTATCTGTTCATATCCTATCAGTGATACCAGCTTGCTGTGATGACTTCCACCAGTCCTGGGACCGTCTCTGGGCAAGACAACTTGTTGTAAGTAAGAAGACTTGAAAGTAGTAGGTTGTTGACTGACATACAAGCCATGGGTCAGTTCTTTGAAGGGCGTGCTATGTGCAGCTATGATTATCCTTACCAATGGACTGGGCTCTGATAGGGGCTCAGAAGAGACATGCTTGCTGCTGGGCCTTGACCCCATGTGGTGAAATTGAATGCCTCCTGACAGATGGGACAGCTGGAAAGGGGCTTCCTGGGGCCCTGGGGGATCACATGGGTGAGCTGGAAGAAGGGATTCTCCACAGAGAGGAAGAGGAGCAGCACACTGTGCTTGGCACGTGGTCTGGCGAACACTCTGGTCTTTTGAGGCAGGCACCTTGCTGGTTCCTGATAGACAGGCGAAGGTTCAGCCGAGGTGTCTGCAGGGCAGAGCTGTAGGTGGGGACTCGGCATGTGAACACAGGTTTTCATGCAGTGAGAGCCTCTCCTCTCCTCTTCTGTGGCCTCCCATTCTCCTTGTTGGTGCCTGAGAGGGCTCTGTAGGATACGAGTACTCAGGGAAGCTCAGCTCCTGGTCCGTGAAGTGGAGGGGGGCATGCCGTGGACTTCTCAGCCCCCTGCAGCCTGAGTACCATTTTAAGCTCAGTTCTACCCAGAGAGAAGCACAGCCCCAGCCCAGCGCTGCTCTTCTGTGCTCTGTGGCTTAGAGAGATCTTCCTTGTCTGGCCTTGGAGTCTCCATTGCTAAAGTGTGGGATCTGGCTACACTGCTGGAGTCCTTGGCTCCATTTCTCTGACCTCCACATTCTTTGAGCATGTGCCCATTCCCACATCCTGACAGGCCCTCTGAAGCATGGGCCTGGCCTTCCATCATGCTCTCTGTGGAGTACTCCTATCTGTGACCAAGTACCATAAGTGTAGCTGTTGGAGAATGGGGAGGCAGGTGTCCTGTGGAGGGAGGACAGGGCAGGGCAGAGAGTAGGACTGTATTTCCTGAAGTTCCTCCCAGGGCTGGAGAGACCACACCTCTTGGAGAGGACCCAAGTTCAATTCTCAGCAATGTCTGTACTGTAGCTCTAGCTCTAAGGGATCAGGCAACCTTTTCTGTCCTTTGTAAGCAGCACATGCACACAGGCCTACACACACGTTGCATGCACACACACTCACACACACACACACACTCACACATTTTAAAAATTAAAAATAAATCTGTAACGCAGATCCTCTCAGCCACTTTCTGTTTTTGACCAGTGCCGCCACCAGGCTCTGGCCTACACCCGGGGGCTTGCCCTGCCTCTGGGCCTTTGGTTTTGACATGGCTGATGACTGACTCTGATACTCTCCCAAGGCGGGAAGAGTTGTTGATGGGAGGTGTGTGAGCTCTCTCCTTTCCTCACCCCTGCTCCTGTGTTCCCAAGGTCTTCTGATTGTGCAGCAAGGCCCAGGGCCTTGCCTGGAGAGATTAGCACAGGAGGGAGGAGGTGGCTCCCTCCCACTGTCTGTGGTCAAGCCAGGCCAGTTCTCCTCCAGCCCCATCAGGAGCTGCACTGTACAGCTACTGATGAACTTCTCTCTCCTCAGAGGCTGGGTGAGGCCTTCCACGGACACAGCCTGGTGGTCTGTGAAGTTCTGTCAGCAGGAACGGCTGGCAGGGTCCTAGAATGTTGCCTTCTTGGGGGGCTGATATCTAAAGGGATTAAAAACAGGCCAACAAAGTCATTTCCCCTAACTTTGGGTCTGGTGCATTCTGTGTTCTCAATAAGGTTAACTGAACGAGTGGGTGAAAGGGCTAGGGAACAGTGTGCTCACCTACTGTAGACACTAGGATAAGACAACCTCAGTCCTTTTCCTGTGGAACTTCCAGGGTAGTAGAACAACCACATAATAATTAATCAACATAACTGTATCCATACATTGTGAAAAACTCCTTAAGGGAATATTATATTCCCTATAATTGTTACCTCAATTTAACTTCAGATCCTGAACCCATCAGGGGTTGGATTGGGGGAAGAATTTTCAGTGGAACTACAGTAAAATGCAAAAGAATCAGCCAGGCAAAGAAGATGTACTAGCTTGTGGCAGCCCTTCTAGGCCAGGGTCTCCAGCCTTCGCTCTAGACCATGACCATAAATGACTCATCCTGGGATCCCACATAGTTGGCACCTGGTTCAAGTATGTAAGCTCCAGCGGGTTATAATGCCCAGATTCCTGATGCTATTGTTGACTGATGCCCCCCAATACAGCACAGTGGCACCCTATTCCCCTACCCCTGTCCCCCCCTGCAGGATGCCCTCCAGACAGGGCTTTCCAGGCCTGTCTGCCTGTGACCTGCCCAATAAATGTCCTTGATGTCTCCAAGAGAAACAGGTCATCCTCCCCAACTGGAGGCTTGCTAAGTACTTGCAGTCTGACTTTGATTGCTGTGTTAGATAGCAAGAGTCCACTCCAAGGTCAAACCTCTTAGCTGAAGCCCAAAGCAAGTCTTTTAGACAACAGACATGTTTTGCAGCCATCTCAGTGCTTAGGTGGGGGTCACTGGCAGTCAGGCTTCCCTCAGCCTTTAGGGTCAGCCTGCCTGACTCTGCCTTTACACTCACTGATCCTCTGTATACAGGCTCAGGGGAACAGCCTGTGACCACATCTCTGACAGAGTCTTCTAAAAACTTCCTTCTTAAAATTCCTTTAGGACACCTGTGGGCTCTGTTGTATAGAGGCACTACCTAGACTGTTTACATCTGTCTCCCTAGCTTTTGATTGTCATCCTATCTGAATGGGTGAGAGCTTGGGATTTGACGACACCACCACACATCACACACACACACACACACACACACACACACACACAGTATAGAGGCACTACTTAGGTTGTTTGTATCTATCTCACTAGCTTTTGACAGTCATTCTATCTGAATAGGTGAGAGCTTGGGATTTGATGATAGGTCTGTGTTTCAATCTGTCTCAACTACTCATTAGCTGTGGCAAACCAGAGCATTACTTTAGCAGATACCCGAGACAGTTAACTTATAAAACACCCCATGTCAGGGTAGTTAAAGAGAAGGAGGTAATGGGAGTGGTTTCCCGGTATTCCCTTGAAGGTCATGTGCTCAATGACTAGATGGCCTCTCGATAACACCAAGAGGATTGACTAATTGACTAATTCCTGAACATAAAAGCTTTTGGAAGGCATAGAAGATCCAAACTATGTCATGGGGTGACTCCATAGTATTCTTCTTCAGAGGATCCCTTTTGTAGTAAATGGAGCTGAGCTAACAGGCCTAGTCAGGCTGTCTGGGCAATGGGGATCAGTTTACCCATCATTTTGTGCTGAAAGGGACAAGCATCTTGGTAGAGGGTTTTGTTGATCTGGTCTAGCTTCTCACCACTTCCCCAGGCCTAGTGCTGGTACTGGGCTCCAGGCTTTGTGGGACAGGCCCTTGCCCTTGGCCTTCACACCATACAGTATGGTCTTGCAGTACTGCAAGGCTCTCTCTGGGAAGCAGCATGTGAGGTGGCCTGGAGTAGCTCTCTGGTGCCTCTCTCTGCTGAAAGGGCAGGAGTTGGAGCTGGTGAGGACACCCTAGAAATGAAGCTTCAAGGCTGAGATTTACCTATTTCTGCCTCCCTGCAAGTCAAGCCCTTTGCCCCACACTGCCTGTCCCTGAACACAGTGTCTATTCCCTCCTGGATGTTGCAGCATGGACTGATCCATCTGACATAGCACTGCCCTCACCCTCACACAACTCCAATCTTGTCTCCCTGGGAAGCCCCTTTGGGATTTTAAGCCAGTTTTCTTCCCCCCAATCCCTCTATAATACCCATGTGACATGTCTTTTAGACCTATGGCATTTTCAGTTCCCCTACTGTTCCCTGAGGGCCTAGTCTCTGGTCTGGCTCTGGTCCAGCAGCTTCCTGCATATCCTGCGGCCAGCATTGGATCTCAACCCAGCAGGCACTGGTCATGGAGCTACAACCAGTTCCTCTCTGCAACATCACAGATGGAAAAGCCCATCTGAAAAGCCAGCCAGAGTGACTTAATTTTGTCCTTCCTGGGAATGTCTCTAGGGTATTCTTGCTTTCAGTACTCACACACCCAAGACTAGTTAGAGGAATATTGTTGACGACTTTTGGTAAGGGGGGAGTATGTTTCGCAGGGGGACACATGCCTGTCTTGATGTCAGTCCCCTGGTGGAAGGTCATTATGGTTAGATTTCAGCTGCAGAGCTGAAGACATTTCACCCTACAGTTTTACAAAAGGCTTTCAAAAATCCTCCCATGGTGTGTTTCTAATTTAAGATCGAATAAATATTTCTATTGTGCCACATAGAGTAACCTAAAACCTAATAAAAGCCCTGAATTAGGGTTGGGCAGAATGGTTTGAATTAAGTTCAGGTAGAGGCAAGGACACGGTATCTATCAGCTGGGGCTGCCAGCTCTCGGCCCAAAAGGAAAGCTCTAACTGGGAGAACAGACTTGCTGAGTCTGGAGAGGGAACATCCCTTTTGTGGATTCTGAGGCTCTTGGCCATGGCTCACAGGACCCTGATTCTATTGGCACCTGGCCCCAGCCCTGGAAGGACACAACTCTTGCTGTTCATGTCATCATGGCTGCTCTGCAGTTTTCTCATTGAAGCTAAGTTTATTTGATTTGGTGGTTATTTATTTATTCCTTTTTTCTAGGGGACATGCCAGCTCTAGCCCAGCTTCTGTAGAGTGTCCCTTTGAGAAGTGAATGTCAGATGGGCCTCTTTCCATATAACGATCCAGTGAACCTTTGACATACTGTGGTATGACTGGCTGACTTGTCTCAGTGTCCAATGTTTGTTCTGAGACTAGAAAGCCATATATGTCTAGAGAGTGAATAGGGAATTTATAGCTTGGAGTGAACCAGTGAGTGAGGAACATGTGTTTGTTGCCATGTCCACAGACTCCATACCCCAATACTGAAAGGCAAGAGAGGCTCCTCCTGGACAGCAGTTTAAGTCATAAAATTGTGTAAAATGATCGTGTCCTGACCCTCACTGGAGAGGGATGAGGCAGAGCTTCCACTGTGTGAAGAGGGTCTTTCAAGATATCCTTGCCCCTGTAAGGGTGATACCTACCCAGACTTTTAGCAAATGGCCTTTCTGTTTTATCCTGAGCCCATGACTTTCCTGGGCACTCTTCATAGATAGAGACTCTGAAAAGAACGGTTTACTTCTCACAGCAACTCAGTCATAAAGTTAGCAAGTTCAGAAGTAAGAAACTGTAAAAACGGGAGCAACTGAGCTCAAATCCAGAGACAGCCTTTTCCCTACTATTGGAAACGTGCATCTGAGTTAGAGATGTTGTGCTGGATGGAAAGGCTTGCAGCAGAGCCGGAGGGCAGGCAGGAGCATGGCCAAAGGCAGAGAGTATGCCTGTGGGTGTATGTAGGAGGCAGAGGGCGTGGCCAAGTCGGCCAGCAGGTGGGAACTGAGTGGTGGTAAGGCTTATAGACTCACATTGTCCTGTCTTTTCTATCTTTTTGATGAGACACAGCCACATCTTCATCCTGAAATCTTTAGTGGCCTTATGGGGATCAGCTGGGTAAACCAGATGACAGGACAGTCCCTGACTCCCACTAGATGGCACTGTTGCAGATCCTTTTTTTCCAAGAGATTCTCTCTCTCTCTCTCTCTCTCTCTCTCTCTCTCTCTCTCTCTCTCTCTCTCTCTCTCTCTCTCTCTCTCTCTCTCTCAGCCCATATATTTATATTTTTTCTCTTTCTTTGTAAATTCTCCTTAGAATAAAAGGCTTTTGTGGGCTCTCATTAAATGCCAGGGGGTTTTATGTAGTAACTAGGATAGGTTCAGCTCTCTTGAAGGCCCAGTCTTTTGGGGAAGCTGGGCAAGTCCTCTCAAAATCAAGCCCCAGAAGCTAAAGAGCCCCAGGTACCAGAGGCCGTGCAGCAATATTGGGGAAATTTGAGTGAAGCAAGTTTCCGGCTGATGTCTCTGGCACAGACACGTTTTACCCTTGTCTATGCCTTTAGACTGTGATGACTTCAGGAGTGCACGCTTGAAGGGTCTGCTGAGCTTGGGCCTGCTTGGGAGGGAGTGCTTTTGTCTTCTTTGGTGTCTGTCAGGGCTTGGGTCAAGAAAGGTACTAATGATGCATCCTTTTTTTTTCTGGACACTTCTAAGTGAGAACAGAGGCCTGTGTTAGGGAATCTCACTATTTAGTACTAACTTGGAAATAATCCAATTCATTTATTGATTTTTGTATGTAGACACCAAGGCAAATGGAGGTACCCATGCCTTTCAGCATTCACCTTGCCTCTCCAGTCCACTCAGTTCTGTGTTTTAAAACAGCTTCCTAGCAACCCAGCATTTGTTTGAAGTTTTGAGATCCTTCCGTGGTGTGGCTGCCAAGAGAAAGCTTCCGGTTCAAGCTCCTCTTTGTGTCTTTGTTTTATACCAGGAAAATTCTGGTGAGGCATAGGGTAAATCTTACAATCTTATGAGAGAAGGCAGGAAGAAAAGAGTACTGTGTATGTGAACATGAACAAGGGATGGGTATCTAGATGTCTGGGAGAGCACTTGCCAAGCGTGCACAAGACCCTGGTCTGGAAGTGGATACAAGGTAATGATGCACTGCTAACGACGGAGACTCCTGTCAAGCAGGATTAGCAAGAGTAGGAAGGATCCAGGTTAGATAAGGAAACCTTTTTTGATGGGATGAGAGGCTTTCCTGGCTATTGCCCCAACTGGGGGTTTGTGTGGACAATGGCCCATATCTGACTACATGAATACACACTGTAGGGCCAACAGAGCCCTGCAGAGGAGTGAATCTTCAGGAATTAGAGTCTAAAGTTTCCTGGCTCAGCTGCATCCACAGTTAGTGGTTCACATGGTGTCCCTGCTTCATTTTTTTCATATCTAGTACATTGGACTAATTAGAATCAAAATAGATATGGCTGACAGTCTGCACAGTGAAGAACTGAGCAAGAGCAAGGGTGGCCCCATTCATGGTGTAAACAGAAGACAACCATGGGCCCTGCTTACCGGTCCTTGCGGTACCATGAGGGTATGGATGTGTGCTGTATAGGCAAGAATATTATTACATTTGGGGGACTGTTCTATAGGAGTAGCCAGGAGCTATGCTAGACACTTCATCTTGTTTCATTCTTCCCGTAACCCTACAAGAGATACAGTTTCTTATTTTTCCAGAAGAAAAAGCTGAGGCTCAGAGAGATAAAGGAGATTTGGTGGAACTTTGGATCAGCAAACATGGATTGACACAAAGCCCAGAGGAGACTTATGACATTGGCATGACACGTGGCTCCTTTTACTTCCCACAAAGGTTTACAGCTGGTGAGATGGCTGTTCTCGGAATGACTTCATTTCAGAATATTCTCCAGTCTTTAGTAGCTGTGACTCCAGTGAGTTCATGGTGAACTGTGGACTGTGGTCACACCCTGGGGGACTGACTGAGCTCCTGCAGGCAGGCAGAGAACTGTGGAAAAGTAAGGGACAGTTTTTCATCATGGTGCCTGTGCAGAATGGAGAAGCCCTGCCACTGGGCTGCCTAATTCAGTAAACTTCCTTGGTTCTCCAAGTACATGAAGACAGGATGAGGCAATTAGGTGATGATTTGACAAAAGTGTCAGCTGAGTTCTCATGGGGAGGAGACCAGCATAGCTCGTTAGCCATCTGGTCCAGGGAGGGCCCAGACTCCTGAGCTCACCTCACGAGGGGCTTGTCACCTGTAGGACACAGAAGGAAGTCGTCCAGCATATGCAGAGGTTCAGGGAAGGTCATTTAAGAGGAGGACACTGAGCAGGGTTCAGGTGCAGTTATGCATGCCTGTATCTTTTACAAACTCCCTGAAGCACGATGGATTATGGGTGGATCAAAGCCCTGTAAGTATTTAATGTGGCGGGCTATTCAAGTTTAGATGAGAAGCAGAGGGAGGCAGGCTTGTTAGGCATGCAGGGTACAGGCCAGGCTTTGGTAAGACCAGAGTCTAGACTCCATCCTATGGGCAGTAGTTTGGGCAGCTCGAAGATTTTAAGAGCTGACGGTATAGAGTGTGGGGTGATAGTGGAAAATGGTGTCTGTGAGACACGGAAGAGAAGGACTATGGAGGGGAAAGATGAGGGATTGAGCATGCGTGCAGCGTGAAAACGTATGGGAGGGTCAAAGGGGACAGAAGCTGATATCTAGCTCAGGGTCAAAGGCTCAATGGCCCTAATTTATGGCAGAACTAATACCTTCTTCAAGAATATTGGGCTCTCTTCCCTATGGCTGCCATCTTTGCTCCTATAAGACCTGTTAGTG
Organism: Mesocricetus auratus; assembly: GCF_017639785.1. Taxonomy (NCBI): domain Eukaryota; kingdom Metazoa; phylum Chordata; class Mammalia; order Rodentia; family Cricetidae; genus Mesocricetus; species Mesocricetus auratus. The sequence continues at coordinate 36,905,183 of NW_024429267.1, read as the reverse complement.
ACATCTCATAAACTTAAACTTGACTGGAATTGCTGGGTGCCATTATCAGCCCCAAGGTCTGCCTATCCCTGGGAGCCTGGCCCAGGGACCGATGGGTAGGAACATGGTGCAGTGCAAGCTGGGCTGTGGCTCCTTAGCTCTGCCAGGACACCAGAGCCAGAGACTGGCTCCCTTTACCACAGACATGGTGTATCCTGTTCTCTGGTTCTGGCACTCCAAGGATTGTTGTATTCGCAAGAAGGGGCTGAAGAGGCTATTCTCAGAGATCTTTTAAACTGCTCTCTGGGGCCACCGGTAGCTGATTGGTTAAGAGCACTTATTGTTCTTACAGAGGAGCCAGGTTTAGTTCCCAATACTCACAGCCATCAGTGATTCCAATTCCAGGGGATCTGATGCCCCCCGTGGGCACTACATGCGTGTGGTACACATACATGGGCAAAACTTTCACACACAAAAAACAAACCGAAAATGAAAACTGTTTGCTAACTAGCGCCTAGAGAGCCCCGAGGCTGGAAGGTGTGTGTCAGAGGAACACTTCCTGGATGTACCCCGCTGGGTTCTGATGGGGAGGGAGGGGCTCACACTGCATGATTGGGCTGTGCAGACTCTCAGAGACACCAGCTCTCGAGTGGGATGCACCGCACCGGGACCCCAACCGCCGGCATCCGCTGAACAGAAGTGGGCTGGTTGGGAGTTAAGGAAAGAGAGAAGTGGGCATTATGGACTAGAGGGCTGGAGAGGCCTCAGGCAGGAGGGACAGCCTGTGTTAATGCTCATTGGAAGGGACAAGGATGGCACTGGGAAGGGGAGAGCAAGGAAGGCAGAGGTAAGAGGAGCAGGGCAAAGACTGGTCTCGGCCAGAGTACATACACAGTCTCATGGCCTCGGCCAGAGTACATACACAGTCTCATCCACGTCCCCAGCTCGTCATCCTGTTACCTCTTAGCCATGGCTTCCATTTGCCTAGAAACTGCCCCCTTCCCCTCTGTGTCCACCCTCAGGAAGTGGGACATGATCTTTCTTTGATGATCACCAAAACATCATGCACACACATTCACCACCCTAGTGAGGTGGAACTGTGCTTATATTTTTTATTTCTCACATCTCCGTACAGTGATCTTGAGGGAAGCAACTTAGGAGGGGTTTGTTCTGTGAACTAAACCTATCAAAAAGGAGACCAAGGAAGCAGGCAATCTAACAGTGAGAGGTTCTGGCAGAGTCCTGTTCTGAAATGCAGCTTTTCATTTTTCTTGAGACCCTGGGAGATGTGCCACCGGAGGGTTAATAGACTCTGAGGACAGAGAGCGTGCAGCAACAAATAAACATCCATGCAGCGCGCTGACAATGGGTCTGCATTCCTCTCCAGTGTCTGCCCATGTACCTCTATCCCCCAGAGCTCTGCTACATAACAGCTAGCAGGAAAACCAGCACTCCACTGCAGAGACCGGGGTTCAGGGAAGGAGTGCTGCCTTGCCCAGGTGGCCACAGTTGCCTCTGTTGTAGCAGGGTTTAGCTGATCCCCTCTCAAAATGCCCTGTCTTCCCAGCGCTCAACTCAGGTACTCTCTTAAGTTTGGTCTGTGCGACTAAGCTCTCTTCAGAAAGGTCCGGCCAGCCTGAGGAGCATGTGCTGTGTGTCTCTTGCCCAGCATTCTGTCGGGGTCCCTGGCACAAGAAACTGACAACTTATGTAAACTCTGAGGGCGTGAGCCCTGACGTCAGGGCCCAGCTCCTCCTCTGTTAGTGTTTCCTAATTGGTATTATCCTAGCAGTTGCTTTAGAAAGAGACTTTGATGAAAAAAACTTTTAATTACATAATGAATTATTCTCCGAACAGGTCATTGTGTTATGGCTCCGCCATGTGTGGGGCAGGGAGCCGGCTGAAGGGGAGTGTTTGGGATGAGCTGACATGCTTCCCCCACAGTGGGCCTCTGCATTTTTTCGTGGTGACTACAAGATGGATTCTGGGACTTGAGTGGCCTGCAGGGATAACACATGAATAAGTGGGCCACAGGGAAACAGCTGCGCCATCTTGCTTCTAGTGGAGCAGAGAAAGCACAGTGCATGAGGAGCCTTGTTTTGAGATGTGTTTTCAAAATAAAGGGTTTCATAATAACCACGATTGCAGAAACAACTGCTGTTGGGAATAACTTCCTGGAAAGCAAAGGCTCCATGACAGTTGGGATTTAAAAGGCCAGGGCAGCTTACAAAGCAGGTTTCACCTAATCAAAGCTTAGCATTGCTCCACACACAAGCATGCCTGCACATCTCCCTCAGGCTGAGGCTTCATTTTTAGCCTCTGATGCTCTGCTCAGGAACTAGGGGCTTTTGTGTCAGGGTCTGGAGCAACATATGGAATTGTGGTAGATTTCAAGTCTGTGGTCTAAGCAGGGTGCCCCGAGGTGGCTCCTTTTGCATCACCACCTTCTGGCCACAACCCATTGGACCAGGTATTGAGACTCACCAATGCAGTATCTTACAGGCTGGTGGGTGCATTATTGCAGGATGCTGAGACTCAGGATTTGGTATGCAATCAAATTCTTTGGTTGGTGTGGTACCCAAGGGGATTAGATGCCTTGTAGGCAGCCAGAGACAAGGCAGAGGTCAAGAGAGTGTTCAAAGCCAGGGGCTAGCACAGTGGTGGGAACTATTAGGAGAGTAGCTAATATCAAGTACAGGTGACTGGAAAGGTCCCTGAATATGTTCTCCATCTTACCTGCTAATGGATTCTCCCAGCCAAGGGTCCACTCACATTCTTGTCTGTGGAAGTTGTTCTGCTGGCTATCACTGACAAGCAAGGAACAGATTCTGCATTGGGAATCATCAGTGTTGGCCTGATCTCCTTCCCACCCTTCATTTGGGCTTTTAGGTCTGGGATGGTGGCGTCAGAAGGGAGTACAGGAGGATGGGGGGGAGCTCTGCTGAGGCTGGGACTCTTGGCAGCCCCAGGAGACCAGGTTTCCAAAGCAGAGTTTCCCACAGAGGTGGAAGGACACGGTTCTGCTTTGGATTTGGAAAGGGTCTTGCTGCATTTTTCCAATGTTGGTTCAACGAAACTCAAAACTGTTTTTCCTAACTCTTTCTTCCCTTCATTTCTAAGTCACTCTGTATGCGCAGAGAAAGGCAGGCCATGTGCTTTTGATTCCTTTACCCCTGAAATCATCACCCTTTCTCCCCCGAGAAGTCCTGTGTCTCGGAAACCTTTGGAGACATTTAAGCCCTTTCACCCCCTCTTTAAACCAGGACTCTGCATGCTGCTGAGAGCAAATGAATGCGGAGGGTTTCAATCAAGACGAAAAGTATTCCTCCCAGACTGTTCCCAGTGCAGTCAAGGGCAGCCTGAGCAGCAGCCGAGTCACAGGGCCTCGGAGAAATCAGCGCCTGTGTGAAGACAGCATGGACTGCAGACCAGAGCACTGGGTTGTCAAGTTGTAAAAAACTGTCAAAGGTTGACCTGCATTCTGTGCCCTGTGACTGCGATACACTGACTTTGGTCTCCTCGGCCCCAGGAGTGGAGGCTGGTGTCTAATAACCTAGCCCCATATACTGCACTGAGTAAAGACGACAGGGACCTCAGTGTGTCAGCTTGTGTCTTGAGGCAACAATTCCTTCCGGGCAGTGTGATAGAGAGGCAGTGTGGCAGAGGTGCTGGACAGGACAGAAAGGGGGATGAGCTCTGCTCACAACCACATAATACTCATTCTGGGCCAGCTCTATGACAAGTGGGAGAAAAGGATCTTGGGAAGAAAGAGGTTAACGCAGGATACCTGAGCCCATACCTGAGCTCGAGTTCCAGGTCTGCCATAATCGGCCTGGGACCTTGGGCTGGTTGGCTGCTTTTGCTTCTGCGCCTCCTTGTCACCCTCTGTGAGGCAGGGAGAGCAGTAAGCTCCCAGCATTGTGATTCCTGATGATGTGTGAGTGTGTGTCTGCCTTGATTTAACCTGAGTGGCACCCAGCAGGCATTCTTCAAATGTTTCCTGGTGTCAGGAATGCCGCAGATATGAAAGGAGCAGCACGATGCCCCACGCTGACTTTACCATTTCAGAGTTAGTGGAGTGGATTGGGGTACATCAGGAACACGACTAGCCACAAGCTGACAATTGTTGAAGTTGAGTGATGAGGACATAAGGGTTTGCTGCACAATTAATCATTCCTGGTTTTCTTTTGAAACTCTGAGAAAAGGAAACATCTTCCACAATAAAGGTTATGTCTGTATAATAAATATGAATGTAGATGTGAATGACAGAGTGGATTTATAGCAGAGCATCATTGCATATGGTGTATAGGATACATGGTGTATGCTGATTCTCCCTTTCGCTCTCATTTTTTGAGTCAAGGTCTCTGTCTCTCTGTGTTTCTGGGACAGTCCTACCTGCCCCGAAACTTGCTAGGTAGACCAGTAGCCTCGAACTCACAGAGTTCTGCCTGTTTCTGCCTCCCAAGTGCTGAGATTAAAGGTTTGTGCCCTGCAAACCAGGCTATATATGCTGATTTTAAATGACGTATAGATGAATTTGTGTTTAAAATGTAACCATAGCAAGTGACGTGGGCTATGCGAGTGCAAAAAAAAAAACCTTCTTTGTAAAATAAAGGTGAGTAGAAAAGCTGAATGGGTTTGTAAGAGGAATTAGAGGGCCTGTGAGTGGAGAATTATATGGCTGTGGCAGATTTGAGGGGGGGCGGAACTCAGACTTGTTGCAGCCTTGGAAACACCACTAAGGTAACCAATGAGAAGGGGATCCTGTTCATTCCTTGTAGTACATACCATGTCAGCCTCACAGAGTCATTTATCTAGACAGTTCAGCATAAACGGTCATAGCAGCAGAAGGCAGCAGTGGGACTGTTAGCTTTGAAGACATATAAACCTCGATTCAACTTTTAACCCTGCCACATAATGGCCAGGGGACATCTGGCCGGTGACTTACCTGCTCTGCCTCATTTCCTCGCCTGCCAATCTGGATGTCACTACACAGTTTACCAGGCCCTTGTGAAAATTGGACAAGAATGCCTGTAATGTATCTGGCACAGGCCTGGTATGCAGCAGGTGTCTATTAATGGCACTGCTTTTGAAAAAGAGATAGAAGAAGAAGGTGGGGGCCACATAGTCAGGGTGTGAGCCTCATAGGTCCTGATTCTCCCATCAGGACGGTTTTACATAGCATTTAGGAACGACTATATTAGCATATGATCTGTTTGCTTTGGTGTTTTCCTGGTCTGTGGCTTTGGAGACAAGGATGCTAGGCAGAACAGCCAGGGGGGACTTCTCAGTTGTTGAAATCAACTTGACATTAGTTGGGGCTTTTCCCAGTCACACCATCGGTTTAGTGAACTCTGTTGCTTTGAACAGCTCCCGCTTCATCAAATTGAAATCCACTGCCTACATTTCACACCTTAGTTTTTTTGTCTAGATTTTTTTGTGTGTCAGGGACCATGCTCAGTTCTCCACACCCATTTCCTGATATGCTAGCATGACAGTCACCAAGCTCCCATGTCACAGCTGAGGAATGTGACATTGGAAGGGTGCAATGCAGAGGGCAGGCAGATCTAGTACTGGAATGGTGTCATGAAGTTCCAGTCAGATACCTTTTTGTTTTGTTTCAATTTTTCTTTTAAATCTTTGTGTTTGTGGCATGTCGTGTGTGTGTGTGTGTGTGTGTGTGTGTGTGTGTGTGTGTCTGTGTGTGTCTGTGTGTGTGTGCGCGCACACGTGCATGCACATGCACTGTGTATGGGCATGGGTGTGTGTATGTTCAGGTGTATAAATACCATGGTGTGTGGAGGTCAAAGAGCATCTTTGAGTGTTGATCCTTGCCTTCCGCACTGCTTGAGGCAGAATCTCTTGCTGCTGCTATATATTCCAGGCTAAGTGGCCCACAAACTTCTGGAGGTTCTCCGTACCCCCTCCTATCTCACCGCAGGAACTCTGGGATTACACATGTGCCACTGCATACAGTTTCACATGTTTCTGGGGGGCAAAACTCATGTTTGCTTGAGAAGTGCTCTGGTTTCTTTTGAGATAAGGGTTTATTTTATTTTATGGATAAAGGTATTTGCTTAATGTATGTATACTGTGTGTGTGCCTGGTGTTCATGGAGGCCAGAGAGGATATCAGATACCCTGGATTGAGAGCGGCCATGCGGGTGCTGGGGCTAGAGCCTGGGTCCTCTGGAAAGAGCAGCTGGTTTGTCCCTTACTGCCGAGTCATCTTTCCTGCTCTGTGAACATTGTCTTGCTGTGTAGCCCAGGTTGGTCTTGAATTCATAGCAATTTTTCATGCCTCAGCCTCCTAAGTTCCAAGCTGCTGGTGTGCTGTAGCACACTAGTCTCTTATTAGACCGTCTTTTAGGCATAGCTCGTGGTGGAGAGGGCATGCTGCAGCCTGATCGGGCTGTGGTTCTCCCTGGAGTTTGGAGACCATTAGACATTTGCACTTAAAAGTGCAAGCTCTGCACATCTTCAGACGAGAAGTAATGACAAGCAGTCTTTGAACATTTGCAAACTGTATTTTTAGGTCGAAAGGACCTTCCTTTTTTATGTATTAGGGCTTAGGGATGGAAAACATATGCCTTGGTTTCTGTCACTAGTGCCCGGAATCCCAGTGATAGTGGTTGAGTCTCACGGTAGTCTGTTAACAGATTTTCAAATAATTTTCCACTAATCTAGCAATTCTTGCATCTACTTTCAGGCATCTGGAATTTTGAAAGAGAGAAAAAAATCAGCCATAGTTAGACATGGTGTCCATTAATTGAATTAGTCTAATGCAAATGGGATCATCTCCTAAAGAGGAAAAAAGTAGTGTTGGTGAATCTGGCAATCACATTAGGGGATACTCAGCAAGCATTATCAGATAGATGGGCAGGAGTGTCAGCTTGCATGTTGTCATTTTTTCAGGCGTTCCTCCAAAGATCACACTTATTCAGGGCATGTTGTTACTGCAGGCCCCCGGGTGGTTTCCCCTAAGTGACTGCCTTCAGACCCTATTACATGTCCACTTCTGTGCCATTAATTAAGGAAGTGCCTTTTCTCAATGACAGATTTGACTTTTGGGGGTCCCAAATCTCAGATCAAGGAAGACTATGTAGGTTATTGAACAAGCAGTTAATTGCTACAATATTCCTCCAGAAGAAGCAACCACAGAACCTCGGGGCATATCCTAACATCAAATGACTCACGAATCTTCAAGGATTTGGTGACTCTGGGCTGAGTTTGTCTGTGCTTGGCTAAGATTTCCTCTGTATCTGCTGACTGACTTTGTTCAAGTTTGCTAAGATGTCTAGGGTGCAGCTGGTGATGCCAGCCTAAGATGGGGTATCTGACGCACTCTACTCGGGCTTGTCTTCATCTCTAGCAGAGTGTACAAAGAGGAACAAGTTCATTCGCAGTGTGTACAGTGTTTCTGCTACTATTCTGCTGGCCATGAATGCCATGTGGTAACCAACACAGGGAAGACTGAACTGTGGCTTCTTCCCAATAATCTACTACAGTGATGAAACTATGGGGCATGCTTGTTTGTTTCTAAGTGTATTATGGCCTCAGAATCCTGGCAGTGATGCTGTGGGTGAACTGCCTGGATAGGCATTGTAGATAGTGTTTCACAAGGGCCAGTTCCAAGTGATGTGATAGCAACATCATTAGGGGGCAGGAGTGCCCCGAGAAGAGTGCTACTTTTCCATATGTCATATATTTATATGTATAGTGCCATGTGTGTGAGTGTATGTGTATGCTGGGTATTGGGCTTTACATAGTGCCATATATGTGTATATATTGCTACATCTGTATACACATATCTGTATCTACATTTACACATATAGATATGTTAGGCAGGTGCTGTATCACTGAGCTACCCTCCCTAAACCTCCCTTTTGGATACAGTGCTGAGAAACCATCTTCAGCATGATGAATTGAATTAAATTGGAATGAAAGTCTTAAATTTTCCTTTCTGTATAACCAACTGGTCTCCAGTGTGTAAGTTGCTTTGTGTTTCTCTCTGTAGCAGTCAGGCCCTCAAAGTGAAGACCCACTCTCTTTTCAGTAACTAGTTTCTTTGGCTGCCCTAGCACACTGAATTTCCTGAGTTGCGGTGGGATTATGTAGGATCTCATCCATCTGCTGTGCCAAGCCATGTTTTCTGAGCACTTTCTGTGCTCTGTGTTGGGCTCTGGGAGTGTAGAGACAAAAAGGAGGCATGAAGGAAGTAGAATACAAATCAGCAGGGATGCAAGGAGGAGCTGACCTTGATGATGATCATAGTCTATGATGATGGTAGTCTATGAAACCAAGAACTGTGTTAACTCAACTTTCTGCAAGCTCAAAGGTGTGCATGTATACATGCTTGCACACACACACACACACACACACACTATGCTGGGAACAAATAAGAGGCAGTTTCTGCTTTCAGAAAGCTCAAAGAGTAACAGAGAACGCATGCATACACACTGCTATGCCAGGGATTGCATAAGTGAGTGTCAGAGGCCACAAGAGAGAGCTAAGCATGTGGTGCTGCATGAGTTGAAAGGCTGGGATGGCTTGAGGGGTTCCCAGGAAGGAGGACATTGTAACTGTGAACCCTCAGGTGGAGCAGTATTGTTGGCATGCCCGGAGTTGTGAGGCCACGGACAAAGAAGTACAGAGATACCAAAGGTTTGGAATGTGTAAGAAGGAACACAGAGGGGTCAGGACTAGATGGGTGGGAAAGGAAGGTTATCACGGGAATCTCCTGAGGTCTGTCAGGGACTTTCCCGAGCTAGCACAAAGTACAGGTGGAGAAGGGGATGATGGTGGGGCAGCTGGGACGTGGCTGGAAAGATCACTGTGGCTGACAAGGGTGAAGGACTGCTCAGAGGCAAGGGCTCTTCTGCTTTGAAAAGAAAAGGGCATAGAGGTGTGTGTGCAGGGAGCCTCAGAGCACAAAAAGGGTGGTCAGTGTGCAGAGCTTACCACAGCTGGGCTGAGCTTGAAAGGAGTGGCTGTACTCATGAGAATACCCCAAGCTCGAGGGTAGAAGACAGGTAAAAAAAGCTAGGTGTGCGTGTGTGCACATGTGCATACAAGGGTGTGTTCCTTGCACAATGAACCGTGAGATCAGAGGGAGGTGAGGGTTGTTGCAGCCCTGACTATTCAACAGTCCTCCTTTACCTAATTCTATATTCTACCCTCAAACTGCAGTCTAAAACCAGACAGATGCTAAGGGGTGGCGTTTGGTCTTGCTGATGCACACTGAGGTCAGTTGAGATGCTGGGAACGGTAAGTCCAGGAGACTGACTCTCAGCTCAGCTCAGCCAAGCATACTCATGAATAGTCAGTCATTCTTCCCCTTTAGAAGACAGGCCCCAGGGAACAGAACAGCTGCTCCCCTGGCTTCATCTCTGTGAATATAAATGGGACCTGGTGCTTGAAGAGGGCAATGATGTATATGAGAAGGGGGGGTAGACCTGATTGGTTGGAGAGGCCCCAAGACAAGAGAGGAACAGATACCTTACATTCTGAATCGAAGACTTGAGGTCCACTTAAAAAGCAGCAGCACACACAGCAGAGCGAGCAGTGTCAGCATTCCCACATACAATTGCCATTCCTAGTCACACTAAAGCGTCAGAAATTCCTCCAGGTCTGGCCAATGCACTCCCCACCAGTTCTACACCATAAAACCACAACACGTGTGGAAGCAGCCAGGCCTTGTACCGGTGATCAAAGGCACCCACACATACAAAGATCAGGGTGTGAAGCATCTTAAAGAACATCAGCCAAGTATATGCCCTGGGAAGCCTGAGGAGGTTTCCCGAGGGCAGCAAGTGCTCTTCATTTTTCTCGGAGCACCTGCTCTGTTTGGCCATGGGCAGTGCTCTGTGCTCAGTGCTCAGTGCTCTGTGCCCAGTGCTCTGTGCCCATGCTCAGTACTTGGAGCTCAGCCATGGGCAGTGCTCTGTGCTCAGTGCTCTGTGCCCAATGCTCTGTGCTCCGTGCTCCACCCATGTCTTCTGGGAGTGAGCCTCACCCGCCCAGGCAGGATACCTATGTTTAGACTTTATTTACATGTTGTGTTTTTCATTGGCTTACAAGCTAGTGAATTTTAAAAGACACCTTCATATATCTAACCCACCCCCTACCCTTTCCTCACCCCAATCTCTCTGTCTAATATTTAAACTTTTAATTCTGAGAAATCCACCCCACTTTTTAATGTCACCTGTGTTATACTGTCTGTTCTAATTATTTCCCCCCTGGGTTGGGCTTTTCATGCATCCTTCATTTTGGTTATGCCTTCCACAACCACCGTCATTTCTCCATTCCTTCATTCCTCCATCCCATCCCATTCTTGCCTGGTATTGTTTATTTATCCCCTGTAACCACCTTGGATTTGTTTATCCTTTGCTTAGTCCAGGGTATTCTTTCTATGATCCTTTTTAAAACTGTCAGAGTGGTTATATATTCCTATAATTTTTATTGTGGAAAGTTTTTATTTCTCATTCAATTTTAACACATAGTTCTGCTTATATACTATACTGGGTGTAATAGTCCGGGTTGGCAGTTGTGGTCTTTCAGGATTTGGAATACATCTTTCAGGAACTTCTAGCCATCTCAGTTTTCATTGAACAAACAGGTGATAGTCTGATGAGCCTGACTTTACAAACTGAGGCCCATGCAAAGAGAGGGAGTACATGTCTGACACTGCCTGGATGGCCAGGAATCCAAAGATGGCCCAGAGACTTCACATAGGTGCCTAACCTAATCATCATCAGAGAGGGTTCCTCCATCAGCTTATGGGAGCAGATGCAGAGACCCACAGCCACACATTAGGTGGAGCTCTGGGAACTCCATGGAAGACGGGGAGGAAGGATTGTAGGAGCCAGAGGGGTTGAAGACACCTGGAGAACACGGTCTGTAGAATCGACTAATGCAGAACTCACAGGGGCTCACCAAGACTGAAGGGTCAATCACACACCCTGTATGGGTCTGTGCTAGGTCCTATGCATGTATGTTGTGTGTTTAGCTTGGGGTTTTTGTGGGACTCCTAACAGTGGGAGTGGGAGTATCTCTGACTCTTTTGCCTGCCCTTGGGACCCTTTCCTCCTGCTGGGTTGCCTCATCCAGCCTTGATATGAGGGTTTGTGCCTGATCTTATTGCATCTTCTTATGACACATTCAGTTGATATCCCCGTGAGGCCTGCTCTTTTCTGAAGGGAAATGGAGGAGCAGTGGATCTGGATGAGAGGAGAGATGGAGAGGGGGCCTGGGAGGAGTGGAGGGAGGGGATACTGCAGTTGGGATGCATTGTATGAGAGAAGAATAAATAAAAAGAGATAAGAAACTGATTAGCTCTGATTGAATGACATAATCATGCAGTCTGACACAGGCTGATCAATAGCACTGGGATATCATGCTCTTAGGCAGAGACTGTATAATTCCTCTGCAGCAGCATTGGCAGCTCTCATGTATGTACTGTGTGTACACAGAGGACCATTTCCAAAGCTTGTACAATGGAAAAGTGCAGTATCACTTGTCAATAAACATAACCCAGTTTACTTCCTTAATGCAGTACTGAGACAGTTCTGTTTGTTGGCATTGACAGATATTCCCTGTTTGTCTTCTCATGAATTTTAGCCGTCAGAGTACACCTAGAATTTGTGCTGGATCAGATTCCTTCTTTGGCAGTGAAACTTTTTGAGGCAGCCCTCACATTTTGGCCTCAAATAATCTTATTGTTACTTCAACACCAAGTATGTCTTCCACTGCTTCTGCTGAGCCAGATATGTTGACCTTGTTGGCGGAGGGCTAACAGAAGTCTCTGGTAGGTATGTATGGACATAAGCCCACAATTGTGAAACAGGAACAAAATCAGCTTGGATTTATATGCCACTGGTAATTGTGCACATTTATAGCCTTGTCTTCTGTGATGATGTTGTTTCTCTTATATTACAATGTAATCCCAAGGGACCTGGATATTTTGAAGAGCATCACACTGTTGTCTCTTAGGGTTTGAGTCTTAAGTGTTTCCCATGGGCTCATACATTGAGTGCTTGTGCCCAGTCTGTGATGTGATTGGGAAGGTTGTGGAGCCTGTAGGAGGCGGGACCCACCTGATGGAAGCAGGCCAGTAGGCACAGTCCTTCAGATGTCATAGGTACCTGTGGTTTTGTTTGTGTTCTCTGCTGCCCTGTGAAAAAGCTTCTGCCACACACTCCCACTGCTCCACCACGCCTTCTCCACTGTGAGGGCTGAAACCCCTTCGAAGCCATGACCCAAAGCAAACTTTCCGTCTCTTAAGTCCTGTATGTGGCGTTTTTGTTACAGCAACAGGAAAGGTAACTGATAGGGCCACACTGATGAAAGCTTGGCTGAGCCAGAGAGCGCAAGTAGACTGGGAGTGTGGGTGTGAGTTCTCCCCTCTGGAGACTGGGGTGGAGTCATGAAGATGCAGAGCCTCTGTGTTTATGGAAATTGTAGGGGTTCAGTGATCAGAGCATGCTGAAACATATCCTTCAAAAGACCAATAGTGACTCTCATGCCTCCTAACAGAAGCATCTAGAACCAACACATGTCCCATCTCAGAATACTTTTCTCTATTCAGTGATGCAGGATAGAGACAGTTGATAGCTCTTAGTGGGACCAACAGCATGAAATGTCTTTGAGGTGTGTGGGATCACTTAGTTGATAAAGCCTATGGCACTGGCAACTGCAAACCAATGGCCAAAGGCTGGATAATGCAGAATGGCTAAGTGATCCGGCTGCTTAACACCTCATTAGCATCTTGAGCCTGACTTCACTGTGATTTGCAGTTCATGACAGGCTGAGCATATGCCTGCTTCCAGTTTCCATTCACCATCCTGTCTGGAGACTCCTGGGAGATCCACTACCTGTGTATCCTTAAGCAAACGTTCACAGCCATTTGGTAGGGGTGTGCAGGGCCTCTGTGAAGACAGGCTGCCAGCAGTCTGCTTCTCTGCTGGCTAGATGAGGAGACACATTTAGTATACTCAGATGCTAAGGGCCTTTCTAAGGCTCAGTCAGTCATCCGTGTCTGTGTACACCATTTTTCAGTCATCCATGCCTGTGCACACCAGTGATTTAGTTGTCCATGTCTGTGTACACCAGTGATCCAGTCATTCATATCTGTACACACCAGTGATTCAGTCGTTCATATCTGTACACACCAGTGATTCAGTCGTTCATATCTGTGCTGCACACAGTGATTCAGCCATCCATGTCTTGCACACCAGTGATTCAGTCATCCGTGTCTGTGCATGTCTGGTTTGGGGTGAATGTAGATGGAGGGGAAAGAGGGCAAGGGTTGACATCTAATTCTCATACTGTGAAACAAATGCTAGCAGAATTGTAAGTGCAGGGTGCTGGGTAAACTCAGAATAAACTGACCAAGTAAGAAGAGGTGGCTGGGGAGAGGAGAGTTGCACACAGGACAGACCAGGGGGACATGGTGTGGTTCTGTGCTGGAGCCAAGGACACAGAGAGGATGGCTAGGAAGACAGTCCTGCAGGCTCCGGGCTCCTTTCCTATCAGCTCCTGCTCCAGGGGCGGCTGTCCTCTGAGCTACAGCAGTAAGTGAGGCCCTGGACCATTTCATTAGGGAGGTTTGCATTCAGCCTCATGTCCTAAGCCCTAATAAGTCTCTTACTTAGTGGGGAAGCAGCAAATCAAGATGACATTTCAAAAGCGGTGGCCCAGTCTGTTCCTGGAGGAACAGCTAAATCCTCACCCATATTAAATACCTTCTCCAAAGCAGCGGCTGGGCCATTTAGGAAAATTAAAAGGAAAGAGAGGAACGGAGAGTGGAGAGATTAAAAGCAAGTGTAATAGTGTTTCCAGTCCTGTGGCAATTAAGAGACCTCACATATGGCCTTTCACTTTATCCTCCTCTTGGCTTATCCTGCATCTGCACCCGTCAGAGGCCTGGCCATTATGAAAGTGATTTTTGCAAAAAGGGACTCAGGTTTCCCTGCTCTCTGTCATCAGGCCAGGCAGGTACTTCACTGATGGCTGGCCCAAGACTGCATGTCTCCCAGGACACGTGCTCTGTAGCCTTTGTACCAGAAAAGAATCATAGCATGGGGAGATTTCTGTAAGGCAGCAGGTTTCAAGGGTTGTCTTCACTCAAGTCAAGAAAGCATAGCAAAGACACTGGCTGCAAGTGAGGGAAAGATCCACACCTTTGCCGTTGCCCTTGTAGCCTAGAAGAACGCCACGGTACTATTTGGATTAACAGGTGGAGAAAGGCAAACACTGCGACACTGTGTTTGCAGGAGAAAGGGTGTGCACAGCACAGAGACCCTGACTTTCTGGAGGGTCCTTAAGCAAAGAACAACAAGGATTGGAATGTTTGCGAGAAATTCAAAAGCCATTGCAGCAGTTGGCATGCTCATTCTTCTAAAATTAGGTCCGCAGGAAAAATCAGAAATATGGGCAAAGAATAGACTGAAACACATTCATGATGAAAGAGAAGTCATTGCCTGGTGTAGGTGAGGCCTTAGGTTTGATTCCCAGCACTGGAACTTGGTTGGGGGGATAGATAGAAGGATGGATGGATGAATGGATGGATGGATGGACAGATGTATGGGTAGATGATTTCCATTCCCTCATACCGCATCTCCTACCCACAAACCTCTTGGCCTGCACTTTCCTAGACAGTAACGTGAACTGACTAGTTGGGCCGACATTGGACTTCTACCCACAGAGCAGCTGATACTCAGGGCATGGGGGTCTTTATGACAAATGACCTTCTCACTTCTGCTTCTCTGGCTCAGCTAGCTGCTGACCAGGAGTCTGCAAATTATTCTCTTACAGTCTGCCAAACTCAGTTTCAGAATATGCTGTTGATGATTTTATTTCTATTTCAAAACTTTGGCTGGTCCATAGTGTGTGTGTGTTATGGTGTGTGTATAATGCATGTGTGTATGGTGTGTATGTGGTATATGGTGTATGTGTAGTGTGCATATGGTTTATGGTGTGTGTATGTGGTGTGTACAATGTGTGGTGTGTATGGAGTGGTGTGTATGGAGTGGTGTGCATGATGTGGGGTCTATGTGGGGTGTGTTTGTGTATGGTGTGGGGTGTGTGTATGTGGTGTATGGTGTATGTGTAATGTGTATATGGTTTATGGTGTGTGTGTGTGTGTGTGGTGTGTATGGAGTAGTGTGTATGGTGTGGGGTGTATGTGGGGTGTGTGTGTATGTGTGGTGTGGGTAGTGTGTATATGGTGGGGCGTGCACGCACACGTATGTGTGTGTTATGGTGTGTGTATAGTGCATGTGTGTATGGTGTGTATGTGGTATATGGTGTATGTGTAGTGTGCATATGGTTTATGGTGTGTGTGTGTGGTGTGTACAGCGTGTGTGGTGTGTATGGAGTGGTGTGTATGGTGTGGGTGTATGTGGGGTATGTGTGTATGTGTGGTGTGGGTAGTGTGTATATGGTGGGGCGTGCACGCACACGTGTGTGTGTGTGTGTGTGTGTGTGTGTGTGTGCCTGTTTGTGTGGTGTGGGCAGATTTGGTATAAAAAGTCCAATGTAACCTTAAAAATCATGCTGAAGAGATTTCTCTGATGCCCAAGGACAATGAACTTGTTGAAGGCTTGTCACTGTTTGTCTGCACATAACCATCTTGGCCTGCATTTAGTTTTGAGGAGATCATTGGCCGTCTTTCATTTGGCTTCAGTGGGCTCTTTTCTCTTGCTATCTTATACATTTTACTGAGCCAACTCTGTAGTCATCTTTTTGTAGAAAACTTAACATTTTTTGTTTCCCTTCTTCCCTACTCCCCTTCTGCCTGACACTGGACTGAACCCGGTGCCTCATCCACGCGAGGCAAACGCTTTACTATTGAGCTGTATCCTCAGTGCTTTTAATGCTTTTCTTTTATTCAAGACAAGCTCCCACTAAGTTGCTCAGTGGCCTGGAACTTACTTCATAGCTCAGACAGTCTTTGATCCTCCTGACTGACATTATCAATCTGTGCCATTAGGACCAACTTTAGGAGACATTTTGTGGAGTCCTCTGTGTAGCCCAGGTTGGTCTCAAACTTTATGTTCTCGTTCTTAAGCTTGAGGTCTGGATGATAGATGTGCATTACCACACTTTGCCTTGCCTGTAATGTGATTTTAAATTCTAATAACAAATATATATATTTGGGTTTAGGTTTTGGTTTTTTTGAGACAGGGTTTCTCTGTATTGTTTGGAGGCTATCCTGGAACTCTCTCCGTAGACCAGGCTAGCTTCGAACTCACAGAGGTCCGCCTGCTTCTGCCTCCTGAGTGCTGGGATTAAAGGTGTGTACCACCGACGCCCAGCTATGTTTGTGTTTATGTGTACATACCTGCACACACATGTGCATGGAGGCCTTGATGTCAGGTGTCTTCTTCAGTTACTCTCCATCTTTTTTTTTAATTTTTTATTTATTTTTCTGTTTAAATTTAGATAAGAAACAAGGTTGCTTCACAAGTCAGTTCCAGGTCCCTCTCCCATTCCCTCTCCTCCTCCCGTGCCCTCCCCCCAACCCCCCCCCCGTTATCCCCTCATTTCCCCAGGGAGGGTGAGGCCTTCCATGGGGGTGTCCATAGTCTGTCATTTCATATAGGGCAGGGCCTAGACCCTTCCCCAAGAGTTCAGGGTGAGAGTGCACCTCACATTGTTCTATGGGAGTCCAAAGTCCGTGTGTATACTTGGGATGGGTACTGATCTGCTGCCCAAGGCTCAATAGATTACCTAGGCCTCCTCACTGACACCCAGATTCAGGGGGTCTTGATCAGTCAAAGGTTAACTCTTAAATCCCAGGCATCAGCCTGGGAATCCAGCATGGGACTAGGTAATATAGTGAGTTTGATCTTACCTAGGGGAAAATTCTGAGGATATTTTATGTTTTGGTTTTCTTTTTAAAATTGAGACTATGATTTAACTTTTCCCTTTTCTAAGAAAAGAGATGTGACCTCACTATATTACCCAGGCTAGCCTGGAACTAGACTCAGAAGATCCTCTTGTCCCCACTTCCCAAGCATCTGGTTCTACAGATATGCATCCTCATACCTCTCTCATTTCCATTTTTGTCTAACTCGAAATTTAATTGAGGTAATATATTTATATTTAGTTGCAAGAAATCCCAAATATAACCACTATATATTTTGTGACAACATTTTGTAAAACGAAAACAAATAATATGAAAATCAGGACATTTGCATTTATCCAATCCATCAGTACCACTCAAATTTCCTGAATACTTGGGTATTATTTGATTCATTTATGTGTACATGTGTTATCAACTGTGTACATTTCTTGCTGACCAAGGAGACATGTAGACCAATGGAACAGACTAGAAGACCCAGAGATGAACTCATACAGCTGTAGACACCTAATTTTTGACAAAGGTGTCAAAAACATTGATTCACTGGGAAAAAAGATAGCCTTAAATGTAGACAGATCCTTATAAAGATATACTGCTCCAAATGGATATAATAATAGAAATTCTAGAAGTCCATTAATCATTAAAGGAAATTGGACAGCCCCCCAAAATTGTTGCTACAACAAAAATATCACAGACAAGCTAGCTTCTGCAGATCATATAAGAAAGAAATGATATTACTCTTATACAGATTCTGCCTTAAGACAGAAAAGAAAGATGATGACAAACTTAGACACAAAATCATGTTCTAAAGCCTGACATGGAATATATATGAATGGAAAGGAGTGGCAATTTCACTCAAATACAGATGAAGACATAACAAAGAGAACCCAGTAATAAATACCATGCACAACACTCTTAATAGAGTTGCTTTTAGCCCTCCACCCCCCAGCAAGACTAGCTTAACATTTTAAAAGCCATCACTACAACATCACAACAGTGGAAGTGATGACTAGTGTTATATTAACTTAACACAAGATAGAGTTAGTGGGAAGAGGGAACTGCAATTGAGAAAATGCCCCCACTTGATTGGTCTGTGAGCATAAAAGTGGTACATTTTCCCGACTGATGATTGATCTGGGATGGCCTAGCTCACTGTGGACAGTGTTCCTAGGTATTGTAAGAAAGCAGACTGAGCAAGTCATGGGGAGCAAGCCGGTAAGCAGCACTCCTTCATGGCCTCCGTGTTAGTTCCTGCCTCCAGGTTCCTACCCTGACTTCCCTCAGCGACAGAGTTGTAAGAAGAATAAAATACTTTCCTTCCCACTTGTTTTTGGTCATGGTGTTTTATCAAAGCAATAGAAACCCTAACTAACTCACAGAGTTGCAGATACTCTGAACGTATGACCCAGCAATTCATTTCCTAGATAACTACCTTAAATACATGTCTTAGTTAGGGTTTTTATTGCTGTGAAGAGATATGATCATGGGAATTCTTAAAATGAAAACATTTATATGGGGCTGGTTTACAGTTCCAATATCATCATGGTGGGAGCATGGTGGCAGTGTGGTGAGAGCATGGTGGGAGCGTGGTGGGAGTGTGGTGAGAGCATGGTGGCAGTGTGGTGAGAGCATGGTGGCAGTGTGGTGAGAGCATGGTGGCAGTGTGGTGAGAGCATGGTGGCAGTGTGGTGAGAGCATGGTGGCAGTGTGGTGAGAGCATGGTGGCAGTGTGGTGAGAGCGTGGTGGCAGTGTGGTGGCAGTGTGGTGGCAGTGTGGTGGCAGTGTGGTGAGAGCATGATGGCAGTGTGGTGAGAGCATGGTGGCAGTGTGGTGAGAGCATGGTGGCAGTGTGGTGAGAGCATGGTGGCAGTGTGGTGAGAGCATGGTGGGAGCGTGGTGGCAGTGTGGTGGGAGCATGGTGGCAGTGTGGTGAGAGCATGGTGGCAGTGTGGTGAGAGCATGATGGCAGTGTGGTGAGAGCATGGTGGCAGTGTGGTGAGAGCATGGTGGCAGTGTGGTGAGAGCATGGTGGGAGCATGGTGGCAGTGTGGTGGCAGCGTGGTGAGAGCATGGTGGCAGTGTGGTGAGAGCATGGTGGCAGTGTGGTGAGAGCATGGTGGCAGTGTGGTGAGAGCATGGTGGGAGCATGGTGGCAGTGTGGTGGCAGTGTGGTGAGAGCATGGTGGCAGTGTGGTGAGAGCATGGTGGCAGTGTGGTGAGAGCATGGTGGCAGTGTGGTGAGAGCATGATGGGAGCGTGGTGGCAGTGTGGTGAGAGCATGGTGGCAGTGTGGTTAGAGCATGGTGGGAGCGTGGTGGCAGTGTGGTGAGAGCATGGTGGCAGTGTGGTTAGAGCATGGTGGGAGCGTGGTGGCAGTGTGGTGAGAGCATGGTGGGAGCGTGGTGAGAGCATGGTGGCAGTGTGGTGAGAGCATGGTGGCAGTGTGGTGAGAGCATGGTGGGAGCGTGGTGGCAGTGTGGTGGCAGCGTGGTGGGAGCATGGTGGCAGTGTGGTGGGAGCATGGTGGCAGTGTGGTGAGAGCATGGTGGGAGCGTGGTGGCAGTGTGGTGGCAGCATGGTGGCAGTGTGGTTAGAGCATGGTGGGAGCATGGTGGCAGTGTGGTGAGAGCATGGTGGGAGCGTGGTGGCAGTGTGGTGAGAGCGTGGTGGCAGTGTGGTGAGAGCATGGTGGGAGCGTGGTGGCAGTGTGGTGAGAGCATGGTGGGAGCGTGGTGGCAGTGTGGTGAGAGCATGGTGGCAGTGTGGTGAGAGCATGGTGGCAGTGTGGTGAGAGCATGGTGGGAGCGTGGTGGCAGTGTGGTGAGAGCATGGTGGCAGTGTGGTTAGAGCATGGTGGGAGCGTGGTGGCAGTGTGGTGAGAGCATGGTGGGAGCGTGGTGAGCATGGTGGCAGTGTGGTGAGAGCATGGTGGGAGCGTGGTGGGAGCGTGGTGGCAGTGTGGTGAGAGCATGGTGGGAGCGTGGTGAGCATGGTGGCAGTGTGGTGAGAGCATGGTGGGAGCGTGGTGGGAGCGTGGTGGCAGTGTGGTGAGAGCATGGTGGCAGTGCGGTGGGAGCATGGTGGCAGTGTGGTGAGAGCGTGGTGGCAGTGTGGTGGCAGTGTGGTGGGAGCATGGTGGCAGTGTGGTGGAAGCATGGTGGCAGTGTGGTGGGAGCATGGTGGCAGTGTGGTGGGAGCATGGTGGCAGTGTGGTGAGAGCATGGTGGGAGCGTGGTGGCAGTGTGGTGAGAGCATGGTGGGAGCATGGTGAGCATGGTGGCAGTGTGGTGAGAGCATGGTGGGAGCGTGGTGGGAGCGTGGTGGCAGTGTGGTGGAAGCATGGTGGCAGTGTGGTGGGAGCATGGTGGCAGTGTGGTGGGAGCATGGTGGCAGTGTGGTGAGAGCATGGTGGGAGCGTGGTGGCAGTGTGGTGAGAGCATGGTGGGAGCATGGTGAGCATGGTGGCAGTGTGGTGAGAGCATGGTGGGAGCGTGGTGGGAGCGTGGTGGCAGTGTGGTGAGAGCATGGTGGGAGCGTGGTGAGCATGGTGGCAGTGTGGTGAGAGCATGGTGGGAGCGTGGTGGGAGCGTGGTGGCAGTGTGGTGAGAGCATGGTGGCAGTGCGGTGGGAGCATGGTGGCAGTGTGGTGAGAGCGTGGTGGCAGTGTGGTGGCAGTGTGGTGGGAGCATGGTGGCAGTGTGGTGGAAGCATGGTGGCAGTGTGGTGGGAGCATGGTGGCAGTGTGGTGGGAGCATGGTGGCAGTGTGGTGAGAGCATGGTGGGAGCGTGGTGGCAGTGTGGTGGCAGCGTGGTGGCAGTGTGGTTAGAGCATGGTGGGAGCATGGTGGCAGTGTGGTGAGAGCATGGTAGGAGCGTGGTGGCAGTGTGGTGAGAGCGTGGTGGCAGTGTGGTGAGAGCATGGTGGGAGCGTGGTGGCAGTGTGGTGAGAGCATGGTGGGAGCGTGGTGGCAGTGTGGTGAGAGCATGGTGGGAGCATGGTGAGCATGGTGGCAGTGTGGTGAGAGCATGGTGGGAGCGTGGTGGGAGCGTGGTGGCAGTGTGGTGGAAGCATGGTGGGAGCGTGGTGGCAGTGTGGTGAGAGCATGGTGGGAGCGTGGTGAGCATGGTGGCAGTGTGGTGAGAGCGTGGTGGGAGCGTGGTGGGAGCGTGGTGGCAGTGTGGTGAGAGCATGGTGGGAGCGTGGTGAGCATGGTGGCAGTGTGGTGAGAGCATGGTGGGAGCGTGGTGGGAGCGTGGTGGCAGTGTGGTGAGAGCATGGTGGCAGTGCGGTGGGAGCATGGTGGCAGTGTGGTGAGAGCGTGGTGGCAGTGTGGTGGCAGTGTGGTGGGAGCATGGTGGCAGTGTGGTGGGAGCATGGTGGCAGTGTGGTGAGAGCATGGTGGGAGCGTGGTGGCAGTGTGGTGAGAGCATGGTGGGAGCGTGGTGGCAGTGTGGTGAGAGCATGGTGGCAGTGTGGTGAGAACATGGTTGCAGTGTGGTGGGAGCATGGTGGCAGTGTGGTGAGAGCATGGTGAGAGCGTGGTGGGAGCGTGGTGGCACAAAGGCTGACATGGTTCTGGAGAGGTAGCTGAGAGTTCTACAGTTTGATCTGCAGGCAGCAGGAAAAGACACCGTCACATTAGGCCTGGCTTGAGTTTCTGAGACCTCAATGCCCCCCTGCAGTGACATACTTCCTCCAACAACAACATACCTACTCCAGTAAGGCCATACCTCCTAATTGTGCCAGTCCCTATGAGCCTATGGGGTTATTTCATTCATACTACCACAGTAGGTAGATAGATATTTATATTCCAGAATAAACATAATAAAGCTTTCAATGAATTATAGTATATTTATATTCCTTTATTAGCAGAGAAAGGAGCTGAACAGCTTCCTATGAATGCCATGTGATCAGATGCTCCTAGCTCCTTCTACTTTTGACTTCTCCTCTATAGTATGTTATACCCTTAAATGGCAAGCCAGAATAACCCTTTCTCCCCTAAGTTGCTTTTATCATAGTAATTTATCATACCAGCAGGAAAGAAACTAAGACTAATACTTGTGGTAGATTCTGGCCTTAATTTTTTAAAAAATTAGATAGAAATCCCATAGACATTAATGTTATAGTATACCTTTTTGCATGTGTATATGTATATATGTGTATATGCATGCGTGATTAGTTGTACATGTGTGTGAGTGATCATGTATTGTGTGCTTGGATGTTGTGGGACAATTTTTTTGTGTACTGTAAAGATGTGTCTCTGCCTAAGGCACCTTCTAATTGGTTTAATAAAGAGCTGAATGGCCAATAGCTTGCCAGGGGAGGGTAGGCAGGACTTCCAGGAAGAGAGAGGACTCTGGAAAGGAGAGGGTGGAGATGCCAGCAAGACTGAAGAAGACAGACAGAAGAGAGGTAGCCAAGCCATGTGGCAGAACATAGATGAATAAGAACAGGTTAAGTTGTAAGGGCTAGTTGGTAAAAAGCCTAAGCTGAGGCCAAGCTTTCATAATTAGTAAGTCTCCGTTATTTGTGAGCTGGTAGCCCAAAGAAAAGTCCGACTACATGTGGGCATATGGATGGCAAGAAGTACCTGGAGGCTCATTCCTTACGAGTTGTCCACAGTGTGCTTTGAGACATTTTCTCACTGTCCTGTATCTCAACAGCCAGCAAGCCCCAAGTGTCATTTTATTTACTAAGGTATCTGCCTGACCCACTATGCTACATTTTTAATACAAACTAAACATGTGAAATCCAGAATGCTCTACCATTTGAGTGCTTCATACCAGTCAAAATGCAGGCACAAGTAGTAGTGTATAGAATTACTTTAGGCTGTGTGTATATCTTCAGACTTAGGTCCCATCCCAAGTTGACTCATGAGGTATATGCAGAAGTTATAAAATACAACAAAATCTCACATCTGAAGTATGTCCAGTCTCAAACCATTATTTTCCTGTTACGTGACTTTTGGATGTGAGTTGTAGTTAACGTCAATGTGCTTGAGAGGTCCTAGTGTCTTAGAAACACTTGCAGGGCTTGCTGTGCTGGGTAGGTGGTGGGAAGCGAGAGGCTGAGAGTGGGATCAGGCAATTTTGCACATGACTGATCTCTATAGCATCCATTCTTGTTGAACTTGGGCACACCTGATTACAGATGAATTACCTGAGGACCTATGGGGGTAAGTCACTTGAATGAGTTTCTGTAGCCGATCTGTGGTTAAGGTGGCATCAGATCCAGGTCTGTCCTCGTCTGCTGAATATCATAGACTCCCCAAAGCAGAGGTTCAGGGACACTCTGCTGTTTTGTCAGCAGTACAGTGACAGTGGCCAGCTGTGTTACGACTTCTGGTGACTCTTCCCCCGTGAATGCAGGTGAGCTGACCGAGTTCCCTGCATCTCCTGGGCTCTGTGGAGGCTGTGTCAGCTCTGCCTCTCTGCCCCGTGCCTGGTGTGCTTTGTGCCTCTCCATGCATTCAAAAACAGTAAGGTGTTGCTTTCTGATGCCCAGGCATTTTCCGATTCTGCAGAGCCCCTGCTTTCCAGTCCTCTTGTTTTGGAGACCTGACCTCAGCCATACATTTGTAGACAACATGCTATAACAGGTGGCCCCCTGCTGTCCGGTGGGACCTACCTGATGAGGATTATCCTTGTCCTGCAAGCAATGGCTTCCCTGTCCAGCAAAGCCTTCCACACAGACTTTGCCCCCTGGCCCTTCTGTTTGTTTCGCTTTGCGCTGACCTGAATTGAATACCTTCACAGGTTTCTGCGATGGGACTGACAGTGGTCAGGACATGTAGGGACAATAGCTGTGCCCACCTGTAGGTCAAGGGTCAGGCCTAGTGGAGCAGCCTTGTCAGCGCTTCAAAAGCTGAGGCCTCTGTCCTGCTAGTCCCCACCCACAGATCAATGACCACCAGCACACAGGTGTGCCTGACTATTGATGTCCCCATGGCCAGGAAAGGGGAGATGCAAGGCTATGTATAGGCAGCTTACCTGGGGATTAAAGCATGGACACAGGTGTCCAGTCAATGCCAAGGGAAGGAGGCTGGGTTGGACTCACACGAAGAGGGAGGGGTATCAAGCTGGGTGACTTGGGCTCTCCACAAAACATCTGTTCCTGGCTAGCCCTGGCCTGCGTGTTATAGGACTGTTTTCCAGTTCTTGGCTGGCCCTTTTGTCTTGTTTTTGTCTTTTTTTCTTAATGAAGAACTTCTAGAAACATAAGAGGTTTGAAAATAATAATTTTTTTCTCTTCTCTTTTTTCTTTTCCTATGTAATTCAGGCTTCCTTGTAACTTGAAATTTTACCTCAGCCTCACAAGTGTTGGGGTTATAGTCCATAGTTCCACTGTGTAACTCCTATGTGCCACAGGGTCCTGGAGAAATAACTGTCTTGTCATTCATTCATTCGGCTGTTGAATCAGTATTCCTAAATGATGATTCTGTCCTGTACTATGGGATGAACGTTAGACACATGTGAATAACTTCCAAAAGGCTTGCCCATCCTGAAATAGAGACAAAAATATGAGTAAATAATGGGGCATGAAATGAATTTGTCAAGTCATAGCAGGATGTCTGGGCAAGTGTGCCTTGGAGTAAGCCATAGGTTAAGCAGAACTGACAGAATTCTGAGCTAGATTCAAAGGGCAGATGGAGAGAGGGGAACCAGCCACAGAGGTGCTGGATCTGGGGCTTTGGGCAGCTGCAGGCTGGCCACTAAGGTGAGGATGGGGTTAATAGTGCCATAGCTGGTGAGGCTAGAACGTGTGCCTCTGGCTTATGCTTAGGTTGAGCAGCTGTGCTGAGGGCTCCATACTAAATCTGAGGACTGTGAGAGCCAGGCTAGGTCTGAAACACAGATGTGGCCTGGGCAATTCAAATGTGAAGGGTGCCCTCAGATAGATGCCAGAGTGGTGGGCTGGAGGGCCCTTACTACAAGGGATTGAGAATCAGTTGTTCTGAATACAGATGGTGGGCAGCAGAAGTTCCTTGGAATGACATTTTTCTAGATCTCTGCCCAAGGGTGTCTTGGCACCACAATGACCCTTCAGGGTAGAGAGGGCAGTCATTCTGGACTCAGACAAAGTCTAGGTCCTTGGGAAGGCAGGTCCTGCTGAGGGTGCCTGAGTTTGCCCCGAGAAAGCCCTGTGGTGACTAATCAGGTTATCCCGAATCCTGGAGCAAGCCCTGTGGGGTCTACCCCTTCATCTGCACAGGATGGTGAGTTGTTGCCTTTGGGATACCGGGACACTGGAGGGCAGACTCATCCAGCTTCCAGTCTTGTTCATCAGATCTTGATTACCTACCTTCTTCCAGGGATTGGGATTGCAGGAGAAGAAAGAGGAAAAGGTTTCCTGCCTTGGTAGACCAGAAGTCCAGTAAAAAAAATATATAATTCTAGGAGTGATGATGCCAGTGCTAACACCAGCACAAGAATGCTATTGCACCAGGCACAGTTCTAAACACTTTATAAAAATTAACTCACCTTGGCTGGATGTGGTGGCACATACCTGCGTCTTCAGTACTTAAGAGCCTGAGGCAGGAGGGTAGAGAGTTAGAGGCTGCTACCTGGCTACACAGAGAGACGCCATTTCAAATAACTTTAAAAAGAAGTTATGTTGTTTTTAGAAAAATAGTTAAGTTAGAGGTCATTGTGTTAAGTGAAATAAGCCAAACTCAGAAAGGCAAACATATGTTTTCTCTAATATGCTGAAGCTAGGAATAAAAGAAAAAAGAGCTGGGTGTTGGTGGTTCACGCCTTTAATCCCAGCGTTCAGGAGGCAGAGGCAGGTGGATTTCTGTGAGTTTGAGTTCAGACTGGTCTACAGAGTGAGAGTTCCAGAACAGGCTCCAAAGCAATACAGAGAAACCCTGTCTTGAAACAAACAAACAAAAGAAGGGCTGGAGAGATCCTGAGTTACCAGCACCTACTGCTCTTTCAGAGGACTAAGAGTTCAAGTCCCAGCACCCACATAGAATGCTACAAACTGCCTGTAATGCAGGGCAGTGGGGGCGCAACTGGGTGTTGGTAGTGCACGCCCTTAATCCCAGCACTCAGGAGGCAGAGGCAGGTGGATCTCTGTGAGTTCAAGGCCAGATGGTCTACAGAGCAAGTACCAGAACAGGCTCCAAAGCTACACAAAGAAACCCTGTCTCAGAAACAACAAAAGCAACAAACTGCCTATAATTCCAGCTTCCAGGGGTCCAACACCTTCTTTTGGCCTCTCCCCCAACTTACGTATACATGTCCATACACACCTGCATACAAATACACATACACATAAAGAGGCATGCACTTGACACACAACAGGTACATGCAGGCAACTCCCATCACATAAAATAATGACATTAAAAACAATTAAAAAACCCAGAAGTTGAAGAGATAGATGGACCTATTGGACAGACAGTTTTATTCTTGGTAGTTTAATGTTGGCAGATAAATTGGACCTCAAACTGCACAGGGATACTTTTCAGTATGGCTGTAGTTGCAATGACCTTGTACTATGATTTCATATGCTGATCTGTAACTCTGCCAACATGTCCCCTCAGCTCAGTCCAGGGTATTTTAGTAGGCTACTCTAGCAGTTCATCGGGTGCAGTTGGGATGGAGCGTTAGTCCTTACAGTACTTGGGGATCTTGTGGGGAACCTTAAGATCAGCAACATGCCCATCGTGACCACTGTGTCTCCTGGCTCCGCAGAGTTTGCCTACATAGCTTCACACTTTCGCTGGGAACATGCTTATGCTTCAAAGCTACTATTTTAAACCATTGGTGCATGTTCCCAGCTGAAAACATAATTTAGGAATTATAATGCTATGAAAATAAAAGGAGAATTAAAAATAGCTCCAAACCTCAGAACTTGTGTTTTCTTTGTGTCTTGGGGACAATTCACTGTGGGGAAGTGGACAGGAGCCCAGGGATTGTAAACTGAACATGGTCCCGGGGAACAACAGCTGCTGAGGAGAGTGAGGAGGCCCACTGTCGCAGCATGAAGTGAAAGCGAAAAGAAAACTGGTTTTGCACTTGACCAGCTCCCTTTGCAGATCATTTCAGGGAACTGCTAAGAAAACCCATGCGTGGCCCAGCAAGTCTAGAGCCAGTGGTTGAGGCTCCGCCCAGATCTGATTTTGCTGCAGTCATACTCCAGGTCCCTTAGCTGGCAGTGTAACCTGAATGAGCCCAGGCTGAAATGTCCCACGTCCTGGTGCATGTGCCACCCTCCAGAATCTGACCTATGGGAAAAGTGACATACACACGGTCCACGGACATCAGTGGGACTTGACTCATGTAATATGAATACTTTCGATTTTGGCATTTTTAAAGACCTCATTTTAAAAATTTTGCAAATGATACTGGTGACTGTTCAAACTCCAGCCACACAGAATGCCACAAAGCAAACAACAGGAAGATATTCCCCTCTCTCTCCAAGCTCAACTCAACCCCATGCTGCCTCAGGGAGTAAGTGCTGTTAGGAGTTTGCACTTTATAATGGCGTGTACAAGCATTTGTGAGTACAGTATTTTAACTTTAAGAATAAATACTAGGCCATGTTTTTGTAACTTGCCTTATTTCATTCAGCAACATGTCTTGGACATTTATTTTCCATTTTTCTTCAATATACCAGCTTAACTGTCCTTTATCCATTTTACTGTGGTTTCCAAATTCTCAGTTATCGCGGAGCACCATTTGGACATATGTCCCTATGCACTCTTGTGCCTGGCTTTGCGCGAGTGGAGAATTGCTGAGTCAAGGCAAAGGTCCATCTAAAGAACTGCTCCGTGCTGCCAGCTTCTCTTCTAAAATTGTCCCTCCTGTTTGTGTTCCCACGAACCAAAAACACAGACATTCTCCTCCTCAAACCTTTGGCATGTGTCCTAGAATCTTCCTATTCTGAGAGAGTGGCATTGTTATTTTGCTTTTCAATTACTTGTTCATTCAGAAGACTGGGTGTGTTTTTACATTCTAAACTAGGGTTGATTTTGCCTCTAGGGGACATTTGGCAGTGTCGGGAGCCGTGTTGACCTTCACAATTGGACAGCAATGATGGTGGTAGGGATGGTGGTGGTGATGGTGGTGATGGTGGTGATGGTGGTGGTAGAAATGCCATGCCAGCACCCCTAGTCACAAAGCCAAGGTGTGCAGGTGGAGAGCCCTGGCTATTGAGCCTTTTGTTTATTCTCTGTGAATTATATGTGAAATTCTTCATCTGGAATTCTTCATACTTTGGAGCTTTTTATCATTGGCTTAGAATGTTTATTACAAAAATCTCTCCCTCAGATGCTTATATTTGTCTTTGATGTGCTGGAGAATTAAAAATATATAGACTAGGCTGGCCTCAAACTCACAGAGATCTGCCTGCCTCTGCCTCCTGAATGCTGGGATTAAAAGTGTGCACCACCACTACCTGCGACTTGGTACTTTTTAAAAGATGATTGTTTTCCAGCCCGCTGGGTTTGTTTGTCATCTCTCAGCCTTCCAGCCTTCTGCAGAGTGATGCATTGACAGTTGTAGGTTTTCTTGTGTGTGCTGAGTCCCTGATCTCTTTCAAATGTCGTTCTTTGTCACCCACACCCTGCCCCAGGCAGGATCTCACGTGTCGTCCACTCTGGCCTTCCACCTGTGCATCTCTTCGTCAAGCACCTACCTGCCTTTAGATTATAATAAATCAGGCACAATCTCTTCACTTGGCTCTACTTAAGACTCTTTCAGGTTTATGGATCTGTATGTTCATCTTGCTCTATGAATTTATTGGTCATTATTTATTAAAATAGAATTTCTCCTACTTTCTCCACTTTTTCTGGGACTATGGTAATGTATATATTAGTTCAATGGGTTATGTCTCACAGGTCCTTGTCCTAGATAGCTTCAGGTGTCAACTTGGCACAGCCTAGAGTTATCTAAAGGAGTCCAATTGAAGGGTTGCCCAGATCAGCCTAGCCTGTGGCCATGTCTGGAGGGACTGTCCTGTGTCCTGATGTCGGACAGCCCAGCCCACTATGAGCAGAAGCAACCCCAGGCAGCTGGCTATGGGCTGTGTAGGAAACTTTCTGATCATGAGTCAAACAGCAAACAAGACCAATCCTGTAAGAGCGTAAACTGAGTTAATGCAATGGTACCTTGGAGTATACCTTCAGGGAGGCCAATAAGAAGCCACAGGACAGATTGAAACTGCCTACTAGTATCCCGAGAGCCCGGTTCTAACTTGCCTTTTCCTGCAGTCTCTCTCTCTGGATTCCTCATTTTGCAAGGCCGCCTCTTGCCTTTAGCCATCTAACACGTTAATAAAGCATGCTTCCAGTCTTCCTAGTTGATTCACTTCATTGTTCACACTTATTATTACTAATTTGGGGGAAAAATAGAGTATTTTATTTTATTTTTAAATATACAAGTTGTGGTGGTTTTAATGTAATTGCCCCCCATAAAATCATAAGGAGTGGCACTATTAGGAGGTGTGGCATTATTGGAGTAGGTTTGGCCTTGTTGGAGGAAGTGTGTCACTGTGGAGATGGGCTTTAAGGTCTGTTTTGCTCAAGCTTTGCTCAGTGTGACCTTCAGACAATTTCCTATTGCCTTCTGATCAAGATATAGCCAGCACCATGGATGCTGCCATGCTCCCCAATGTGATGCTAATGGACTAAATCTCTGAACTTAAGCCACCACCTCAATTAAATGTTTCCGTTTATGAGAGTTGCCATGGTCACAGTGTCTCTTCACAGAAATGGAAGCCCTAACTAAGACATGGGTGCTTTCCTTGAATGTGTTTATGAGCACCACATGCATATCTCATGCCCACAGATCTCAGAAGAAGGCATCGGATCCCCTAGAACTGCAGTTATGGAAGGTTGTGAACCACCATGTGTATGTGGGAACAAGTGCGCTTAACTGGTGCGCCAGTTCTCCAGCCTGAATTGTCGTTGCTGTTGTTGTTGTTGTTGTTGATGTTGTTGTTGTTGTTGTTGTTCTTGTTTTGGCTTTTCCATCTCACCAGTGGGCCAACTTCATGGTCCCCCTACACAATGTGTCCAAAAGCATTTCTTCAAGGAGCGTGAGCCTGTGCTACCGTTCTTAGAGGGTGGGAAGGGTACAGGAGAGGGTGGCAGAACAGCTGTGTGTTCTGGGGTGTGGATGTCACAGGGATGGGATGTGGGGGGTAGCACCCCTCTGCTGGGTCTTTGCGGGAACAGATGGGGCACAAAGGGAGAGAGAAGGAGCATTCTCCATTTTGCCACTGATTCTCAGTATGGCTGTTTCCTGTATCAGTTTCATCCTCTGTAAGGGACAAGGGCCCCTGAGACAGTAAATATAGACTCCATGAAAGCAAGTACTGTCTCTTTTTCTCCCACACATTTTCCCAAGTCCCTTGTGTCAATAGATGCTTACTAATCATTTGCGTGACGGAGGATGAAAGTGAGAAAATGAACAAATGAATTGTGCACACGTGTCCCTGTGCTTCTTACCCTGCCCATGCACCTGAAGGGCATTATCAGGTTTTTAGGCACTTTGCAGCTCTCTCTCAGTTTAGATGCATTTTTATTAGTGTGGCGACATGGGGCACTGGCAGACACTTGGTGTTGCTACCAGAGAGGAAACCTGTGGGCTAGCTATGGGATAGGAATGTCTGGGGGAGCCAGCCCTACCAGTGTTTGTTTGATGAATGCTGATTTTAGAGGGTACTCTACCGGCATGCTCAAGAACAGAGCTGTGACTGGCCACACACTCTCTCTGTCCTGCAGGTAAATGTAGCTCAGCCCTCCACAGATCTGTTTTCCTTCATAGTTTTGTATTTATCATAAAATCAACTTACTATGAGGGGGCTCAAGGCCTGGGCTTTTTGTAAGGAAATGGGAACAATTAATGGACTTATCTGATGAAAAGTAATGCCGCTAATGATTTATTAATTATCATGTGACTTATCTTTCTGCTTCTTATTAATCAAAGATGTCATGTAACTCTGGAACTCCACATGAGGGGGAACAGACTAGATGCAGGCCTGTGTGAGGGGATGTGGGCTGGAGCCAGGTGTCCCTAGCTTCTCCTGAGCCTGCTCCAGCCTGCTGCAGCCTGCAGGGTGAGTCTCCTTGGATTGTGGACAGGGGGATGAGAGAGACAAAGGAGGCGCCGTGTTGGGCTGTACACCATGTGCCAGGAATTGTTTGGAGCACTTCATGGCCACTTCTAAGAACTACAGGAGAGCTCTTACTGTTTTACATTTTTACATGAGGAGATTGAGGCCCAGAAATATTAGAGGAGATCGTCCAAGCGATGCAGTTAAAAGGGCTGGGATTTATGCTTGGGTAAATCTGAGGCAAGGATGGATGCCTTTTAACTAGTAAGGCTTCAATTAAATCAGAAGCAGCATAGGGTAGTACCCTGGGCAGAGCTGAACTGAGGTCCAGTGGGTGTATTAAAGCCACAAGAGAAGGGGAGGGTCACAATACCATCTTTTGTCCTCAAGACTTCCAATATCTAATAAGTGACACAAGATTTGTACCTACAATACAGGGTATACCTGCATGGGTGACCACTCTTCTCAGGGTTCAAGTTTGTTTCCAGATCAGTGCTTCTCAGCCAGGGGCTGCTTCATTGGTGGCAGGGGCTTATAGATTGGAAAGGATTCTATAGATGGGATAATGGTGTCCTGGCTAGTTTTATGTTAACTTGGCACAAATTAGAGTCATTTGAAAGGAGGGAACCTCAATTGAGAAAATGCCTCCATAAGATCCAGCTGTAGGGCATTTTCTTAATTATTGAATGATAGGGGAGAGCTCAGCCCATTGTGGGTGGTGCCCATCCCTGGGCAGGGGTCCTAGGTTCTATAAGAAATCAAGCTCACCAAGCAATGGGGGGCGAGATAGTAAGCAGTACCCCTTCATGGCCTTTGTATCTGTTCCTGCCTTCAGGTTCCTGCTTTGTTTGCATTCCTGTCCTGTCTTACTCCAATGATGGACTCTGATGTGGAAGTGTAAGACAAATAAATTGGTTCCTCCCCAACTTGCTTTTGGTCATGGTCATGACAGCAATAGAAACTCTAACAAGTTGGTACCAGGATAGTAGAGTATTGCTGTGACAGACCTGACCATATTGTTTTGGGAAGGGTTGTGGAAGGACTTTGGAATTTTTGGGCTAGAAATGTCGTTGAGTGTTGAAAGCTCAGTAGGCTGTTCTGTAGGAACTTGGAAGATACGATGTTGATAGCTGTTCAGACAGTGGAGGCCTGACTTGTGAAGTTTCAGAGGGAAGCAAAGACTGTATCAGGCCTTTTGTATGAACAAGTTATGGTTTCTGGTCAGTTGGAGCTAAAGTATCAGCTGTGATTCACAAGAGACCAGAAGCTCTAAAGTCAAACCTTTGATGGGGCAGCGAATGCTGGTCAGCTGGGGCTGATGCAATTGACTGTGATTAAGAAGAGGCCAGTATCATTGAGGTAAAATCTTCTGGGATGTGTTTAAGAGTTGGCATACAGAAGCTGTGTTCAGAGATGGCCAAGGTTGTACCTTGTACTGGCAGCTGAATTTGGTAGTGTAAGAGTCACCCAGGTGGTGCTGATTTTGAAGGCACGGGACTGGGGGTCATTGAGAGCAGCTGAGACTTGGCATCATGTGACAGAACTGTAGTCTCTGAAGAGAGTGCAGGAGAGGCTATTGGTGAAAGTGTAGCCCAGGTGAAGCAGATAGCCACATTGCTTTGGAGATGCCAGCACCATGGGATGGCCACTAAGAACAGCAGCAATGGAGTTGAGGAGCCAGCTTGAGCCTAGAAGACAAGCTGTGTGTTCTGCAAAGGGCAGAACCAGAGAAGAGACCTAAGCCCTTTGGAGGAGCCCAGAAGATAGTGAGTGAATCCCAGACACTTGGATGCTGAATTATTTACACATTTGGAATTTTGTTTTACATTGTTCAGATTGTGACTGCCCTAGTTCTTCCCTCTTGAAGTAAGAAAGTCTTTGACTTAATTTTGATATTACAGGAGCTCACAGTGGAGAGACTGAACTTTTAAAGAGGTTTTAGGTTTTAGAAGTGATTTTGGATTTTTAAGCAGACTGAATTTTAAAGTGTTTGAATTTGTAAAGTCTGTGGGACTTTTAAAGATTGTAAAATGTTAATGTGTGATCTTGGGGATGAACAAGAAAGGGAAGGTTATAGCTTAGCAGTGATGTTTGTGTCAAGTTGACAAGAGGTCAGTTGTCCTGGCTAGTTTGATGTCAAGTTGACACAAGCTAGAGTCTTCTGAAAGGAGGGAATCTCAATTGAGACAATGCCTCCATAACAGCCAGCTGCAGGGGTTTTTCTCAATTAGTTATCAGTTGGGGAGAGCCTAGCCCATTATGGGTAGTTCCATATCTGGGCTGGTGATCCAGGGTTCTATAAGAAAGCAGGCTGAGCAAGCCATTGGGAGCAAGCCTGTAAGCAGCACTCCTCCATGGCCTCTGCAACAGCTCCAGCCTCCAGGTTCCTGCACTGTCTGAGTTCCTGCCCTAACTTCCTTCAGTGATGGACTATGATGTGGAAATGTAAGCCAAATAAGCCCTTTTCTTCCCAGGTTGCTTTTGGTCACTGGGGAAGTATTTAAACAAGGCAAATTTCATGGCTCATGTAAAACAGAAATGACTGGTTTACAAAGCTGTTTTACCAGAGAACTCATATTGGGTGTCTTGAGGGGAAGGGCTTCTGGAAGAGGCTGCAGGAGGTTCTAAAGAGGAGATCTTAAGGAATGGTGACTGGAGTTAGTGGTTCTTGCCCTCTATAAACTTTTCTGTGGCTAATGATAAAATGTGAATGCATATGAATATGCATGTGTGAGAGTATATGCACACATGTAGGAGTTTATGCATATGTATGGATCTGTATACTTGTGGGAGTCTACTCAGATATGAAATTCTATGCAAGCATTTGAAAAGCTGTGACATAGGAACACTATAAAGTGTGTTTGTGTAAGAATGTGCAACATTTGTGTATTTCCTGAGTGCTTCAGAGTATGTGTGTGTGTGTTTGAAACGAGTATGCCTGAGTGCTTGAGCAAGGCATCTCTGTGAATGCACACGAGGAAGTATATGTGGCTCTGGGAATGTCTATTGGTCTTTGCCCTGTGTAAAGGTTGTGTTTGTGGACTGTGGGGATATGGACAAGCTGAGACCTTAGCCAGTGGACAGAAGAAACAGCAAGAGGCGTGTGTGGTCAGAGAAGAAGAGCTGACTCTGCTGAGCCGCAGAGAGGATCCCAGCACTCCATTCTTCATGCTTGTTAGCTGAGGTGCCACCCTAGATGAGGGCTGGGGTGTAGAGGCGTTCAGACAGGGAGGTCCTCTTTTCTCCCATTGAAGAGGAAGCCCTATGGCCTTGGCCTTTTTTGGTGACTTGTGGATACCATAGCAAGACTCATGGAAGGGACATAAGCTAATCTAAAACCAGATCCCCCATCTATGGGTCAAGGTCCATCTAGCCTTATCTCCCTCCGTCTGAGCCCCAATGATTCTGAAGCCAAGTTCCCCGCTGCCTCTTGGGTACACTGAGTGACAGTCTGGCTGTCCTATGTGGCAGAGAGAAGCATGTAAGATTCATGGGGGTCTCTGTTGCCAGGGATAATGGCTAGGACTGAAACACTCTTGCCAGGTGATGTCCCCCCCCCCAGCCTTACTTCAGCCCATCTGGGTTCAGGAAATGCCTTTGATCCCTGAGTTCACATGTACCACCAATTTCTATCTCATGTGGAAGTCAACTGGGCCAAAGACCTACATTGCTTCTTGTACTTCCCCAATATCTAAGAATGTCTCCTAGGGTAGCAATTCCCTTTCCCTCAGCAGAGTGCTTGAAAGCTTCACAAGAAGTCATCTTGTGGAGAAATGGGAGGGAGGAGAAGAAGCTCTGGGAACAGTGATCTTCTGCTTACCCTACTGTAGAGGGAGGGCACTCTGAGTGACAGTTCTTTCCTAGTCCCTGTGCCATGTCTGCCACCCACGAAGCTGGCCCACTCACATCCTGCATTGTGACACAGCCTTACTGACACAGGATCTGTGGCTTCCCATCGGGGTATCCTGAGGGGTGGTCCTAGTACATTGCAGCCAGCCCAGGCAAGGTACCCACCTCCTCAAGATGCTTGTCTGGCAGGACTCTGCTCATGACTGGGTCCAGAGAGGGGGGTGGGTGGGAAGGCCGGCCGCCCGCCTGCATCCGGGTGGGCCTGGCTCTCTTCAAGCACTCCTGCTCCAGCTGCAAACTCCCAAACACATACTTTGGGAGGTCAGCCTGGCCTGAGGCTAGGGCACTCCATTATTCCTGTGACATATCTTTGAACATGCTACAATCCCTCCACTCCTGGCTCAGCCTTGTCTCCACCACAGAGCTGCCTTCCTCACCCCTCCTGAAGGACTGCTTAGCCCCACACTGGCTCCTAGGTAGAAATAGCAGTACTACTGGCGGACACTGCCTGGAACCCCTCCTTTGCGGCCATCTGGCCTACACTGGAGGAGGATGCTTGGCTCTGATTTTTAGATGCAAATTCCCTTGAAGAGTAACATATGAGACTCTTAATACTCTAGCACAGGAGGCCTTTTCTATCTTTATCTCCAGCACTGGACTTTAAGATGAAGGAGCCTGGAAAGGGGGAGATGAATGTCCTGCTTTATGCTTCTTTGTTTTTTCCTTTGCCATGATTTAGCCCTGAGCCACTTCTGATTCCAACAACCCTGTCCACAGCAGTCCATTCCACATGGTTTATCCTGAGGTATTGAAAATGGTACCCTGCTTGTAGTGTCCAGGAAAAAACATCTTGGGTAAGGCTAGATCTATTTTGTAGCCCCAATTTGCTACTATTTGCTGGGTAACAGTCTTAACCCCAGTTCCTCAAGCATCACTATTATGCAGTCCCTTTATCTATGGCCTGGGACACTTCTATAGCATATCCATGCTGCTGGACCCAGTTTACTCCTGTCTTGTTAAGAGAAGCTTTCCTTGAGAGGAGCCTTCTCTCCCGCCTGGTTCCAGATCCGCATCAGTCCCAAATAAACACACAAGAGGCTATATTCATTATGAAGCTGTTGGCCTTGCTTTTTTCTTACTGGCTAGCTCTGACTTAAGTATTTACCCCATAATTGTTAATCTAAGTATGTCTCTTACCGGAGAGGTTTCCGAGCTTCCTACCCCAATGGCGGTTACATCTCGACTCTCTTGTGTTTCCCCTTCCCAGAATCCTCCTCGACTCCTAGTCCCTCCTATCTAGGTTTTCTATTGGCCAGACAGTACTTTATTGACAAATGCACAGGCAAATAACAGGACTTCCCCAACACTGTCTGTACTTGGGGATCCACTGCTCATGGGACGGGGGAAGAACATTCTACCTCATGTGTGTAATGTACCAGAGTGAGAATGATCTCTAGTCCCAGCCATGAGCTCCTGTCTAGATTAGCTACTCCTGGACCCAAGTGTGCAGAGCTGAGGCTTGTTGCCTCCATGGATGCTCTCCACCTAGGGAAATAGATCTTTCTCTCAAACTCACCATCTATTACAGAAGAATTAGAACTGTAGAAATGATCCACTACAATGGAGTTGGTAATTTTCTTTCTTTTACGTAAGGGCAACTCACATATTACACACTTGGGTCTTTACAAGTTTATTTCATCCTCATGACAAAGCAGATATTTGTGCTTGAGGTTCACTGGGTAGGAAGTGAAGCCTCGAACTTTAGATATTTGCCCTATATGAGGCAAGAACGATGTGACTGGACTAGGGTCTGATGCCAGGTCTGTCTACTTGTGTCATTGTGTTTTTAGGATAGTCTGCAGCACAGTGGTGGCCTCTCTCTTCCTGTCAGTGCTTCCATGCCCATGCAGCAAGCACTCCACTCTACTCAAGCTTCCTGGCAGTTGGCTACCATCTTCTCAAGATGATGTTAGGGGTTCAGGATGTCGCTGAGACCAGGAAGTGATGCATTTTAAAAGGAAAAATCTGGAAAAGGCAGTATTTTAATATAGTGAAGTTACTTTGGGGAATATTAGAGCTTGACTTCATCCAAAGTGACCACCTGTGGCTGTCAGATGACACAAAAGCACCCTGCCTTCACAAAAAACTATTCTTCCATTGTTTAACCCGATTCTAGTATTCTTCCCACCGTTTCTAACTTACCTAGACTTCTTATCCACATGCAAGTTATAGTCAGTCTTAACTAATAAAAAGGGACATAAAAACTTTAAAATGCAAAGTTAATGTGGAGCTGAGTCTTTGCCAGGGTCCTGGAGGCCTTGAGCAGCACTTGTCCTCTGTCTGGGTCTTGGTATTTTCACCTGTGGAATACCTGGGCTGGACCTGTCAGGACCAGCCCATTGGCATATAACTGTAGTCTAAACTGGCTGGCAGAGAAGGGAATTGTATTGGCTCATGAAAGTGTGACCCCAGGCTGTCTGACTTCATCGAGGATGGACCTCACTGTACCTTCCCTCTGTAGTCAGAACTCAGTCTCCATCTCAGGTTTCTCCTACCTGCTTTCTTAGAAGCATTAAAAACAGACCTAGTTGGGTGTGGCCGTGCATGCCTTTAATCCCAGCACTTGGGAGGCAGAGACAGGTGGATCTCTGTGAGTCTGAGTCCAGCCTGGTCTACCGAGTGAGTTCCAGCCAGGGCTGTTTCACAGATGATGGGGGAAGTCTTCTGTACGCATGTTTCTCTTAGGACGTCTTCTGTACATGTTTCTCTTATTGGTTGATGAATAAAGCACTGTGGCCAGTGAAGCAGGATGATAAGTGGGGCTAGGAGCCAGAGAGGATTCTGGGAAGTGTAGGTAGAGGGCAGTTGAGAGAGAAGAGGTCCGGACCCTCTCTCCGGTAAGATTAAGAACATGTGGAAATACTTAGATTCATAGAGATGGGTTAATAATTAATACAGAGCTAGCCAATAAGAAGCCTTAGCCAATGACCAACAGTTTTATAACTAATAGAGTCTCTGTGTTATTTGGGGTTGATACGGCAGCGGGCCCAGGCTGGCGGAAAAGAACTCATCGTAACATACAGAGAAATCCTGTCCTGAAAAAACAAAGATAGAACTAACAAATAGAACAAACTCTGCCCTCCCCAAGACTTGAGAGAAGTTCTGACTGGCTCTATGTTAGGCACCATATATCTTTGAACCAATCACTGTGGCCAGAGATAAAATGTTTGTGGTCCAGGTCCTGTGACCTCTATGGGCTTGGAAGTAGGAAGCATGAAGGTTTGCTTGGTCCAACTGTAGTGAGGGAATGTAGAGAGAAGGACTGTTCTCATAAAGAGAATGGGTACTGGCCAGGTCCCAACCATGTAACCAGCCATTGCTAAATTAGTGATTTTAATCCTTGCTCAAGGGACCCCAGACCTCTGAGGAGGAACTTGGGGCCAGTCTGTAACTAGTGAAGTATTTTCCAAATCTTCGCAAGGGTTTAAATTGTCTGAGGAATTGGTTTTTCTCTTTTGGCTGCTTTACTATTGGGATTTCACATAAGTTTTCATTTTGATAAATCTTTTTGATTTTGCTGATAAGAAAAAGGCCTGGAAACCATTGTGATAGATGATATCTGAGGCTTCCATTTAGAATATCCTTGTGTGTTAGATGCCAAAGTGAATAATTTTCTCCAATTGAGGGCACATGTTAAAGAGTAAATCTTTAGCTCCACCCTGCCCATTCTCTGTGGTGTCTGTTCTTTTCCAAATGACCCCACTGGCTTTATTACCGTCTTTGTCAAGCTAGCGCCAAGTCTGCCAGCCCCCACCTCCAAGGACCCACCTGTTTCCTGCTTTGCAAATATCTTGCAGATGCAAAAGGAAGTGAGTTTTAGTGCAGAAGGACAATTTTAGTGTATGAGTGCTGATTCCTGATTTCCACTGCCAGGGTGCTGAGTTACTTAGACATGGAGGTGCATGGTAAATGCCAGGCTGGGTTCACACTACATGAACCAAAAGAAACATCTCTCAGGGATACGCTGATCCTAACATTTAGGATTCCACGACAAGATACACATGGGGTCCTGCAAAACGTGTGTGTGTGTGTGTGTGTGTGTGTGTGTGTATGAGATGTATATATTGATCACGAAGTAAAGTGTATTGTCTTTCCTCCTACTTTGACAAATGCATTTTTGCAATGACCTATGAGGTGAATTTAAAGTCACAATGTTCAGTCTTGTCAGAACTGTCCACTGCAATATGGCTACATGGGGATGAGCTGGCTGCCAATACCCAGGCCATCCTGTTCCCCTACATTGCTCTATGAGGAAATGTGGACACTCAGACCACTCTCCTGGTTCTCCTTGGGCAACTCATAGGCCTAGAACAACACACCCTGGTGGCTCCTTTTGCCATTGGAGGACAGCATTGTGGGAGATGTCCATCTCCTAAGGACATTCATAAAATCCAGTTGTAGACACCCAGAACATGTTCTAGAAGGGAGTATATGTGGTCAGCCATGCCATGTTGGGCATGTGAAGTCACCATTTGGTAATAGTGGTACCATTAGAGTAGAGCCATCCAAGGCCTGGGTGTTTTGGTTCACAAGCAGAGGCCCCAAGGTAGGGTGGTTATTTATTGCCATCAGTGTTACTAGTTGCATCCAGAGTCTGGATCATATATTCTCAACTATTCACAGTAACTGGCTCTTGCTCAGTTGTTAGAAGGAGCAGAAAAGCAGGACAAGTTAGAGGTTTTTACTGAACTACCAAGATAAAATGGAGACTGGAACCAAAGTGAGAAATAAGGCAATGCAAGGCATGCCGTCTATCAAAGGGAATCCCAGAGAACCCTTGTTTCTGGAGGGAACTAGAAAAGGGAAATGTTTGATGAGTAGGAGTTTGGAGAAAGCTACTAAACACAGAGGGCAAATGTGTTTGCTCCTCCTCAGGCTGCTGAGGAGATCTGGAAGGCTCACTCTGAGAGCCCAAAGGACCGTATGGCCTTGTGTTCTGCACCTTTAGGATTGGTGAGTGCTTCCTGTGGATTAGATTAGACCATGTACATGAGAACCTTCCTGGAGCCATTTTTTTTACTGCTGCCCAGGAGTTCTGCCTACAAATGGTCTCTAAATCTACCACATCTGAGTCCAGACTTCATCACCTGCATAACCTTAAAGAATTATCGGTCTCTTCTTGACTCTCTCCTCCATCTATTCTGCCAGGACCCTGGCTATGGTCCTCTCAGCAAGTCTGTGCTCAGAACCTGCTTGTCATCTAGAATCTACTTTACTCTTATTTCATATAAATATTCTTGGCACATGGCTATTCAGCTGGAAGACTCTGTTTCTTAGCTTACATCATGGTTAAGGGCTGATCTTGTAAATAAGATTTCACCAATGGATTCTAGGAGCAAGAGCTGTGTAAAGGATGCATTGGTAATTGCTTAACAGGGATTTTTTCCAATTTCCATGGTGTAAATATATTGACCATGGTAGTTTGGGTTTTTTCCATATATGGTAGCAAACACTTCTGCTGTGGTCAGGAGGAGACAACAGGTTAATGTTATGGAAAGGAGAGGCTTTCTGCATCAGTTATTCATGTTGCCCAAGTTGCTTGTTGTCCTTTTTCTGTGTTTCTACAGAGTTCCCAATGACCAGAAAATGTATCGGGTCATGACCAGACATCAGTGATGGGTCATGGTTTGGTCTGATTTTGCTTCATGGACAGAATGGGCTCCATATTTTACTTGTGTTAACCAAGTTCAGCTGTTCTTTTCCACTCTCTGCCTTGTCTCTATTTTTGGTGACTTCCCTTCAGGGTATGCTGTCCCACACACATTATTCATGATCCCCTGCAAACCTGGAAGTTCGGTGACTAAGGACTGTTCTTGCCATATGACAGAGGAGTAAACGAAAGCCTAGATAATCCACCCTGGTCTTGTAATCTCTTGCTTAATAGTCTGACTTCCTCAAGTGCCTGTTGGCTCTGGGAGGCAAAGATCTTATCTGATGTATTCCTTGTCACAGCCTTGGCATCCAGCTTGTTGCCTGCTGTGGGGCTGTGCTCAGTGAATGTTTACTGACTTCCTCAATTTAAAGGAGGGAGGGAGCCCTTATTCCAGAATGGGTTGCAGAGCTCAAGCCATAGTTATGGTTCTTCACACACTTACAAATGCAAAAACTGTTGGCAGCACATTTGAGGTATCAGGAGATCAACAATACCTGGAAGCCAGAAGGGATCCCATCTGTCACTTTGGGGTGTCCTGGTGTTTCCGTGAGTTTCCACTATAGACTGCTCTGACTCCTTGTGGGCAGCATCACTTTACAGGTGTGCTCAGTGCCCCAGGGGGCCTCTTTGTCACCGTTATGCTCAGGTATGAACAGAACTAGCATCTTCACTCTTTGGGGGAACAGGGCTGTTCCTTATGCCAGTTGCTTCTCAGTTTTGCTCCTTTCCCCAGGGAGCATGTGGCAACATTTGGAGACATTGAAATTGTTATAACCCAGAGACAGAAGATTCTGCTGTCATCCAGTGGGTAGGCCCCTAGACTGCTGCTAAACATCCTACTATGTGCAGGATATCTCCTACTGCGAAGAAGTATCCATTCCAAATGCTGGTGTGTGGTGGTTGGCAGAACTTGGGCTAGGCTTTGTAGCCCCAGAGAACAAGGAGCCCCTGGTAGAAGCTGCAGAGACAAGAGCAGTTTCTTTTGTCTATTATTTTCCCCCCTCAGATCACAGATATCTTTCTATGTAGACCTATTCTGGACATGGTCACTCTTAATGGACAGTAGCAGACTTAGGCTCCTGAAGTGGCCTGCAAGTAATCCTAACTCATCTGTGGCTACAACAAAACACCTGAATGCCATGAATGACCAACGCATCCAGAGGCAAAATTAAAAACAAAATACCTCCCATAATCTCACCTTCCCTTTGACTAATAACTTCCAGAGTAAAACAAATAAAGCAGTTGGAAAAATACATAAAAAGTCAGTGGGAACATATATTGTGGTGTACTCGTATAATATATATACATCCAGGATGCCTTCAGTAAGGAACTGTGACAGCAGTAGTTTTAACAGATAGTTTACTATCAGTACCACAAGTCTACAGTAGGCAGCTCAAGTCTGATGTAGCAGCCTAGGAACACCTTCGAGAACTCAGACTCCATCTAATTTCTTCTTTCTTCCTAGATCTCATGACTGCTGCTACTCCAGGCATGACATCAGCATTCCAAAGGAAGAAAGAAGAACCGGCAAGAAGGCATGAGTCCATTTATTACTTTTTATAACTTTTCCTGTAAGAGTCACCCAGTGATTCATCTGTTGACTTCGTCTATTGGCTACAACATGCCACATGACTTCTAGCCACAAACACATCTGGGAAGGTAAGAATGTGACTTTTAGCTTCTTTAACAAGGAAGTCAAGGGAGTAAGAGGTCATGAAACCTAATGGCTGTTGAGTAGCCAGTCTGCTGTGCTAAGCACACAAATTCAATTTTAGAAACTGTGTTGTAAAAGAATTTCTCTCTCATTTAAGTACTAACAAGGC
Organism: Mesocricetus auratus; assembly: GCF_017639785.1. Classification (NCBI taxonomy): domain Eukaryota; kingdom Metazoa; phylum Chordata; class Mammalia; order Rodentia; family Cricetidae; genus Mesocricetus; species Mesocricetus auratus. Next base: position 36,862,893 of record NW_024429267.1, on the reverse strand, counting down.
TCAACCATGCTTAGCTTCTGAGGGTGGGTGAGATTGGGAAGGTCCAGTCTGTCAGGTCCAAAGGAAACTCAATTCCCCAAACTCCAAGGCAGTCTCAAACCCCAGAGATGAGCTCAACCTGGCCTATAGGAGGATTTCTGGTGGTTAGAAGACAGCATTCCTTAGGAACGTGTGAAGCTGATTCCCCTCTACTATGAGGAGTCATTTCCCTCACTTCTGGCAGAAGGGACTTGTGTTGCCATCAGCATGTCAAAGCTCATGCTGGTCTCCAGGATCAAAATCCATGCTAGCATCCTAGCCCTTCTCACCTCATGCCCTACTCTAAACTCCCTCAACTTCATGGGCTTCCCTCCCCCAGCTACCCATTTTCTTTTTTTTTTCTTTTTTTTAATTTTATTTTCCAGTTTAAATTTAGATAAGAAACTAGGTAGCTTCACAAGTCAGTTCCAGGTCCCTCTCCCATTCCCTCACTTCCTCCCGTGCCCTCCCCCCAACCACCCCGCCCCCCGTTATCCCCTCATTTCCCCAGGGAGGGTGAGGCCCTCCATGGGTGTGTGCATAGTCTGTCATTTCATATAGGGCAGGGCCTAGACCCTTCCCCAAGAGTTCAGGGTGAGAGTGCGCCTCACATTGTTCTATGGGAGTCCAAAGTCCGTGTGTATACTTGGGATGGGTACTGATCTGCTGCCCAAGGCTCAATAGATTCCCTAGGCCTCTTCACTGACACCCAGATTCATGGGGTCTTGATCAGTCTCATGCTGGATTCCCAGGCTGATGCCTGGGATTCAAGAGTTAACCTTTGTCTGGTCACCAGCTACCCATTTTCTATAACACTGCTAGTCTGTCTTCTGTCTCTGTCTCTGTCTGTCTCTGTCTCTCTCTCTCTCTGTCTCTCTCTCTCTCTCTCTCTCTCTCTCTCTCTCTGCTTCTCTCACTATCTGTTCTCTATTCTCTGTCAGCCACTACTCCCCCCTCTCTCACAGATATCCCTTGCTAGGTCTAATCTGCTGCTCATGTTCAGTCTACTTCTGTCTGTCTGTGCTGCAGATTCTTCCAGATGCCTCTGACTGTTCTCTCTCTCATATCTATAATAAAAATCATCCCTGTAGCCATACCATGGAGAGCTCATGTCCTTAGTTTATACAGTCTTGTCTGCACCCATCTCTCCCTGTCTCCACAGCTGCCTCCCATGGTCATATACCACCTAGGGGCTATGGCACGTTACGTTTAGATTCTCTGACTTGTGATTGTTTTTTGTTCTCAGACCCTCAAGTGTAGTTCCCTGCCAAACAATAGGCTCTGAAGTTGGTGCCCAGCCACAGCCTCTGAGACATGAGGAGTAACAACATGCCACTATGGAAACCAGTATGGGAGTTCCTCAAAACACTAAAAGTAGAGCTGACATAAGATCCACCTATACCCCTCTGGGGTGTGTAATCAAAAGGTTCCATACTCTCTGAGAGAGGAACCTACACACCCATGTTCGCTGCAGCTCCATCACAATGGCTATGAAATGGAATCAGCCTGAATGTCTGTCAACAGATGAGTGGATAATGAGAATATGGTACATACACACAATGGAATTTCAGTCAGCTGTAAAAAGTGAAATTATGTAATTTGAAGGAAATGATAGATCTGGGAAAAATTATACTGAATGAGGCAAGCCAGACCCAGAAAGACAAATGTTGTATATTCTCTCTTATATCTGTGGATCCCAGCTTCAAATTTTTCGAGTTCTGTATTTAAATAAGAGTGTCTATATATGTCAGGAGGTAAGAAGAGGAATCCTGTGGGGGAGTACTAGAACATGGGATATGACGAGGTAGGGCATGAAGAGGTTTAAGTGGTATTGGCATGAGGAAGTATGGAAGTAGGGACAGTTAACAAACATTAACAAACATTAAGGATGCATGAAAAAGCTGTAGAGAAGAAAACTACTTTATAAACTAAAACAATATAACCTAAACCTTAAATGATAGTGAAATAATAAAAGAGCCTGGAATGGAGATACCTTTCATGAGTTACTTTCAAAAATTATAGGCTTGTAACTAAAATTCTACTAACAGGAATGGGATACCTCCCTATGAATTGTTGACTGAGAGGTGCTAGAGGTCCCCAAAAGAATACTGGCCATTTCTGTCACTCTTAGTTGTCCAAAGAGCTAACTGGTAAGACCCTGTTGCTGAAGACATTGCACACGTTGGGTATAGGACACAGTGAAATCAAGTTGGAAGAGTTTGGGAAACGCTCCCTCTGCTGGTAGTGTTTGTAGTGGCACAAGGTATGATGTAGGCTGCTGAGGAGGAAAACTTAGCAGTCTCATCTAGATGTAGACCACGCTTGGAGGAGGAAAACTCAGCAGTCTCATCTAGCTGTAGACCATGCTTGGAGGAGGAAAACTCAGCAGTCTCATCTAGCTGTAGACCATGCTTGGAGGAGGAAAACTCAGCAGTCTCATATAGATGTAGACTACGCTTGGAGGAGGAAAACTCAGCAGTCTCATATAGATGTAGACCATGCTTGGTACAATACTGACCTGGCAAACATATGTGCCTGCTGGTGCAATGGTGGCATGACTGTGTTGGAGTAACCAACTGATTTGTTATTGGATTGGATGCTAACTCATGGGAGGGAATGCACATCTCTTACTATAAACTAGATCAAAATTCTATGGTCAGGGTGGTTATGGCTTCAAGGGGTGGTGGGGATGATTTACTACCATTGTTTCTCTAAATAGTCATGTTATAAAACTTCTATTTAAATGCTTATACCCACAGACTAGTGACACTCTATGCCTTGAGTGATGGTTAATACAGATTTGTCAAAATGATGAGAATAAGTGACTGTTGGGTAATATCTCTAAATAAGGTACCATTATCAACCTCTCAAGGCCCAGGAGGCATCATGGAAGAGGGGGCTTAAAGAATGAAAGAGCCAAGGCTTGAGCAATCTCAAAGTTAATTGTCAGGCCTGGGTTTCATTGCCCGTATCCCATGATTCACCAGTCCCACAGCCTGGAGTTCTGACTTCAGTGATCCCAGAATTTATCAGAGGACTGGGATTTTATTTCCAGCAGCCCTAAAGTTCACGGCAGGACCAGGGCTCGGGCTCTATTGGTCCCAGAGTAAACCATGTGGCACTGGAGTTTTGACTCATTCTGGGGATTCTACAGTTCACTAGCTTGGCTCTAGTAATCCCAAAGTTTACCATAGTGCTGGGGTTCTGACTCCAGCGGGCCCAGGGACCACTGCAGACCTGGAGCTCTGAATATAGCCCTAAGCCAGTTTACAGAGTTCAGAGGAACTGCTGTTTTGACTATAGATCCCAGTGGGTTCATAGAATTCAGTGTGTGGCCAAGGTTTTTTTTAAACTGTATCTCATTGATAATCAGTGTGGGGACCTGCTCTTAAACCTGCTGTAACTTAGCCAAGACCAGATCACCTCAATGACCCTACCTGGCAATCAACTCCATGATTCCTCGGTCTCTGTAGCTGAACTTCCTGCAGACATCCCCCTAGGAAGACCTACAGAAAGCAAAACAATCAAATTGAGTTGTTAGAAAGGAGGGAGAGAGCTAAAACATGACAAACACCAAGACCATAACTCACCTATCGACCACAACCCATTCCCAACCTGCCAACTCAGGGACTGATGAAATGTTTGAGAAATAATTCAGAGTCTTACTCTTTGGAAGAATTAATGATCATATGGAAGGCTCAACAGATGCATCTCTCAAGGAAATCTGTCCAAGACCTTGACAAGACTGTAGAAGAAAAATTCATCAAGGAAATTGTTACGTTGAAAAAGACCAAATAGGGGCCTGGAGAGGTGGCTCAGCAGTTAAAAGCACTGGCTGCTCTTCCAGAAGACTCGAGTTCAGTTCCCAGCTCCCACAAGGTGGCTCACAACCATCCTTAACCTCCAGTTCCAGGGGAACAAACATGTTCTTTTGGCCTCCTTGGGCACTGCATGCATGTGGTACCTAGAAAATAAAAATAAACAAGCCTTAAAGAACCAAATAAAAATAGTGGGAATGGAATAAATGATCAATCAAGTAAGTTAAAAAAAAACTCAGGAAGCATCACCGACAGACAAGACCAGGCAGAACAAATTCTAGGCATGGAGGACAAAGTGGAGGCACTAATACAGACACCAATAAGGAAAGCCTAGGGGAGGTAATAGGGAAGTCTTCTGAGATCCACTGCCACATCCAGCCCAAGCTCCCAGGAATGAGGGTGCTCTAGGCACCACTTCATAGCCCAACTGATTGTGAGTCTGGGAAAAGGCCAGGACTCAAGTCTGATGGTAAAGATTTTTAACTTTGCATTGAAAACAAAATTTCCATTGTTTTACAAGGTCACTATGCAATACATACATCACACATAAGCAAGTATATGTATGCATATGTACATATATATGAGGCTTTGGGAGACTTCCCCATTTTCCTCTTAGGCCTGCTGCAGGGAGCCCACTGGTAGCACTTCATTAGGACTTAAGGCTCTGTCTCCCATGTGGAGCTTTGCCAGCCATGCCATTGAGAGGGGGCTGAGAGTCCCGTGTTTCTCTGCGGGGTAGAAGCTTTGACACCAGGACAAGGGAAGAGTCTGAGAAGGAGTCCCCAAGGTGAAAGCAGAGAAATTTGAAGATGAGGACAGGTAGCAACAGGCTGTCTTTCTGGCCTCGGTCAAGGCTGCTTCAACTTGAATGAATCAGAAGAGCAGAGGCCAAGGGAGGTAGAAGACACCATTGCCAAGATTTGGAGACCTGCGTCTATTCTTTGATCCTCAAGTGCCATTTAATGATGAAACCATTAAGTCCCACTCAGTGAACTCCCCACACCTCTGTGAGGAGGGCTCTCTAAACACACAGGTACAGAGCTCCACAAGACGCTGCTTGTTCTGAGCTGTGTCTTGGGGTCAGGAGCATCACTCACTAGTGCTGTGGTTTAGGAAGTAACAGAGTGCTCTGTCCCTCGATTTATATGAAATGACATGAAAGCAGGGTCTCTGTTCCAGGGCTGCTGTGAGGAGGCGAATTAATGTACATACTAAGCCTAGCACAGGTTCTGGCAAGGTGGAGACCCTCAGTAAACTGTCAGGTTTTAGTAGTATTTGATTTTTGTGCAGAAGTCCATAACATGACAGGAATCCAGAATTTACACTAAGTGGGTCTGCCTTCATATGCACAAAGTCTGTGCCAGTCTCTCCTGTTTGGACAAATGAGGAAATGAAAACCTGGAGGATGACAAGAAAATTTCCAAAAGTCAGCAAACACAGATCCTACACAAGGTTTCTACCTTTCTGTAAATACTCAGGGAGCTGGGCCTGGTGATGCAGGCCTGTAATCTCAGCTCCTTGGGAGGCTGAAGTAGGAAGATTAGAAGTTCAAGGCCTGCCTGGGCCGCACAGTGGCTTTAACACTAGTTGGACAAATTAATCAGAGGGCTTGGAATACAGTGCAGGGGTGGACTGCTTGCTTAGTGAGTGCAAGGTCCTCATTTCGGTCTGTAATAACACAAAACCCAAACTAAACAAACAGGAAAACCAAAATTCACCAAAGACGTCTTCAGAAAATTCTCTGGAAAGCTCAGTACTTTTTTGGTGTTAGTCAGACTTTGGGTCATTGTGACAAAATGTCCAACATAAACAACTTCAGGGGAAAATTCTGCTAGGTCAGAATTTGCTCCACTGATTCAGCCTGTGGAGAGGAAGACCTTCACAGAGCTGGGAGTGTGTGCAGGAGCCCTCTCACCTCTCGGTGGGCAGGGAGCAGATGGAGATGGAGGGACCTGGGACCTGCTCCAGCCTTCAAAGACACACCTCCAGAGACCTAGTTCCTCTCATTTCTCTACCTCGTAAAATAGGGCCAGCCACTGGGGGCCAAGCCTTCAACACCTGATCTTATAGGGAATATTTAGTATTCAAACCACAACACATATAAAAGAGGAGTTGACAAAGCACCTGAGGACAGGGCCCCATGTCACCCCAAGGTGGGAGCTGGGCTTCAGGAAAGTGTTTGCCACCACATAGACCCCTCTCCAGGTTGCTGTTCCCAGAGAAAAGCCACATGATATATACCCTCTCACAGGGAGTCCTTCCTGGGGGCAAACAGGTGTCTTTGGGTCATCTTGACCTGGCCTCTCTTGGAACAGAAGGAACGCTCGTTACCTAACACGCCCTGAGAAATCCCTGACAATGCCCCCTCCACAGACACATCCCGCCCTTCACTGTGCATAGTCTTAGAGGACTGGTAGCTCCACTTGGCCTTTCCTTAGAATCTTGTCCAAGAAGGTGTATGGAAAGTGAAACTGAGCAGCCATTGGCATCAAAAGCACCAATGTGGTGTCACAGCTCCAGGCCACTTGGAGCCATTTACTGACAGAACATCTTGTGGGGAGACAGCTCTGAGGATGTCTGTGTCTGCCTCTGGCCCATAGCCTCACCCAGGAGTGATGACTACAAGATCATCTTTCTATTTGGGGGCATGCAGCCACATGATGGGTGGTTGCAAGACACCACCCCAGAATTGCAGGTCAGTCCTTGAGGTTGGGTAAACCTGACCCAAGATACCTTGAGGTTGATGAATAAAAATGAATGTGATGAGAAACTTCTCTGAAAAAAAATTGCAAAGCCAAAGAGAAAGCCACTGTTGACCAGAATGAAGGATTCTAGGTTAGTTGAAGCAATTTGGTGGTGTTGAGACTGTGTGAATTCTACATGGCTCTAGAGGTTAGCCTAGCCAGTGCCCAGTGTTCATGTTCATGTGCTTTGATGGCATCATGAGAATTAAGTATTGGGGTGAAGATGAGTAATGAGAGATCTTTTGTGGAGAAATAAGGTGGTGATCTCCAGGTAGAGTGAGATCACCATGTAATGGGGTCCACATGAGGATGTTTGGTATTCCAGCATCAAACCTGGTCCTCGGGCTGGGAATAACAGCTCGTTTGGCAAGTGTTTGTTTGCTACACATGAGGACTTGGGTTTAGTTGTCAACACTTCATAAACTGGGTGCAGCGGTGCATGAGTGAGATCTCACCCTGGAGAGGTGGAGGCAGGAGGATCAGACACACAAGGCCATCCTGTGCTATGTAGCAAGTTTGAGGCCAGCCTGGGATACATGAGGCATCGTCTCAACCGCTAAACCCATTCCTTGCTGCCCCCACCCCCCCAAAAAAACCAGAAAACTTGGTCCTGAGTGCTGGTTAGTCGACCTGAGGTACACACAAAAGCATGTGGGCTCATAAAGCCAGAGGTTAATGCCATTCACCTGCATTGTCTTACATTTCTAGAGATAGTTGGTGTTGAAAAATAGTTGAAACTCTTCTAGCTGAGATAGTTTGGATGACTGCTGTTTCCATGATGCTCTGAATATTTGCTGCCCACATTGACTCTGAGGTTTAACCTTCCTCTTCCCTTCTTTTGGATTGTGAAATATGTTTTCTTACAGGAATTTGGAGTCTATCCAGCGCTCCCTGTAAAGGACTCCAGAGTCTATTCTGGCTATGCTATGCTGTCAGCAAAGGGCCAGAAGAGCTGACTATCCCATCTTATGCCTGTGACCCAGGACTCTATTTTATCTGACAGTCCTGCAGGGAGGAGCGTAGAGGGCAGGGAGTGAAGACCATTGGCCATCCCTAGGTGTTGACTTGTTTTGATATTGTTTGCCAGCCTGGGAGACTACACTCCTGGAGATATATAGTCTCTGAATCCCTACAATCCTGGCTAGGGCCAGGAAACCTTGGAAACAGCTGGGGTAAGGAGTGGGCTCTTTCTTCTCCCACTCCCAAGGCATGCTCCTGCCGTAGACTCTGCCAAAGGGCCTCAAGCTGCAGTACTGAGGATTGTCCAGCCTCCTGTGTGCTCCTAGCCATAGCAGATGGGAGCTGACAGGGAGCCTAAAAACGCACAGCAGCCTGATGCCCTAGTAATCTCCACATCATCTGTGGGCGAGGTGGAGGAGACGATAAAAGCAGCAGCGTTTCTGTGCACAACACGTCTAGTTGAAGCTTATTTTCAGGCAGTTCACATCAGCAGGTTTTTAACATCCATGAACCCATGTCGGCAAGGATGGGAGCAGCCTTGTGCCAAGACTCCTAGCTTTGCAATTGCTTTGGACTTAGGAGAAAGCAGTTGGTGAGTAGGTAGGCAGATGTCTTGCTGACTGGATTTTTCTAGTATACTGCCTGCTAAATGCAATGTCCCATACTACACACTCATGCAGGGTTCTTAAGCGCTCGGTCCCAGATACTTAGAGTTGCTATACCTAGGTAAAACCCTGTCTAAATAGTATCTCTTGATGTATAGTTTAGAGAACATCTTTCCAGGGCAAAGTTGTTTGTGGCTCAGAGCCAGACTGATAACTTTTAACTATTTGATGATGGGGCTGACAGTCAAAGGACCCTGCTATGCAATGCTGGTGAATAGCCAAAAGCTAGCCCACCAGAGATCCTGGGTACAGCAAAGGGCCCAGAAATGATCCTAGAGGCAGCAGTTAGTCAATCTTCCCACAACATTCCCAGAAAGTTCAAGGAGCATAGGTTCCTTCCAAGAATGGAGATTTTGGTCCCTGGTTTCAAGGAGCTGGATAAGAAAATAAAAGAGAATGCAAGCAGATTGCCAGGAACTGTCAGTGGTGCATGCTTAGGACAGCGTTTTCCCTGAAGTTAAGGAATGAACTGTCACACTTGAGCCTATCAAAGAAGGCTCTGTGGATACGGTGTCAAGACAGAGGTGTGAGGTCCAGTTGCTGAGAGTGGTCAGCAAAGTCAAACCCTTGTCCTAGTCTAGGTATAGCTTTTGGATCTAGGATAAAGAATGGGAATAAGAGAGGAGACTCCATTCCCAAAGCCTTGTATGTAGAAATGTAGGACACATCCAAAGGATCTCCATCTGCTTGTTTGGTTTGGTTCTTTTTGGACCCAGATTATTTTCTACAGCAGTCAGGTAGGATCCAGCTGGGCTAGGCATCACATTTACTAGTGTTGGAAGGGAGAAGCTCCTCTAGTGTAGACATTACAAACAGCGCAGGTGGGAGATTGTTTCTGGTGGCTCAGAGGTCCTAAAAACAGCTCTGCATCCTATTACCTTGGGAGCACCTAAACTGGCCATCACAATGCTTAAGTAGCATCAGCAAAATACTAAAAATTATGTCCTGAAAAAAGGACACATTCCTCTCATTTCAAGATCACCACTGGCTCTTCGCCAGCATCTCTTATTTTGTAGCTATTCCAAGAAGGTGATGGCAACCACCCTCAGCATCATTCATTTGAAGCAGACTCCATCCCCCAAAGTCTACTATTATATGCGTCATGGAAATGCTTGCTCAGCACCTCTGGCAGGTGTAGACAAGGTAGCTGGTGAAAATCAACATGCATTCCTGGTGAAGTCCTCAGCAAACCACAAAGCAGAGCCGAGGGGAAAAACTTAAAGAGCACAAAGATTCAGAGAGATTTCATGCTTGGTTATTTTATTTCCCTCACTCTTTCCACCCTGTCCTTCCTTCACTTGGGTCCCTTGTCTAGGAATGAGGGAGCCATGGCCTAAATAAAGCTGCCTTCCCCTTTCCTTGCACTGCAGTCATGGTGGGGAAAGGGTTGGATGCTACAGGTAGTTTAGGGTTTTTTGTATTGCTTTGCTTGTTTACATTCACTTTAGATAGATAAATGAATGAATGAATAAACAAGTAAATAAATTTTGTTTGTAACCAGAAGGCTGTGGATTCTGGAAGGTGCCTTGCCTAACTGCCTCTTCTCCATAACCATTCACCCCACAAGCATCACTTGTACAGACAGGGGGTTAGTCTCTTCCCTGCCTGTGCTTCTTCCCAAAAACCCTTTAGGAGTGGAGAGAAGCGGGCAGCTTCTTCCTCAGGCAGGCCAGGGGCCTGACCTCAAGGGCTTCACTCTTTCCTCTTGGCTATTCATTAAACTACAAGTTTAATAAAAAATGACAAGCCACAGCCTGGGAGAAAACATAACCATGCTGGTAAAGTTTGGGGTCACCTTGACACAGCTAGGGTTATCTGAGAAGACAGAATCTCAACTGAAAAAAATGCCTCCATCAGATTGCCCAGTAGTCAAGTCTGTGGGGACATTTTCTTAATGATTGATGTGGGGGCCCAGCTCACTGTGGGTGATGTCACCCTTGGGTTGTATGAGAGTCTGGCTGAGTAAACCTTGGAGAGCAATCCAGTAAGCAGCATTTCTCCATGGCCTCTGCATTAGTTCCTGCCTTAGCATTGCTTTATGATGGACTGTAAATGTAAGCTAAATAAACCCTCCCATTACCAAGTTGCTTTTGGTCATAGAATTTTATCACAGAAATAGAAAGCAAACTTGGAACAATGCATCTATCCAATAAGGGACTTATATCTAGAATAGATCAAGAATTTTTAAATCATTTAAAACAGGAAGAGAACTATTTTAAGATGAGTGATAAGGACTTGAAAAGGTATTTCCAAAAATTAGATCCCTAAATATTCATTTAATATATGAAAATATCTCAACATTATTATTTGTGGGGGAATATATATTAAAATCAAAACGAGAAGGTTCATTACACCCCCTCATGGCCAATAAATAGGTCAAGAAACCACACAGACCACTTGAGAATAGCAAGTGTTGACAATGTGTGCAGCAAGGGAAACTCCGGTGACACCTAAACATGCTTATTTTACAGCCAATAATTTTATCTTGAATTGTAGATGTAAAAGAATGGAGAAATGTGATAATAAAGTCAGATATAAGCATGATTGTAGAAGTACAAATATTTATTAGATACATAAAGTGTTCACCATATGTCTTAGTGTTTCTATTTCTTAAAAAGAACTCTTAAAAAGGAAAACATTTAATTGGGGGCTGGCTTATAGTTCAGAGGTTTACTCCATTTACTGTCATGCTGGGAAGCATGGCATTTGCACAGACAGACATGCTAGAGAAGGAGCTGAGAGTTCTACATCTGAATCTGAAATCAGCAGAGAGTAACACTGGGTCTGGCTTGAGAATCTGAAACTTCAGAAGCTGACCCTAGTAACATGCTTCCTCCAACAAGGCCACACCACACCTACTCCAGAAAGGTCACACCTAGTAGTGCTTCCTTATGAGCCCACGGGGCCAGTTTTCATTTAAACCACCTCACCACCTATAGCAATCAGAAAATTCCACTTACCCCAGGCAGAATGGCTACTGTCATGAAAACGGACAACAAATGCTTGCAAAGATACCTGGAGGAAAGGGACCATTATCCGGTCAGTAGGGAGGGGAGGTAAATTAGTCCACACACTATGGGATGAGTAGTGATGTTTCTCAGACTGCAGAAAATAGAACTACCCTACCCATACCACTTCCGGCAGTATACCCAAAGGCATCAAATCAGCTTGTAATGGAGATTGCCACACATGTTTATAATGGTACTGTTTGCAATAGGAAAGACATGGACTGAGTCTAGGTGTACATCAACAGAGGGACAGGTAAAGAATATATAACACACACACATTTTGTTCAGCCAAAGGTGAATAAAATCATGTCAGTTCCAGAAAATCGATAAAATAGGAAATCAGTTTGTTCTACTCCCAGCACCACATGCAAAGGAGGAATCAAGTTACAGCAACTAGCAGCAGGGACCAGGTATATAAAAGAAATTAAAACTATGCATGCCATCTATGCCACAGCCCAGCAGCAACTGCAGATATGGTGGGAGCAGAAATAATATCAAGCAGAAAGTTCTGAAAGATAGTAAACAAAGAGAGAAAAGGTAATTAAGAGAGAAGAAAATGGAAGGTGGAAAGCATAATAAAGGTTAGGATATCCAGAAAGTGGAAAGGGATAAACAAAGTGAAAGATGAAGAGAGTATAATACGAAATAGAAAAGGAGGGAATCTTAAAAGAGATTGTAAGAGGGAGACAGAATAGTGAAAAACGTAAGGAAAATAGGTGTCAAGAAAAAAGCAGAAAGCACAACATACAGACACATGTAAACACACATGTATGTATATACACATGCACACACTAACGCATATGCCACATGCACATACATACATGAGCCATATGCAAAAAGAAGTATTGCCTCGATGGGTGATTGTGTAGGCAAGAGTGGAAGCCTATAATCTGCACTCTGCCTGTGTCTTTTTGGGCTTCAGTCCTTCGGGGAGAGCAAACACGGGAGGAACACTCACCCCTTCTTTTCTGTATGTTTCTCTCTAGTCAATGGGTGCAGTTTGCGACTGGAGCTGTTTAGAATAGTTTTATGTCCCTGCTCACTAGTGTCTGTTTGCCCTATACAGATTAGCTCAGCGTGCCCCCAGGGCTAGAACCACAGTCTGCTGTTCTTCTGGCTCCCAGGCACCCGATGAAACCTACACTGGGAGAGCAGTGGGCTGCTGGATGAGGCGGTACAGCCTGCTGTATACAGTTTGCATTGCCTGTGTCTAAGGTTCTATGAGGCTTGTCCCTGCACTTCATAGCAAGCGCTTGTTCAGTCTTTGGCTGGCTGCCCCAAGCCACCAGAATCAAGGGGAAGGTGAACTCCACATCATTCCGTGTCATTAACCTGAACCTAACACATGTGTTTTGTTTTGTAACAAACTTGCTGCAGTGGTTCTGCCAGGGTCATTCTGGGCCACAGTGTAGGTGCTGGCAGGGACAGCATGGGCATATTGTGTGCATCATGGGAGAGGGAACTGCGGGACTTACATTTTCTGAAGCAGAGGCTTGGGTAAGGTCTTCCGGAGAGGGCTCCTGTCACAGCCCCGTCACTTCATGCTTGCCCACTGACAAGTGCAGAGCATCAGTCACCCTCCTCTGCAGCTCTTAGACCAGCTGAACTCACCCTGTCCTTGCCCTTCTGCGTCTGTTTCTGGATCCTGTGTTCTCTGTTGTATTTCTCCTGCTTTCACTTCTCTTGCTTCTCCCCTCTGCTGCACTGCTGGGTGGCCACAGGCTCGTAGCTGATAACCAGCACCTGGTCTCCCCCAGTCTCTGTCCAGTACTAAATGTCGGTGCCCCCCCCAGTCAGCCACTCACTGGCAAACAGTTTTCTGGATGCTTTGACTCCAAGCCATTCGGGAGCTTGAAGTCATTGCCTCCTCCTCATATGCCATCCTACCTTGAAGCTCTTCTGTTAGTTTTTGATGCTATCATAAATGAGACATTTTCCTAATTTACTTTCCATCTATATAGTTTTTACTGTATACAAGCATAGTTGATTTGGGTGTGTTGTATGTGTACCTTACAACTTTACTGGGATGATTTATTGTTATCATCTTTATTGAGTCTTTAGGGCACTCTGTACATTAACTGAAAATAGGGTTAGTTCACTTGTTTCTGGTTTGGACATTTGCTATCTTTTTTCTCATCTATTTGTTTTGACATAGACTTACAATGTTAGAAATGGTAGGGGTGGGTATCATAGCTTTTTATTTTAGAGGAAAGCATTATAATTTTTCACTATTGATTATGATGCCATCAGCAGGAATTTCATATATAGACTCTTTTTTAAATCTTGGGACACTTAAAAAGCACTTTACTGATATTTTAATCAAAGCATAATTGCATTGGCATAAGGAAAAACATAGACCACGGGGGGGGTATAATAAAGAACCCATCATTAAATGTGTGCCTATACAGTTAACATCTTAGATGATGTTGACAAGAATACCCAAGAATATACATACAAAATAGTCTCTTCAACAAATGGTGCTGGGAAAACTGGCTATGTAATATGCAAAACAATGAAATCAGACTCTTATACCTTATAAAATGGTAAACATGATCAAAATATATCATACAAAATTCTCAAGGGACTAATAACAATTACAAAAATAGCCAATATATAGAATAAACACCTTAAATAAAGACTTAAAAAGAAAGATCCAACATTGTAAAAATTGTAGAAGAAAACATAGTAAAAATGTGCATGACATTGGCCATATGTAAATTATTTCAACATACCTATGACATCAAATCACAGGTAATTAAAAAGTCAAGTGGTTTACAATGAAGGGGGAAATAGTGAAAATCAGGCTAGGGAATGGGAGGGTATTTGTGAACCATGTATCTGGCAGAGGGTTAGCGTCCAAAACATACAAGGCATTCCTGTAGCTCTATAACAAGACACCCCAGCAGACATCCCTGTAAAGAAGGTTTCCAGGTGGCCAGCAGACACATGAAAAGAGGGTTAGCTTCACTCATCACCAGGAAAATGCACATCCAACGAATGGTGAGACACCCCCTCATGCCTGTCAGCACAGTCGTTATCAAATGAACGACAGACAAGATGCTCTGCGGAGACGCTGGGTCCCTTGTACTCGGTTGGTGAGAATATAAAATGGGACAGCAGCTGTAGAAAATTGGGACAGTGCCTTGAAAAATTAAAACTACAGCTGCATCTGATATGGCAGTCCCACCCTAAGTGTCCACAGTAATGGAGGGCAGGATGTTGATGGACTATTTAACACTTACATGTTCATTTCAGCACTGCTCATGGTGGCTCAGATGTATAAGGGCCCAAATGACAAAGGATTAGTAGATAAGGAAAATATGGTGTGTTACACACAATGGGATATTATTCAGCCTTGAATGAGAAGCAAACTCTGTGGTGTGCTAGGACGTGGATGAAATTTGAACATATTGCACTGAGTGAAATACACCAAAAAGCCAAATGTCGTACAGTTTCACTTTGATCATGTTTTCTTGTTGCTACAACTAAATGTCATAGACTGGATGCCTAAACTCAGAATTGAGGTCATGTAGGCTAATGGTTCTGGAGTTTGAGAACTCAAGGTCATAACCTGACATCTATTGAGGAGTTTCTTCCTGCATCATGACATATAGGGCATCACATGGTAAGATGACAAGCTGCTTAATAGGAGCTTTCCTCCTCCTCCTCCTCCTCCTCCTCCTCCTCATCATCATCATCATCATCAAATCATTGAGTCTGTGCTTGCTAGTTTTATGTCAACTTTACACAAGCTAGAGTTATTTGGAAAGAGGAGACCTCAACTGACAAAATGACTGCACCAAGCTGGCCTGTGGGCAAGTCTTTTGTGCACATTCTTGATTGATGATTGATGTGGGAGAGTCCAGCTCAGTGAGGGCAGTGCCACCCTTGATCTGGTGGTCCTGGGTGTTCTAAGAAAGCAGGCTAAGCAAGCCATGATGAGCAAGCCAATAAGAAGCACTCCTCCATGGCCTCTGCTTCAATTCCTGCCTCCAGTTTCCTGCCCTGTTTGAGTTCCTGCTCTGACTTCCCTCAGCATGGGAGTGTGACCTTAGAGCTACAAATAGAAATAAACACTTTCCTCCCCAGGATGTTTGTGGTCATGGGATTTTTATCACAGCAATAGAAACCCTAATTAAGACAAAGTCCCAACCTCATGCTCTCATAAACTCTAATTATTTCTCAATGGCCCACCTCTAAATACCATTAGTACGTTGTAATCAAACATAACGGGTTCTGTCCCTGGTGAGTCCAGAATAAGTGCAGCTAAGGAGTAGAAGAGTGGAGAAAGAGTAATGACCTGTGGTGGGTAAGGACAGCATGAGAGCTATGTCCAAGACAATGTACTCTTTTGACAGAGAAGCATGGGGATTTGGTCCACAGAACAAATGGTTCGCGTAGGAAAGCTTTCAGGGACCAGAACATTTTTGAGCATGCTCAGTTAGTATGTATATTTCTGATTGTGCTAAGTTTAAGGTCATAGTTGAAGAAGGAAAGATGGTGGGCACATCCTGGCCTGCTTAACTGTGTCATGGATCACATGTCTGAAAGGTTAACCTGGTACACATCAATATTTCTGAGCATGCTTAGCTCGCAGCATAGATGAGGGATAAGAGCACAACGGGCATGCTCAGCTTTCTTTAAGTTTTAGCTGCAAACAGAGAAAGGTGCAGTTTGAAAGTCAATGATAGCAGGAGTTTCCTGGAAGACTTCCTGCCTCACAATGGAATTAAGTTTTCAATACATGAAATTTGGGTGACACACTGAGACCACAGTACACGAAGTGCTTGGAATAGTCAGAGCCCTGACACCTGGAGTAGAGCAGTGCTCCAGGAGCCAGGGGAGCTGACCTAACAGGAAGTGGAAGTATGCAAGGTGAGAAAGTTCTAGAGCTCTGCTGCTTAGCTTCTCTCCTTCAGTCAGATACCCCACATTGTGAGGTCTTTAAATGCTGGGAGAAGATAGGTCTCCCATTCAATGTCAAATCATGAGATTTAAAATGGGTTTTTAAGGGAACTTCAGAGAGAAAATAGCATTGGGTGGTTTCTGCTTCCCTACTGTGAGCCCTCTAGGGATGGAGACCCTGGGCTGGTGATATCTGATTTTGAATGTCCAGTTGGGTGAGGGAAAGGGTGATAACCCCCTGATATGGCCCCCACCATCCTCCCACCTCCAAGGAGAAAATAAGAAGCAGAGTGCCCCAGGCACTCCAGGGAGGTCTGTTCTGACAGCTTCCTCCCGACAATGAGCTGACACTGGATATCTGCAATCACTAGGTAGTTACTCTTCCTGTAGGGGCTCAATCAGCTTGTCAGATCCCAGGAATGAGGTGGGGTCTCTGGATATGCAGGTTCCGGTTGGACAACCACAAAGATCTTAAATGCATTCCAGCTCTCCAGGTTCCAAAGTGGCTGCTTTTCCTGCTCCTGTTCAGAGGGATGCTTAAAAAAAAGAAAAAAAAAAGAAGAAGAAGAAGAAGAAGAAAAAAAAATGTTGCCAACCAACCAAGCTAGTTGGTTTCAGTTCAGTTTCCTTTGCCTAAAGATGTGTTTTATGCTGGTGACAATCAGATCAGCCACTGCAGTTGTAGGCTTGCTGAGAGAGGATGTTTCCTTGGTTTACAACTGTGTCCTGTCTTCCCATGACTGGCTTATACCGTAGAGAGTACTGTTGGCTCTAGAGACAGTATCTAACCTTGAAGAGTTCATAGTTGATGGAAGTGGTCAGTCCTTGGTCATAAGCAGCAGTAGGGTGTAGGATAATGGGATGACATGGGACAGGTGGGAAGGGTGAATGATGTCACCTGTGTGGTTAGAGGAGGACTAGAATGCCAAGTGGGAAACAGGACCCCTGGATTGTAGACATACATCTGTCGTTACTGTCCATCGCTGTGTCTACTGAAACCATGCCTATTATCTGACTACCAATGTAAAGTGGCAGAGAAGAAACCTGTCTCAACCTTCCTGCTCCCCCATGTCCTCCTCTCCCCTCCTCTTCTCCCCCTCTCTTTTTCCTGACTCCCTCTCCTCTCCCCCCATGCTCCAATCTTCTCAGGAGATTTTGCCTCATTCCACCTTCTCTGAATTACCATGCATATCTCTCTTAGGGTCCTTCCTGTTTCCCAGAGTTTCTGGCAGTGGGATTGTAGGCTGGCACTCCCCTGATCCATGTCTAAAATCCATATATGAGTGAGTACATACCATGTTTGTCTTTTTGTGACTGGGTTACCTCACTCAGGATGGTTTCTTCTATTGCCATCCAATTGCCTGCAAAGCTCAAGATTCCATTGTTTTGTTTTTTTTCCCTGCTGAGTAGTACTCAGCTAAGGGGCATCTAGGTTGTTTCCATGTTCTGGCTATTACAAATAATACTGTTATAAACATACTTGAACAGACATCCTTGTATGAATGTGCATCTTTTGGGTATATGCCTAAGAATGAAATTGCTGGGTCTTGTGGTAGACTGATTTCCATTTTCCTGAGGAATATCCATACTGGTTTCCAAAGTGGCTGTATGAGTATGCTCTCTCAACCTGGACACTTGGGGGAGTGCCTAAGGTGCTTCTCTGAACGAAATGATGGACTCTGAGATTCCCCCATGGAGGGCCTTACCCTCCCTGGGGAACCAAGTGGGGATTGGGTGGGAGGCTGGGAGGGCTGGTGGGGGCGTGGGCGAGGAGGGGAGGGAGAAAAAGCTGGGACTTAAAAAAAAAAAAGAAAACCTGTCTCAGTGATCCCACAGAAGCCCCACTGGGCAGACATCAGCTATGTGATGATCGGTGGAAGGCAGGCAGGCCCTCAGGTGTTGATGCTTGCTGGAGTCCTGTATGCTATGTGAACCAGGTACCATTGCTCTGGTGTTGGACTTGCAGAACCAGATCTCAAAGTTTTTATTTCTCTACATAAGGCCAGAGCCCCAAGAACACTCACAACACTGAAGATGGCTCTCCAGCACACAGCACTTGCCCCTTGCTCTTGAAGATGAAAGTGAGGCCATGTTTGCACCATCCGGACAAACCCCTTTCAGGGTAGGTGCAGATATTATTGAAGGTTCAGATTTGAGGGCACTCATGGTGTGGAAGCTGTGGTTTTGACTGGAAAGGGGTTATGCAGTTGTGTAGATGAGTCCTGACTAGTAACTATAATATTGCATGAGACTGGGTACTTTGTTTCCCTGTGCCTTGCCTGAGCTAGTAACTACCAATGCATAGTTGATTGAATACTTCGATTCCCTTGCCTTGCCTACATAAAGCAACCTTAGAGGATGCTGGAGTCTTCAGGATACAGGAGTTTTCCAGATACATTCACTCCAAGATCTAGTAACATAAATGTTTCTTTTCATCTTCATTCATTGCAAGCACAATTTCTATGCATTCTTGATCACAATTACAACTGTTTAAAAATCCTTCTCTGCTAATTCCAACATCTTGGTCTCTTAGCTGTCTTTTCTTTGGGGAATTAATTTTATTTTCCTATTTTTTGGCTTATTGAATAATTTTTGATGCCCTGGACATTGGAAGTATAATATGGAGATGAAGATTATGTTATATCATTATGTAGAGTGTTGGTCTTTTGTTTTCTCTGGCAAGTTAAAGGTTGAATTTAGTCTGCAAAAATGTCTCAGGGAAACAATTCAAATCTCATCTGAGTTCTTTTGTCACCATCTGGACAGTTTGGAGCCTGCCTGGTGAGTACATGGTTCATCGCTAGCCAGGGGACTGGTTTATGCCAAGAACTCAAAGATCGCCCCCCCATCTCTGACTTCTTCTATGGATTGCTCCATTCCTTCACAGCCTCCGAACTGTTCCTGAGTTTTATTCTCTGTTTTATTTAAAATTAGACAAACTTTGGGTTTTCTGCAAGAGATTTAATAACCGCACAGGATGCCTATTGCTCAATGCTTGCTCAAGATGACTCTGAACTACTGTAAAATAGGGCATAAAAGCTGCAGTCACTCAATGCTCCATATCTCCTCCTTCTAAATGCCAGCACTCTCTCCTTCCAACTTTTGTTTTCCAGTGCTTGTAGACAATTGTAGCTTTTATTTTGCCTAGAGTAAGCAGTTGTGCATGGTGAGAGGTTTGGTCCAATAGTTTATGTCATCATATCAGAAGTGGATCTCTAACTTTTAAAAATGACCATTTTAGGATTGGTATCCTTTGGAAGACTGTCTCACAGTTGCGAGATGACTTGGGTGCTCCCAGCCATCATGCCAACATTACAGACTGGAGGAATGATAAAGTATATGATGTGCTTTCTAGCTACAACAGCCACCATTTAAAAGAGTGTTACCATAGTCTCTCCCAACAGCTTCCACTGGTCAAAGTTGAATTGTGGGGTTCGCAATGACATATGATTAATAAGCTGGGACATTGCTAATCACAAAGGCATTAGTTACATGATGACAAGGGAAGAAGAATGCCTGTCAGTAAAGAAGATACAACTGTGATGTAAGAATAGTATAGAGAACTGAAACCATAAATACAATCCAGGTTTAGTGGCGCATCCCTGTAATCCCATCACTTGTGAGGCAGAATCACTAGAAACTCGAGTTTGAGGACAGTTTTGGCTACATAGTGAGACCCTGCCTCAAAGAAAACACATGTAATACAAGTTAATGCTGCTTCATACTACTGCAAGACTGGAGGCATGCTATAAATGTTGGTTTGATAATCACTGTAAGTTTCACAGTACATATAACTCAAGGAGTCAAGGGAATCCCAAAGGGAAATGCATAGCCCAACTTGGAATGTAGGAGTGGCAGGGAAAACTCCATAGAGGCAGTGACTCCAAAGCCCAATCTAGAAAACAAATTACTATTGACCAGGCCAGAGAGGAAAGGAGTCCCAGATGCACAGGACAACACTGAGTAAAGTTAGGGAAGTAGGAAACAGCTTGTTGTGAGTAGGGACGTGCTCATCTTCTGATAAAGTATGGACTGGCAGGCACAGATGTGAGAGGGACCATCAAGGACTAGGGCATAGAAAGGAGGTGGTTATTCTCCAGTATCCAAAAATGTGCTTTGGCTATAGTGGGAGACAGTTTTTTACAGAATAAATGTATACATACACTGTGGTGGTCTGAATGAGAATGTCCTCTGTAGGCTGATATGTTTGAATACTTGGTCTCCAGTGGGTGGGACTGCTTGGGAAAGATGAGAAGATATGGCCTTCTTGGAGGGGTTGCATCCCTGGGCATGGGCTTTGAGGTTTTAAAAGCCCGTATCATTCCTGGTTAGCTCTCTCTCTTTCTGCCTGATTGTAAATCGGATGTGATTTTACTGCTCTAGTGCCATGCCTGCCAGCCTGTGCCATATTCCCTGTGTGACAGGCATGGACTCTAACCTTCTGGAACCGTGAGCCCAAATTAAATGCTTTCTTTTATAAATGGTCTTGGTCATGATGTTTTGTCAGGTAATAGGAGAATAACTAAAACACACACACACACAGAGCGAGCGAGCGAGAGAGAGAGGGGGGGGGAGATCTGGGAATTCAGGGCAGAGGTGGAGACATAAGCTGCATGGTCACTGTGGGTCCAAGAGATCCAGGCTTTTTGTCCTCCACACTCTTCTCAAAGATAGGAGCTTTTGCAAACATGCTGACACACATAGTCAAGCAGGAAGGGGAGAGTTGATAGCCAGGGAATGAGACAGGGAGAGGGCAGCTTGACTGGCCTTCCCCACCTTCTCTTCTTAGTGACGTGCCAGCCCAGGTCTGGTCATAAACTCTCAGGTCTCTGGGTATGCAGGAATGGGAGGAGGGTGCACACGCCTATCTCACATGCCAACAACCAGGCTGTGTCCTTCCAGACTCCTTCTCCTTGCCGTGTGGATGGAACATCTCTAATGGTTAGCTTCTTTCCTTTTTCTAAAAGAAACTTTTAGATCTATTTTTGTTGATGCTTCCCTGGAGTAGTTTGTATCTTTCAATTCAGTTTCCTTTCATTATCCACTTTTAAGATGCCAGAGCCCTGTGCTGGGCTCGAAAGAATGTGTGTGTGTGTGTGTGTGTGTGTGTGTCTGTCTGTCTGTCTGTCTGTCTGTCTGTCTGTCTGTCTGTGTGTCTCTGTCTGTGTGTGTCTGTGTCTGTGTGTGTGTCTATCTGTGTGTCTGTCTGTCTGTGTGTGTCTGTGTCTGTGTGTGTGTCTATCTGTGTGTCTGTCTGTCTGTGTGTGTCTGTGTCTGTGTGTGTGTTTCTGTCTGTGTGTATGTGTCTGTGTGTGTCTGTCTGTCTGTCTGTGTCTGTGTGTGTCTGTGTGTGTCTGTCTGTCTGTCTGTGTCTGTGTGTGTATGTTTCTGTGTGTGTGTCTGTCTGTCTGTCTGTCTGTGTCTGTGTGTGTGTGTGTGTGTGTGTGTGTGTGTGTGTGTATGTCTGTGTGTGTGTGTTTAGGGGATGTTGAATAATAGATAATGGACCACAGTGTATTTACTCTGCCCTCCTTTATACTGAACAGAAACATCCATTCTCCTGGCCATTTCTCTATTAGCAAGCATTCTAGATGCTTTTGGGGCTGAGTGCCCATAAGAAAAGAGGACTGTCAGGTAGCCAATGGTAAAGTGTCCTCTGGAGCAACTGAAGTAACCAGGACAACCCATTGTTTCCACTGAGCCTCGACCTTCATCTACACTGTAAATGCCACCAGTACAGTTCTGCCTCTTGCTCAGACTCAGATCCTCCAGGTCAGGCACTCAGCTTTGAGTAAGAATTCTGAAATTCCATTGCTTCCTTTAATTGACTCCAACGGCTCATTTTACTGATTCTTCATGATTTAGAATGTGCTTTTACTAAGTAAAGGCAAATATCCTCCTCCTATCCATTATGTGTCACTTGCTTTCACTGGCCATGAATTTCATTCCAAATTAATTTTTATCCTAACACTTTCCACTGTTATTAGCATTGAATAGAATTGGTGTCTCTTTAAGTTTTTCTACACAATTTCTTTGTTTTCAGTTCCCTCTTATAAGCCGGACATACCGGCCTACAGAGCAATCTCAACTCTCGGGAGGTGGAGGCAGAAGGATGGCGAGTTCAAGGCCAATCTGGGCTATGTAACACTATCTTAAAAACAAAACAAAAAATGCCTCTAGTTTCCTGGATGTTCTTTCTGAAATGGTTTGCCTCCCTTTGTCCTTTAGTGACGCATGTGTTGTAAACTGAGTGTTTTGTCTGCACTCACCCCTGGGTGAGAGTTATACTGGCTTTGAAGTCCGGGTAGACCTTCAGGATGCTGTAGATGCTGCCTCACTGCCTCTCACTTCAGTGCTGTGATGCAGGGCCTCCTTATTCTTGTCTGAGTACTCAGCATTCCTAAAGTTCTTCCTTGCCTGCCGTTCTTTCTCCATGGTGTGTCTGCTTGCCAGTTCCTTTAGATTCCTCAGTCTTCTGAGATTTCCAGATCAAGTGATTCTTGGCTTTCTTTAGTTTTGCAAAGGCTAGTCATGGTTTCTTCAGTGATTGCCTGCTCCTGAATCTCTTCTCCAGACAGCTCCATTAGCATCCAGCAGACTTTCCAACCCTGCCCTGTGTTGTCTTGTTGGCTCTCTCTGCCATTTTCTGTTTCTCCATCCCTGTGTTGTTCTTATTAGTGCTTGGGATCCAGCCTACCCCTCACCAATCTCTATTCAACTGTTTCATTAGTTTCTGTAGACTTACATTTCAGCAATTTGTTTCTGTTTGAAGAGGCTTTGTTTATTTTCCAAATGGTTATGTTTAAGTCACTGTTTCTGGATTGAGTTTTCAATTCTTTGTGTTACTTCATCTGTCCTTTTGATCAGTCTAGAGTCTGAAGCCCTTCTGGGGACTCTCCCAGCAGCTGCTTCTTGCTGTTTTCAGGGGTCCACTCCTTAATTTTCTGTGAGTTCTATTTGCCCAACTCCATTGGGAGTCTGCAGGACCTGTGAGATGGCTTCTGACCCCTCCAGAGGGAGTCTAGACCTGCTTGGGACCACCTGGTTTCCTGGATTAGCAGGTGGGTAAATTTGAACCTCACAGAGTGCAAGTCTGTGGTTAGGCCTGTCTGTTAATGGATCCCTTATTTTTATTTTCTCGTTTCTCTGCTTGGATATGAGCCAAGATAGTTGTGTTATCTTGTCTCCCTTTGCTGGTTTCAGACTTTTTTCCTAGTTTATCCTTTTGCTGAGGGTGTAGGCCTTCAAGGAACCCAGCTTTGATGCTGGGTTGGGGTGATCCTGTCCAAGGGCTTGTTTTCTCTGTTGCCTCAGGTCTGAGACTTCACTGTGCTGGTGTCAGCTTACACCCAGAATGTGCCCTGCCACCACACTGTCTCCCCAGACTGAGATCCTGTGTTGTCATCCCTTCTAACATATACAAGGTCTTATTACTCCAAATTCACCTCTGCATTTAAAAAGATATTTGACATGGTTAATCCAGTACCTTTTACTTTTAAAGAATATCAAATCCACTGTACTATCAGGAGCAAAAGTCCTCATCAGAATATTGAATTGTGATTAGGCATTCTGTGCTATGTCACACTCTGGTCATTCAGTCCAGTGTCTCTAATTGTTTTGTGTTTTAAGACTGAGCTTATGTTATCCTTTGGAAGTTTCTAGCTTTGGTGCTTGGTTCTAGGCTAAGTGTGGCTCCTGCTGCATAGCACACACAGTAGGCATCGCTGCCTTTGTCCCATGGTGTAGGAAGCAGCCCATACCTTCCTCAAAGTGCTGGTGGCCACACTGCCTCAGCACAGATGTGACAGAGTCGTTGACGAGACCCGGCCCTGTCTCGGTGCTTCTCCATCTCTTTAAGGCATGGGCTTGGTCTCAGGTCTTTGCCTCCTTGCTGGGAAGCTTGTCCTGCCTCCTTCCCATCCAGGAGCCAGGCAGAGGACTATGGGAGGTTTGTTCTCTGTGACTGTGACTTCTTCAAATGCGTCTAGGGGAAGCCTGTCCATTTTATATTTGTTCTTGAGACCGTATGTGGATAAGCATACCTGACAGCGCAATAATGATGGCTGTCACCAGCTCTTGAGTTCCTCTGCTGCTGTGAATGATTTCCACCGAGACGTGTAGTGCTGGGGACACTCAAATCAGCTACAAGTGTCCTGGCCACTTGAAGCGGAGCTCATGCCTGGCAAAGGAGGACAGGCAGACCTTTATCGTGTATTCAGTCAACAAACTCCTAGAGCACTTTTGAGTAACTGACATTTGTTCCTTGCTGCTTTGGCCACAGGTGAGAATGAGGTCTGCCTTTTGTCTCCAAGGAGCTGAGAAAAATCTGTCACATACTAACCCCTGGGTGTCACCCATCACCTACTCCAGTCCCTCACTGTATGAATGAAGTAACTAAGGTCCAGAGAGGGAAAGGAATCAGTTCAGGGCTGCATAGCAAATACTTATATCACAAAGGTAGTGGGTTTGACAGTGAAGGATGAGGAGGTCCTGCATCTCCTGTGCTCCCTGGAAGTCACCTGCCTATTGAGTGACTTGTACTACTGTATAGATGCCTGGAGTCAGCAGTAGACTCTGCTCCTGCAGGGATCTATAGATGTTCTCTCTAATATACTCTGTGTCTCTGTGGTGGGCTTAGTATGACCCCCCAAGTGCCCTCCCGTAGCTTCACCTCCCGGTTCCTGGTCAGGGAAGGAAGACAGCTTGACCAAGGGCTTCACTGCAGTCCAGGTCAGGGGATGGGATGGCCTTCTCCTCCCACCCCTGTCAGAGCCCATACCACATAGCCGTGCTTATCAGGCTCCAGCTGGGTCTTTCCAGGGTATGCTGGGAGGGGTTGGAGCTAGAAGCACAGCTCAGGACATGCTGACATGGCTGGGAGGAGATAATTGCAATCTGCATCTCTAGACAGAGGGAGAAATGTCAACACAGACTGCTGGGCCAGCATCCCTGGCTGTGGGCAGGGTAGGCAGTGGACACCAGGCTGCCCGTGTGCTCACAGAGCCCACTATGGCAGTATTCCTGCGTCCTGTGAACTGGTCAGGCTCTGACTGCTGGCATCTTCACGGCCCCTTCACCTGGAGAGTACCTGAGTGGTGAACTTGACTAGTGTGTGTGGGGGGGGGTGAGTTATGGGGAGGGCTGTGTCCACTGGCAAAGCTTGGTCCCGCCCCTCTCTGCTTCATGAACCCACTTGGGGCCTCTTTCAGTGGGCTACTTGATTTCTCTGCACCTCAGTTTCCTTCTCTATAAAATGGGGGTTGTTTTAGACCCAACTTTTACAGTGGCATTTGAACTTTAATGGTTCTATGAACCATCATTGTACCTCCTAGACTCTGAAGCAGCGGTTCTCAACCTGTGGGTTGTAACCCTGTTGGGAGCCAAATGACCCTTTCACGGGGGTCACACATCAGATGTCCTGCATACCAGATATTTACATTATGATTAATAACAGTAGCAAAATTATATTTGAAGTAACAACGAAAGTAATTTTATGGTTGTAGACACCACAGCGTGAGGAACTGTGTTAAAGGGTCTCAGCATTAGGAAGGTTGAGAACCACTGCTCTAGAGAATCCAACTGTGAAGAAAACTCACATAGCCTGTCCCTCTGCTGGAGCTAAGATATAGGGCTGACACGCTGGCTGTAGGCCTGGATGAGGGAAAGTGCTCAGGCATAGTTGTTAGTGTGCATGGTGATTGGTGTAATTAGCTGCAAATAACATGAGCCACCACAGCCTGTCTGTGACCCAGCCTCCTCACTCTGTCATGACTGACTTGGAACTAACTGTTGCTACTTAGGTGTACTCTCCTCCAAGAAGTCTTCCATGATTTCCCTTCCCGCCTCACCCTGCCTGACTTGCTGTTGACCGTTGTCACATTGGTCACTCTTTCTGTGGGTAACGAAACAGAAATTGGCTATCCCACCCCGTTCTGCTTCCCTAGGGCTTGGCACATGGTAGATGCTCATTACATTTATGTTGACTGAAGCTGAGTCTAACCATTGCCTTTCCTCTCAGGGCATTTTTAAGTTATGAGAGTCCATGACTAAGGAACACTAAGGACTGGAGAGTGAGGTTGTGTTTACGGGACACAGAGTGGAGATCGCTGGCACTCATTAGCATGCTTACATGGCTAGACAATCTTTAGTCCACTCCTGTGATGTTTGAAGGATTTTGGCTAAGAAAATGGAGACAAGAGTGGTTAAGTACTTTACCCAAGGTCATCCGGCTTGGAAGTAAGTATGGAGTCAAGACTCATGTCCATATGAGATACATATAGTGCCAATGCTGTTGGTCCCTGCTTGTATGTACATACGTGTGTGTGTGTGTGTGTGTGTGTGTGTATTTATGCATGGGTATATGTGTGTGTTTATACTTGCATGTGTGTGTATGTGGTGTGTTTATGCATGTGTGTGTTGTTTATGCATGAGTGTGTGTGTGTGTATGTGCGCACGCGCGTGCACGCTGGTTGGTAGGCAGATTGGCACATATCTGCTTAGGGTTGGTATATTCTGAGCAGTTCCTGTGGTGCTGGGCAGGCTCTGATCTAGATAGACCCGAGGTCTAGAGGTGAGAGAAAAGAAGCAGGTGTTGCTCTGAATAGTAAGTCATGTGATTCAAAAAGTCATTTCCCTGGCTGGAAGTAATGAGTAGTGGGGTAATGGGTGGGCATCTGAGAGATCATTATCCACACGCAGTTATTTGCTAACTGGTTTTACATCTTTCAGCTCATGCATTTCCAGGGACTCTGTGCTGAGAGGAATAGGGTCTGTCATTTTGTTCTCCAAACTCTTGATTCTGTTTGCTCCTGTGGCAAGCAACAATGGACAAAAGACTGCTAGGAAATTGGTGAGAAGGGAAAGCACCTGTTAGGGTTCACATTTATGTCACACCTAGACTCTTGTCCATGTTGCCAGGCTCCACACATTCTGGCGTGGAGATCTGACCTCCTTGTGCAGTGGGAAAAAGCTTTCTCAGTATGGATTGTCAACCAGGCCTTACTCTGGAGGAGAGGCCAGGCTAGGGAATACGACAAACAGTGAGGATGCTCAGCGTGGCAGGAACACACTGGAAGAGTGAGCACATGCAGCTCCCAGGATGGTGGGGCGCGGCAGGCTAAGGTGGGAAAACTTGGAAGAGGTGGCAGTGGGGTAAAATCTGATGGATGAATTTAAGACCGCTAAAGAAATAGAATGGGGGCTACTTTAGTGACCTGCAGGTAGCATAACTGTCTGGCAGGAAGAGAGTCTTAAGAAATACTCAGTAGTCTTGTTAGGATGGGGAACCATGTCTTTGTGCCCACACATACTCTTGAACATTGAGGGAGGCGGTGACTGGAGGCTTGCATTGAAAATCTCTGTTTACATGTTTTCTATTAAGTGTAATTCATCAGGAACATTTAGTAACATTGTAATGTGAATAAGGTGTTGCTTTTTGTTTTTTCTTGAAAAGCTTTGGCTCTTTGCATGGGGATGAATGCCAAATGATAAAGCAGGTCACACTGTTAAAAGGCCGACCCTCTCCTGTCACATTCCATGCAACTCCCAAGACCCCTGGAACCTGTTGACAAATTCGGCTTACAGCCCCTCCGAGACCAAACAATCTTGTTTGCCCTGCCCTGCAGGAAGCTGAGAAACCTGATATCTGTTCCATGCTCACCTCTTGCTGGCCCTCAGGGAGGAAGAGGCCCTTCTGGCCTTCTGGTACAGGAGCATGGCTTGGCTCAGACCCCAGACTCTGGGGCCTGGCTCTGAGGGAGTGAGGGCAGTGCTGGGTGGCCCCATGGCCAGACCACCTGCTCAGCACCGACCCACTGTTCCTGTGGCCAGCCTTGCCCTGTTCCCAGACATGGTGCCCTCTTCTTGATAGATTAAAACTATAGGCAACATGGCTCTGACCCTCCCCCTTAATTCCGAGAGAGACAGAATCTAGAAAGAACTAGTCTCGGCTGTGCCTGTTACTGTTGGAGTCCTGAAGAGGGTGGGGGGATCCCCTGGAACTGGAGTTACAGGTGGCTGCCAGGCACCATGTGGGTGCTGGGAATCAAACCCCAATCTTCTGCAAGAGCAGTAAGTGGTCTTAACCACTGAGCCATCTCTCCAACCCTCTTTTCTTTTGAGATAAGATTTATCTAGCCCAAGCTAGCCTTGAGTTTGCTGCGTAGCTCAGGATGACTTTGAATTTCTGATCTTCCTGTCTGTACCTCCCAAGCGCTGCAATTATAGCCATGCACCAGCAGGCTATTTCGTTATCATTTGTTTAGAGAAGCTCTAGAGTCAAGTCCAGGGCTTTGTGTGTGCTAAGCAAGCACTCTAAAAACTGAACTACATCCCTTGCCCATCCCTCACATTGCCATGGTTGGTAAATGTGATTTCAGACCTGTAATGTTTCCTAGGTAGCTGGAAAAGTCCTCATGCATTTGTCTCAGATTCACGATGAACAGTGGCCCTTTTTAATGTCCCACAGTTGTCCTTGTTGGTACTGTAATTGATAATTGTGTGGTCACCCTGGTCTGAGTTGTGGGCTGGGCTTCATCCATCAGTGCTGACTTGTGTAAGTGCGATGCTATGTTGGGAATATCCTTTCTCCTTTGGCCAACCCTGTTAACATGGACAGTGGGGATCCAGTACCAGTGTGAGTGAGACAGTTCAAGAGCATCCAGGAATGACCACATAGCACTTGAGAGCTTGGTCAACAAAAATCCTGACTCTGGGGTTTGAGGAGTAAATGTAGACCAGAACCCAGTCCAGCTGGTGGCATGCAGGCCTGTGCCCAAAGCTGAGAGCCAACGCAGCTGTGCCAGAACTGGGCGAGTGTAGTTGAGAGAATATGATAAACCTTTTTTGTGCTTTCCTGATGATAATAGCAATAGAAATTACATAATTACAACTACCTTGAATTAAGCCCCACCTAATTGCTGGGTTATAGATACTTGCATCTGCAAAATATTTATGTATAAAATATATACATTTTACACATACATCTTTATTAAATATCTATGTGAGAAATAGCATGCACACACACATATATATATAATGCACATGCACACTCCTTTGGGTGAGGGGACAAAGATATGAAGGGACATTCAGGTCACATAATTAGTAAATGGCTCCGTTTTGTGTGACCCTGAGGTCTGTGCTCCTTATTTTCATCCCTTCTTGCCCCTATCCTGTCCACTACGCCACTCAAGTAACCCTGCCAGTCCAGGCTGGGATTGGATGATCGGGAGGGAGGGGAGGCTTGCCGGGGACCTTTCTGTCCCAGTTTGTCCTTTGCCCTCCCTGGGCCAGGCCTGCCCAGGAAAGGCCAAGCTCCAGGCCACATGAGGAGCCGCTAAGCTGTCTTTCATCCGCTCCTGTGGTGATTTGTTCAGCGTGCAGTGCAAATTTCCCTGTCTCAAGACATGGAATCTGGTACAGCTTTGCCTGGATCAATGTCCAACCCCTTTCAAGTTCTGGAGAAAGTTACTTCTCTCCAAAGTTCAGACCTGCCAGACTCAATAACTCTACAAAAATGCTTGGATGAAAATTGCTCCAAGCAATCCCAGCGGAAAGCCAGCACCTCACCCCTCGTTTAAAGTTATGATCCTTATCATAATTAATTCAATAAAGAAGTAATGTGCTTCAACCTAGGCAGAGAGAATAATTTTCTATCCTGACTGGTATAAACTTTCAACTAGGGACATTTAAACTCTGGGTCTGAGCTCTGGAAGCAAGTAATAAATTGCAGACCCAGGCTGGGCTGCAGACCTCTAGTTTGCACTGTAGTAAATAGGCCACTCTTGAAGAGAGGAAGGTTTGGATTCGGGTGGGCAGCTCCAATAAATAGCAGAGCAATGTTTACAAACCCTGCAGGCCCGGCTGGCCTCCGCTTTGAGACGGGCAGTAGCATTTGCTTGTTGAAAGCAGCAGAGCGTTTGATCTTCATGCTCAGAGGACCCACCTTGAGTCCTTCTTTTAAAAATCCGTTTCCTTCCGTAATTGAAAGGTAGGATTAGCCTGCCTTCCCAACAGACTCACACATTCTCAGGAGACTCAGGCTGTGAGATCATGGAGTCCCTCTCCAAGCTTCTTGCCTACTCTTCTTCCGAGGTCATAGTGATTAAAGTTCACTATGGATTTGTTTTTCACACCTTGGGAGTGATGAGTCCCCCCACGTTATCCTGGAAGACTATGAGGTTTGCAGAAACTCTAACTTTAGCAAGCAAAGTCTGTGAAAACAAGTTAAAATAGAAAAAGTCAGTTTCCATCAAAACATTCGTATCACATATTATGGGAAGAGATGAATTCAACATCCTTTGTGTTCTGAAAATAACTCTAGGGGTCAAGGAGGTAGAGTTCCGTAGAGCCATTCAATTTGGGAACATCAGGGCCATCCTCAGGCGTGCATTCTTTCGTTCCTGGCTTAAGGTTTTGAGACCTTCTTTGTGAGCCGACAGTGAGCACACATTCCAGAACTCAAGAGAGCTTCAGTCTTCATTCCACAAGGGTGAAAATGGTCGCATTACCAGCTCCGTGGACTGGCGTTCACACAGACAGACACAGCGATAGGCTTTCTGCTTGCCTTTCCAAATCCTGCCCAGCTCATGCAGCATCCACACCCAAGACAAATAACCAGCTCTGCAGAGCTGGTTAAGAACATGTATGGATGTTATTCATCAAAACACAGAAACTACACACACAAGGCAGCCTCCGGCCCTTTTGGTAATGTGAAAAATACAAAAAGTTGCCCAGGAAGGGGGGGGGAAGAGGAGGCCTCAGAAAGCTAGATGGCAGAGAGAACCCAGGAGACTGGGTGGGACTGCTGATGGATAAACCAGGCCTATTGCCACCTCACATGTCCCCTGGACCATGCAGAAATAGCGTAATTGTGTGCATAAACAATAATGAGTGTTGCATATGTCTGCCTCTTCCTGGGAGACAAAATCCTGCAGATTTGTGAGGGAAATTGGGATTTTTTTCCCTGTTGTCTTACCTGCATTTGTATCAATCACCCACTTGAGGGTATTTAAGTTTTTGGCACGGTTGAATAACATGCAGGGATAGTGTGCCCTTTAGGCCTTTGCTTTTGTTGTTGTTGTTGTTGTTTGGTTTTTTGTTGTTTTTTTTGTTTTTTTTTGTTTTGTTTTTGTGGCCTTTGCTTTTTTGTTGTTGTTGTTTGGTTTTTTTTGTTGTTGTTGTTTTTTGGGTTTTTTTGTTTTTGTTTTTTGAGACAGGGTTTCTCTGTATTGCTTTGGAGGCTGTCCTGGAACTCGCTCTGTAGACCAGGCTGGCCTCGAACTCAGAGATCCACCTGCATCTGCCTCCTGTGTGCTGGGTTTAAAGGTGTGCATTTCCAATGCCCAACACTTTTTTTAAGTAAGAGAATAACCTACTTTATGATTTATTATGCTGGAGATCCAATTTATAACAAAATGAGAAAACTCTAATAAGCAATTAGCAGTCCAGGCTATCGGCAGCTGAGCTGAACTTCTAAGAACTGTGCTCCAACTGCATCTGACCTTTTTACTGGTCCTAGCTGAGTGGGGTGAAGGGGCTGGAGAAGCAGTTTCCCTGGGTCTCTTAACTGGCCCAGGTGTCAGTGGTGTCTGTTAGGTAGGCTTCCCTAATGCCATTCCCAGAGGGAGAAGTAACCTTTCTAAGGCTTTCTGGGGCTTAGGCCAGCAGTGCTCAGTGATTTCAAATAAACCCAATCACACTGTGAAACAGCATGATACAGGAAACCCGGGACCAGAGTACATGTCAGAGCAGCAGCCCAGAGCCAGAGAGCCGGGCGCTGTCTATTTCATGACACAAGCATTTGAGCCAGCACATTTGACCAACGCGCTCAACCCTTGCTCGTGCCCCCTTCCACCCCCAATCCCTCTTGGATTGATTAAATTGGCTCAAGATGACACCAATAATTGGCTCAAGATGGGGCTTCGACAGGCCCAATGATCCATATCTTCACATTCCCTAAAATCAGTCCTTTCAGCTCTGTGTTGGATTTAAGATGGTTTACATTGGCTCCGTCACAAACATTTTAATAAAGTCCCAGAGAAACCGCAAACGGGTGACATCATTGGATGGTGTTAAAAAAAAAAAGTCCCATTTTGTAAGAGCGAGGCTGGGCCTCCTGAGTATGGTCTGGGTCTGCCCTCCCAATTTGGTCATTCTATAATCCTCTGCTGTAATTAGGACCGTAATAGCTGCAACGAGGTGATGCGGGGGCTGACTGACAAAAGACATTAGGTAATAAGTCAAAAACAAATATGAATATTTTGACATAAAGTAGCCAAGAGGCTGAATGGCTGTAGGTTGGGTGTGCAGGCCCCAGGTCGGGGGGCAGACATGTCGCAGCTCTAAAGTAAGGGCACTTGCAAATCCCCTGTCCCAGGCAGGACAGAGATAGTACAGCAGGGTCCTGGAGCCGAGGACCTGGCACTGCAGAGGGGATCCAGTCTGAATTCTGGGATCCCTGCTAAAAGAGTTTCTTGCTGAGGGTAGGCTGTGGGGAGTTTCCCTATCTTCTCTGTTCTCTCTGGTGTGTTTGTACTGAATTTTCTCTAAGGGTTGACGTTAGATTTTTTTCTGCTTTTCAAGAAATTTGATTATGCCCAATAATTATAATTATATATTAGACAGACAGTGTTTGAAATAAAATGTGTTGCTAATGTCAGTGGTGGTTCTGTCTGGATAGCGGGATCACAAGAGCTTCTGTCTTCTCTGAGTTATTTGGTAATGAATTTAAACTTTCGCAGGAAATGCTTGAACTTTATGAAATTGACTCAGTTCGCCCAGACGTAGAGTAACGTAATGTGTGTTCGTATGAGCCTTCTCTCCCATTGCAGGAAGTGGAAGCGGCTGTCTTAATCTCAGTGTCCTATTGAACTTTGAAAACACATTCTACTTATGTGGTATGAACTTACAAGAAGGAAGAGGTTTTGAAATGGCTGAGACCAGCTTCCCAGTTGTGGGAGGAAGGAATGATGTCTCGTCTGTAGGCCTGAGGAGAACTGGTATGGGGGGGGGATTCCCCTGCCTCGGTTCTACCTCCCCAGAGAGGACCAGTGCAGTTGATATGTTTCTTGTCCTCTTGTCAGACTGCTGGCTGAAGTTGTATGGTGGCTTTCTCAGAATACTGACTCAGGCAGGCCATTATGACTGACTGATTTTCCTGTGACTCAAGGTCCCTGACACCTGAGTCCATGTTGATCACTTTTTCTGGGACAAGACTGCAGGACAATTTTGTTGAGCTTTCTCTATGCATATATGTGTTCATGGTTTACTGGGGGACCTCACAGTTCACTTGAAACAGAAAAGTGAGGAAGGACATGTATTGGACATGTGTGACTGTGTGCAAGACAGTTCAGTGCATATTTTAAAGGCTGTATCAGGCCGGGACTGCTCACAGAGCTGAGCTTCACTTTGCTGGTAGAGAATAATCATGGGGAAACACCCACTGCCTTTGCTGAATGTACCTATTGTGGGAATTTGATCTTATATTGCACTGAACAAATGAATTAGCAAATTTGCACAATGTAAAGTCATGTTTTAACTCCTGTTTGGCCCCCAAATAATATTGGAGTTAAGTCTTTCCCTCTTCCATCAAGCCTTTTATTTTTTTCCTGAGAGGAGAAAGGACTTTGGGATGAGACATTGGAGATCCAAGTCCTCCCATCTTTCCCCTCAGCTGTGTAACCACGAGTCGGCTTCTTCATGATTGCAAGGTCACAGCAGGACCTGCACGAAAGATGAACCGAATAGTGATAAGTGTAAGGTCCTCCCACAGCCAGTCTGACAAAGGAAGGTGGTATCTCCAGGCTCCAGGTGGGGAACCTAGGGGACAGTAGTTTCAGCTGTAGCTGACGCGCTTTAGGTGTCCAGGTCTTCTCTCAGGAATTCAGTTTCCCCACTTCCAGAGTGGGGCTTGGCTAAAGTATCAAGAGCTCTGCCGCCCAACCTCAAATCTTGCCCTTACCTGCGCCCTGGACCAGTTCTGGATCTGTGAAAGTGGAGTCTTTGTGAGTATTGTTTGGAAACCTCCAGGCCAGGCTTCAAGAGCGAGAAGAAGCTTTTGTGTGTCTGCTTTTGTCATCGTTCTCACGGTGACCTTCTCCCTGACTCATTCTGCTCACCCCCACCTTTAACAAAGTTTGTATTTCTGTTTCTCCTGCTTCACATTTTCGGGGAAAGAGCAATTTTTATTTTGTTCCTCGACATTAAGGTAACTGCAAACATATTGCTGAGAGAGAAGAAAAGGTAAGTCTCCAGCTTTAGTCTGCAATAACTTAAAGAAACAGACCCAGGGTAAAAAAAAAAATCAAGGATCCAGCAGTGTCTTGATTCTGTACAAATGTTCGCTTCCTTCAAAGAGGCAAGAAAGCCAGTCCTGCCAGATCTGATTGCGCAGACCCGGAGGATCTGATCGCCCGTCACTAAGGCTACTAATCAAATTTCCATCCAATATGCTCACGAAGGATTTCCTGATCAAACACTTAGGCCTGCCCCTCCGCACCCCTGTTAGCTAACATGTTTTATATGCAGAGGGGTCATCAAAAGTGTAATTGCCTTAAGAAACTTAATCCCACATTCTTGTCAACCTGAAGATAACTAATGCACCGGCTAGCTGATGTTTTTGCGGCATCAGGAGTACACCAGAAAGTATGATCTTACTCGTTTTTCTCACAGCACACCTGGAAACCTAGGTACACTAATGTCTCTCATAGGCCAAGCAAAAGATGAGCTTGCTTGACAATTAACTGGCTTTCCTGGGGAAGCCGTGTCATTTCCACACAAGGCTGGAAGTCTGGAATAGGTAGTGAAGATCCAGGCCCAGTGGTTTTTTCCTTGCAACGTGACATTATTTTGGCCTCCAAGTCCAACCCTTACATGGGAATGCTTTAGAACGCTGCACCCATATTATATTCATTCATCTGGCTAACGTTTGGGCGTGCTTTCCAAGGAGGTCTGCTAGATACACACTGAGGAAGTACAGCAGAAAGTGAAAGTACAGCATCAGTAAGGGGTTGTGTGATTATTGATTTTAATGTTAGTAATTGTGTTCAATAAAACTAATTAAAATCATTACATGCTTGATACTGGCAGATTATATGGATATATTCTAAACACATGCCTGACATTTCAGTATTTTGCCATGCTTTATGGCTTTCATGGAAAATTGGAGGGGGATTATTGATTTCTTTTTAAGTTCTTCATAAAAACATTTCTCATATTTGAAGCACATATTATCTTTCTTTGAACAATCATTTTGTTCAAGTATGTTTCAGGGTGTTTTTTCCGTGTTTCCTCTATTTTTAAAATTCAGGTTGAAACTAGCCCTGGAAGGAGCTGTTTCATTAAATCCATTTGCACACATGTATGTGTCTGTCTGCACGCGTGCGTGCACACACACACACACACACACACCTGTACAGTGACAATACTTCATTGAGACGTGTGGGTTGACTGAAAAGCGGCCGCAGTCAGGCTGGGATAAGTAGATCAGGAAATTTAACCTGACTCTCCCCATCCCAGCCATCATCTGCAAGGTCTAGAAAGGCCAGCTTTGTCAAGACTTGAGAATCCTTGGTGTCTGAGTGGCAAAACCGATTTGAGGTCCTGTCTGTTCTGCCCTAACATTTGCCCCAGACTTCTCTGGCACCACTAACTCTCTCCTGCCTCTGAGTACAGTGCCTCCCTGGGTGATTACCCCTGACTCCACTCCAGGGAAAGGTCAGGGGTCATTGCCTGGACTTGTTTGGCTGCTTTGGGCTGACAAAGAAAATATGTTCCTTGTGTTTGTAAAGGGTGACTACAACCTGCCATGAGGGCCAAGTGAAACCAGTTTAAAATAGGTCAGAATGAAAATGAATGAGAAAGGCTACTCACTTAGGAGGAAGGCTGGGCACACCAGCAAGATGGGGTTCTCTCTTCTTTTCTGAAATAGTAGCAGCTCGTCAGTATCACAAAGTTCTTCCGAGTCGCCCCATGCACCTAGGATAAAAACTGATTGTGTTGACCTCAAAAGCCGGTGTTTTCTATCCAGCCCCTAAGAAAACGGTGTGCAAAGTTATCCCTGGCCTAGAATGTGTGTGCATACAACTGTGCCTGGCGTGTGGTGCTGCCTCTGCCTCTGAAGACTGTGTGGCAGACAGAGGAGGGACACATCTGGGAGAAAGAATAGCTAGCACTCCTGGAAGCCTGAACACAGGAAAGAAATCCTCAGACACTGGAGCATCGGGTGCTCTGGGTGCCTCAGCATCGGGAGGTGGGGGAAGTTA
This sequence comes from Mesocricetus auratus, assembly GCF_017639785.1. Classification (NCBI taxonomy): domain Eukaryota; kingdom Metazoa; phylum Chordata; class Mammalia; order Rodentia; family Cricetidae; genus Mesocricetus; species Mesocricetus auratus. The sequence goes on along the minus strand of NW_024429267.1, from coordinate 36,826,514 downwards.
GAAAGAGGGCTTCCCAAGTTCCCAACAGTATTTTCCTCCAAGCTACCCTAACCACAGCCCAAACAAGAAAATCAGTAAAGTAATAAATAAATCATGACCTTATTACAATCTGTTTGAAATCTTGTCGAGCCACTGTAGGTTGGGGGAAAAAGATCTCCTAGTCACCTCCTCCTCCTCAGCACAGACCTAACTTTCCTGTATGTGTGGCCATTTCATTCAACCATCTCATTCATTCAGTACGGTTACTCTGAATTTTGTCAGACTCTGGTGGAAGAGCCAGATACTGGGTGACTAGACGTGGTCCCTGGTTCTGGATGCTTTCAAGGGAGGTCGCTCACTCAGTCCTGTCCTTCAATGTGCTGCATGCCAGCAAAGATGTGGCCGTGCATAGAGCGCTGTGGAGAGAGTCCTTAGCTTGTTTCGTGGGAGGCGGGCAGCTCTTTATTTTCATAAGTAACAGTCTTGAACCAAGTTAAGGCTGCAAGGGACAGACTAAGGTGCAGACTACCTCCAGCCCTTTTGGGCTGCTCATGGAAAATGGATCATTGCTTGATAGTACTGGGTGATCCATGTGTGATTTGAGGAATTACCCCACTATTTTGCTAGTGGTTTAACAGCTGAATACAAAAATTATTTTATATGTTAGTGAGCCATCATTTCACAGAGCATTATTGTTTGGGGAGCCCATAACAGGTCCTGGAGGCCAGCCTCTACATTTGGTGGACAAAGGTCCTAGGCTCAGAGACAAGGGGCTTGTCCTCAGATGGGCTGGGAGTCACCTAGCAGCAAGCGAGCTGTGTTGTTAGTGGCATTTTCCAAGGAGCTTACTGCCATAAATAGAACAGGTCTCAGTTACTCGGGGCAGCCGCAGAGTTTGACAGGGCTCAGGAAGCAGTTCCGACATCAAGTTTCGCATATTTTCAACTTTGTTTTTGCCCAAAAGCATCTGCAGTTCAGAGACATCCTATGTCTCCTAGAAGTAACAACTCAAAAGGACAATGGGGATATTTTCTATTTTTGTAATGATGCCTGATCTTTTTACCTTGGGGAGATTTGTAGTTAAACCAACTCAGCTTGCCAACTTCCCTTTAAACAACAAAAGAAAGAAAAAGCCATTAGCGTTCCCATCGGAAATCTGAGCATAAATGAGAGATTTCAAATGAAAACAGTGAGGAATGTGCAAAGGAGCCTGACCCTGCACCACAGTCCCAAATCTTCTTTAAATTAACTCTGTGTCAAAGGCTGCATGCACAGGCCTTTTCTTTTGTCTGATAAAGGAAAAATTGGAACAGTATCACTTCACTTAGTCCCCGGCAATCGTTTGGTTTCATTCCAAGGAGAGGGTGCTTTGGAACCTCAGTCTGTAATTGCATGTGTATGACTTTAATCGTTTTCTCCTGTAACTTTACTGCCATTTAAAATCTTCTCGACTTACTGACCATCTCTTAAATTAGGGTCTAGTCTGTGATAAGGCACTTCATTTCCATCGGAAGACAAATATCAAAGCCGAACGTATGCGATGTTGTTTTGCTCGCAGAAAACTACGGATCTGTAACTAAGGCAGCTGGAGAGCAAGGTGAGCTCACTCGCTTGCCCCGTGCCTCCGGAGGCTGTTCCTTATCAAAGCGTGGGATTCCTTATCAAAAGCTCGTGACCGTGGAGAAACACTTAAAGACCCACCACGCCTTTGTCCACTTTCCTCCGTCCTGTCTGTCGCTTCTGAGATTCTTCGCCAACGAGGAACCCGAGTGTGTACCAGTGGAAAGTCCTCCCTGAGTGGCTGGCTCTAGGAGGCAGCTAGCATCCAACACTGACTTGAACGGGAAAGCCTCCTTGCTGTGGACGTCCTGGGAACCAAGGCAGTCTAGGCTTCAGCTACATCCTCAGCTGATGTCCTTTGTTCCTTCCTCCCCTGCTTGTTTAGCAGCAATCTGTGAGCGCTTACTCAGCCCCAGGCCCACAGTGGTCGCAGGCACGGACTCTCCTGATTTGTCAACAAACACAAACATGAGCAGGGATTCACAGAAATGAAGGAATGATGCTACCTCCTTTAATGCCAAAACTTGACCAGCGTTCTTTCTGGAGCCAGGGAACTCTGCGCTTTCCATTATATCTGCCGCAGATTCATACAATACGGTGTGCGATTTGGGACTCAGAGCTGGCTAAATGCGATGGGGTGTTTCAGCACTGAGGACTTTCAGGACTGAACCAAAACTGTTGGCTAATTACAGGTACTTAAAAAAAATCAAATGATTCTCTCTACCAAGGAGATGCAGCAGAGAAGTGGGATGTAAATCTGTTCCTCCTCACTCCTCCCCCTTCCCTTTTTCTCCCCTCGTTCCTCCCCTCCTACACTTCCCCTCTGTCTTTCTCCTTAAAACGTGATGGAAGGAATGAGTTTAAATGTTTCATAAATTAAAATAATTTAATAATTGCCCTTATTATTGTTAAGGAGTTTCAGATTAGGCTCAAAAAGCTATCCAAGGAACGGGGAAACCTTACCTCATTCCATAACCTGCCCAACAGGACGAAAGTCTCAAGGCCAATAAGCATGCTAAGGTCCGCACAAATGCAAATACACCAACAGATGATAACTCACTTTTACCTGTCAGATGGACAAATGTTTTAAAATGGCGAGAATATCAGGTGCTAGTGAGGACAAGGACAAGGAGAAGGGTCCTTGTGTGTGATGCTGGACATGGTGTGTAGACAGTCACCTACATCAGACAGCCATGGTGTTTGGCAGTTCAGAGTCTCCATTGCCTAGAATGTACCTTTCCTGGGTGTCATCAGAGTTATGGAGTGGTATGTCCACCCTGGGCATACCATTTAGGCTTATAAATAAATGAAGTTGGAGACTAGATAAATAGCTATCAATAAATAAATACACATTGAGTCCCTGGGGATTCAGCCTATTGATGTAGACCCAGCTTAGTCTCCCCCTCCCCTCCATCCACCTTCTCAGCCTTCCCTTCTAGTCCACCTCCATTCCTTTGTGCCAGAAACACCTACCGGGTACCCCCTTTGGCCACACCCAGTGACACAGATCAGTGCCTTGTTTGGTCAGCAAGAGACTTCTTGCAATGGATGGGAACTAACACAGAGACCCCAAACTAGACACAGAAACTGAGAGATACTGAAGCACTCAGTCTTAAATGGGATGTCTTCATCAGGGCTCATGGAGTCATGGCAGAAGAGGAGGCAGAAAGATTGTTTGAGTCAGAGGTAATGGATAACTCAAAGGAAGCAGTGTCCTCCAGACACAACAGGGCTGGTGTACATATGAACTCACAGAGACCGTAGCAGCACATATAGAGCATACATAGGTTCAAGCCACATGAGAGCCCAGTGCTGAGAGGGGGAAATGGACACAGATTCCACCCCTAACCAAAAAACTATCTGCAATTGGTACCTGCTTGCAAAAGAAAACTTAGTCTTTCCCAATGGAGTCTTACTGGGATATTTAACACACTTTACAGCATACCCCATGCCTGTAGTGGATGGGCAACACAAAATGAACATAGTGATGTTTTTGTAGACTTTTTGTTTCATATGGCTTTTGGGCATTTTACTGTTGTTTTCATTGTTTTTTTCTTATATAGTATGGCTTCCAATTTTGTGGGGGTTTGTGTGTGTGTTTCTTATTTTTTCCTGTTTCTGTTTTATTTTTTTTTTAAAGAGAGAAAAAAAGGGCATGGAGTTGGGTGGGTGGGGAGGTGAGGAGGACCTGGGAGGAGTTGAGAGAGGAGAAAAGCTTGATCAGAATATATTGTATGCAAACAAATATTTTCCATAAAAAATTGTATCTGGGCCAGAGGAACTAACCACAAATACAGATAAAAAATATCCTGTATTCTACAGGTACAGACTATTCTTGTCATAATTTCTTATGTAATATACTGTGATAGGGAGCAAGGTTTGAGCAGAGAAAAGAATCTAGAAAAGACTGGGCAAGGTGCAGAAGACCGAAGCAGGGTGCAGAGGAACTTTGTTTTCCGTTCTCATCCAGGGTGTTTTCCCATGGCCAGCCCAAAGTCTCTCTTTCCTGCTTTTTGGGGTGCGGATGGTTCTGTTTTTATTATTTGATGTGCTTATTTTTTAGAATGTTTTATTTATTCTCTGACAATTTTATACTTGCATACAATGTATCAATACACCTCCCTCCCACTTCATGCCCCCCCAGTGGGTCTGATTCATGCGGTCTGCTGTAATACTGGCTGATTTTGTTGACTTGATTGGGCTGCCCTGAGTCCATGGGTACAATGGCTGTGTTGTGTCTAGAATGGCGCACCTCACCATCCTCTGGCTCTCACATTCTTTCTGCTCACTGTTCTGTGATGGTCCCATAGCCTTGTGAGATTCCAATACATATTTTCTACTAACCGCTGAGCACTCATTGCTGTGACCAGCTGTGAGTCGCTGTGTTGACTGTTAACCCACTGCAGAAAGAGGCTCTAGCTAAGGCTAAGAGCAGCACCAACATGTGGTTGTAAAACTAGGTTTAGAAGGTAGTTTGACAACATGTACGTTTATCAAACTAGCAATAGTAACTTTCTTCCTAGGGCTCATGGCCCAGTGAGTCAAGGTTATTTGACAAGGTCTATAGTAAGACCATGAATTCACTCCTGTGAAGCATGGACTCAAATCCATCAGAAAGTGATAGATGACTCCCCAATCTACATGCCACTATTGCACCACTGGGCACATCTTACCTGGCAAGTTGATATTGTAGCATGCAGACTCCAGCCCTGGATAGGATCACAGATGACGTTCCTCCCCCAGTGGCCTGTTTAGCACCCTCTAACACTATGAAAGGTAGCAAGCAAGAAGGAAGTTTTCAGATCAGTTCCAGTTTGATTTCTCTCTGTCCTTAAACCAAAATATGCTGGATCTTTAGCAATAGGGTTTTACCACCTGGCCCTGGTGGATAACCAAAAGCAATGGCAATAGTGTGTTGTTTGGGGGCCTTTGGGGCCTTCTGACCACTAACTCAGAAAGGGATCCAATACTTGGCACTGAGACTTTCATGACTTCAGTGTTATTTATAAATTTTATTGTCAACATTTAAAGGCATCGTAGTAACTTGAATGTAATTGGCCCCCATAAGCTCATAGCTAGTGGAAGTGTGGCTTTGCTGGAGGTGGCGTTGCTGTAGGGGCAGGCTTTGAGGTCTCCTATGCTAAGATATGCCCAGTGCCTTACTTCACTTCCCGTTGCTTGCACAAGCTGTAGAACTCTCAGCTACCTCTCCAGCATCATGTCTGCCTGCACACCACCACGTGCCACCATGATGATAATGGACTACACCTCTGAACTATAAGCAAGCCACCCAGTTAAATGTTCTCCTTTATAAGAGTTGCCGTGATCATGGTGTCTCTTCACAGCAATAGAAACTCTAACTAAGACAAGTATTACCTTATTCATCTGTAAAATTAGCAACTTATTCCTGGATTAATATTTCCTTTGATGTAGAGTTCATCTTTAGGCCATTATTTAGAGATACGTACATAGAAAATTTTCTGAAATATTGAATGTTTTAAAATGTCTGTGGTGTGATCTCTAAATTCTTCTCCCTCTTTTCCTCTTCTTCCTTTTCTCTTCTTCCTTTTTATTTGTGGTGCTGAGGATGGAACACAAGGTCTTGTGCATGCTAGGCAAGTGTTCTAAGACTAAGCTACATCTTTACCTTTGGTATATTTTAACCTTAATAGATAACCTTTGATAAATAATACCATTTCTCAATTGCTTTATTGTACCTAAGAAATACCTTGATATAATTTTATTCTTTTCTATTTTATCTCATTTTTATTTTTGAGAGCCCTAAAATTAAAGAATTCTTTAAACTGAGATCTAGATCATTAGGTTTTTATTTATTATTTACTGTTCTTTCCCTGATGCTTATTGGTTTGGAAGACCCAGAATTTTCTGCTTTGGGACTTTTTTATTCTTTTCATCCTTTGGGTTTTTTTATTTGAACTTCTCTGGTGTAGAATTGAGTTTATCATCCTCCTGGGTTCTTCTCCTTCTCGCCAGTGCTCTGTGCATAGCTTTTCTTTTATTCTCCCCATTTCTTTCACATCATCCTTGCATCCTTACATCTCCCTCTCCCCAAGAGCAACCCTTCCTCATGATTTCTGGAATTTATCTTTGCCCCATGTGGTGATGATTTTTCTACATATTTCCCTTTCTTTTTTCCCTTTGCTAGGCATTGGATGCACAGGGTTATTTGTCAAACCTCTTAATTCATGAATGTTGCCTTTCCTGGTCTTCCTGGGAATCATTTCTTGTCTTATTTATCCTATTTTGTGTCCTCATCAACTCTTATTTCCCCACCCATCCTTGGACCTTTCTGCATGCTTTTAAAACTGTGTAGAGTGGCCCATCTGTGAAGCTGTCTTCAATTTGTACACATGGCATTTTGTTACAGATTTGTTTCGTATGCTTGTCATCGTGCCCTGGGTCTCAAAGGCCCATCCTTACTGCTCTGTGAGCATGCAGTAGCCAACCAAGAGCCAGCAGCCCATTGCTTATGGTACTCATTCCCCAGGAAGTAGGATGATGAGAATCCACATACATGTCCCCTTGTGGGCCTATGAGGGATTTCCCTTGAAGTGGATGCCCAGGAGCGGAAATCTCTGCATCACTGGGTATACATTGTCTTAATTATCCCCTGACAGATTTATCAGATCTATCACTGTAGATGACTCTACATGCCTCTCACAGCACATGGAAGTCTCATAGTCCAATGTTCTGTTAGTGTTTCCATTGTCCAGTTTAATTTTTCCAATCAAGAAAGAACGTGGGGATCTCTCGTTTTATTTATTATGGTTCTGTAATCACTAGATATCAGAGCTGCATAAGCTTTCCTGCCATGATTGCCTGTTCCTATAATTTCCTCTTCGTTTTGGGGATTGGTTTTCCAGGGCTTTTGTGGTTATTGTTGATTTTTTAAAGATGCTTACAAAAATTATATTCTTTTCAGGTTAATGTATTGAATCATTGTTTTCAATTTTCTACCTTTAAATTGGTCTAAGTTGTTAGTGATGAAAAACATTCTCTAATTCTATTTCATTAAATCCATAGTTTTATTTTTGTGGTTTATTTGTTGCTGAAGTTGTCCAGTTTTGGTATTCTATTTTAAATATGCTTTGTCTTTCTAAGATTCAGAAACTTACTGCCTTTTGTGAACTTTAGATATTTGTCTTCACTCTTGAGGCTTTGATTCACTTAGATCTTGTCACTGTGCATTTTACTAGTTAATGATCTTGTTTAAATTTTTTTCTCTGAAGTAAACCATTGCCTAAGAATCCATTTGAAAATGGAGTTCTATCTGCATCTGTGTGATAGTCTCTTTCTGTATCAAATCCTCTTCTGTTCAAGGCAGGTCTCTGAGCTCTGTCTTCGGTTATAATCTCCATTTTTCTGTCCTTATACTAGCAGACTATCATTATGGCTTTGTGACATGCCTTAGCTAGCTGGGAAACTTCAGTGAAGTTTACTATGGTACATAATTTTTCTATACACTTCCATATGTGTTTAATATTATCTTACAACTCTTATTTAGACTTTATGATTGCAGGGCATTTTGCACACTCCTGTTTAAGGGTGTGGAATATCTGCACATGAAAACCATCTTTTGTGCCCTTTGTTGGGGTAGAGCTATTAACTATTTTTTGTTAAGATAATTCTTGAGTAAAGTGTTTGTTGTCATCTTGAAGTATTTGTTGCCATGTTGTATTTTCCTATTCCTTATGACTTTAGAGAATGGTGTGGTTCTGTGTAGCTTGATATTGTGTGTTATTTCAAGCTGCTATTATAAAGTTTGGGAGGCTGGGAATGTAAGATGACAGTGTCAGCAGACCTGGTCTCTGGTGGGAGGACAGTTCTGGTTTCTGTGTGACACTTTCTGGCCATGTCATCACATGGTTGACGATGTGAAGGGTGTGTCAGGCCTCTTTTCTAAGCATCTTAATCCCACTCACAAAATCCCCACTTTCAAGACCTATTCACTTCCTCTATACCCTACCTTCCAATCATCTCACTTTGGCTATTAGGAACTGCATATATGAATCTAAGGGGACACATTCAGACCATAGCATTATATATGACAATTTGCTAAACCTTCTTTTGATTTAGTATTTGTTTATTGACCTATTGGCTTTTCTTGCCTGAGGCTTTTGGAAGACTAGATCTTTGAAATATTTAGAAGTTGTGTGTTTGTATGTGTGTGTTTTAGATTTGTGTAAATGATACAGTGCAGACTCATTCTGTTGCTGTCTTTTTTGTCACTCAACACAGTGTTTCTAAACACTGTCCATGTTTTATGTGTCTCAACGGATGATTCCTTTTGCTATCTGCAAAGTACACTGTAAGCTTTGTTTATTCATTTCCTTAATGATCAACTTCCAGGATTCCCTAGCCCCACTGTGAGAAACAGCATGGTGATGGGCGTTATGTATGTGCTCCTTCATGGAGTTGTGTGCATCAGTTTCTCCAAAGCAGCATCAGGAACAGAGACGATTGGTCATAGGATATGTGCATCCTGAATTTCACTAATTCCTTCCAGATTGTTCTCCAGAATTACTGTACCAGTCCACAAAACCACTGATGTTGAAATGTTTCTACTCGTATGTATGATATCACCATTTGTTATTTAGTTTTATAATTGTATACTTTAATGGCTGCAAAGTTGTATCTTGTTAGACTGATGTTCCCCTAATTACAGTGGGGTAGAGTATTTCTTCATAAAAATGTTAGTCATCTGGATATCTGCTTTCTGATTTATCTCCCTCAATCTGCAAGAGTGTCTTTAAAATTCTATTAATTATTGTAGACACCTTCTCCCAGACTATCCCCATCTATCTTCTTTGTTCTGGGTGCTTCTTGATATTTTGTGATAACAATTCCCAGGAACTCTTTTTGTTGTGTATTCTAACTCTCACACTTATTCTTGCTTTCTTTGTGTCTTTCTCTCCATGTCTGTCTCCCTCCCTCCCTCCGTGTGTGTGTGTGTGTGTGTGTGTGAGAGAGAGAGAGAGAGAGAGAGAGAGAGAGAGAGAGAGAGAGAGAGAGAGAGAGAGAGAGAGAGAGTGCGCGCGCATGCGTGTGTGCGCACGCCCGCCATGTGAGTTTGGGCATAAGTATGACAACCTTAGGTATGAATCCTTGCCTAATTCCCTGTTTTAGACAGGTCTCTTGTTACTCTGTGCCATAGATGCCTTGCTAGCTGGCCCACAAGCTTCTAGGAATGACCCTATCTCTGCTTCTTATCCCTCCATAGGAGCACTGGTTTACCTGGGTTCCAGGGATCTAAACTCCCACCCTGATGCTGTATAGCAGGCACTTTCCTGTCTGAGCCTCTCCAGCCTCAGTCACTTGTGCCATGAGTCTTCTGTTTGTTTTGTATTTGCTATTACTTTGAGTGGTGTCTTGTTTATTATACATTCAGTGGTTATGGCTGCTGTAGAGAACAATATTGATATTTGGAAATTGATCTTTTACTAACCTTTCTAAATCCCCTGTTTCTATTTTAAAATCCAGTTTAGTTGCATTGTCTGTGTAGATAATTATTTCTTCCTTTATATATTGGTTCATTCTTGTTGTATTCATTGTCTGAGGCTGCTATTGCTCAGTCAACCTTAGAGCATAGATAATGGGCATGTTTCATTGACTATGAGGTTAAAGAGAAAATGTCTAATGATTTCCCATGGAGTAGGGTGCTTGCTTCATGTTTTAATCTACAGCATATTAAGATGAAGAAGGCGTGTATCACTTATTAGTTTCCTGAAAACTTTTATCAGAGTTATATTTTGTCTAAGTAATTGGACTCTGGTTTTTTTGCATGTGGTTTTCTCCCTGGGGCCATTAATGTGTGGGATATATGAACTTTTAAAATTTCCTTTAGAAATGATGTGTTCTTTTAAATGCTTTTAAATACATGTTTGGATTCTACAGTTTTCCAAGGGCTTATTTCATTTTCTTAAGAAGATCCTTATCTGGCCTTGGAATCATAGAGGCATGAGCCTCATTGCAAGCCTTGGGTAGACCAGCTGCTTTGTAGGATGTCATATATAATACAGAGTCTCTTGGATCTGGTCCTGTCGGTCCCTCCTTAAAGTCATCAGAGACTGGGGTAAAGTAAGAGATGAGGATGAGGCAGTCTTTAGTAATGGAACTTGCATTCCATTGGTGGGAATTTACTTGTAGTACACCATTTAATCACATTTAATGCCATATATTCCTTTCTCAGCATTTCATCTCTCTCATATAGATGTTCATAGTTTAAAAGCTTCATTTCTATTGTAACTCTAATGATGTCTCCCCCCACCCTGTATTTTGCTTGCCTAACTTTGTCTCCTTTTTCCTTTATCAGTCTGAGGATTTTCCACTTTTATTTATGTGTCAAAATTTTGTCAGTGTTTCTAAGTAGCCAATTTAATAGTTTCTTTAAAAGTTATTGAGGTGTCTTTTTGATTTATTCTTTTTTATAATTTTATGTTTTATTTTATTTTTCTTTACATTTAGTGGGGTGTGTGTGTAAGTATGCTCATGAGGGCACAATTCCTATAGAGGCAGAAGAAGGCATTGGATCCCACAAAGTTGGAGTTACAGGTGGTGGTGAGCCAGTTGATGTGGGTGCTGGGAACCAAACTCAGGTCCTCTATACAACGAGTGCTCTTAACCACTGAACCTCTCTCCATCTCCTGCCACTCCATCTTAATGGGTTTAGGATAAAGGGAGATGGCCTGATTGTGCCTCAGGTAGAGGGGCTTCTAGTCTTTATCTCTACACTGGCCTTGATGTTTTTCCAGCCCTGACCTTGTTTTCTGTCAGCCGGCTAGATAGTGGGAGTAGAGAATGCAGGATGTGGCAAATATTTCCTCACTTCCTATTGACTGCTCCACATCCCAGGGGGACTTGAGAGCTGTCATGATATTCTCCAGCTGCCGTCTTTTTGCCTCATAGAAGCCAAGGGAACGTCGTGTTATTTTCAGAACAATCCAGGAGAGAGAGTGGGTTAGCAATCCCCTTTCTTCTTCTCAACACACAGTGCTGTGGAAGCTTCTGTGCCCTTGGGATGGAAGGTGGAGTTGTCTCGGTTTGTACCTTGGCTCGAAGGCTTGTGAGCCTCCCTTGGACACCGGGGTAACTCCAGGTCTGGGTTTCAGAGAATGAGCCTGCATTTGCTTGGGTATGCCTTAGAAAGTTGTTGATACCTTCCATTTCACCCATAGCCTACCCTCTCTCTTATTTTTCTCTGTTTACTTCTACATGTCATCTTAGAAGTGTGTTCATGAGAATACAGTTCCTGTGGAGGCAGAAGGGGATGTCTAGTGATCAAGGTACTGCTGAGGTCAGCAGAGGTAAGAGGAGCCCAGGGAAAGCTCTGTGCTTCAGGCTGAGTCTTTGGAAATCACTGGGAGCAGAGCCGCTGGGTCAGCAGTGACTCTCAATTATCCACTCATATGAATAGTCATCTGGCCACCCGGGCTAAGGATCTTGTCCTGTGGCTCCTGACCAGCATCCTCATATCTCACACGGGATACAGTTGGTCCTACAACCTTGTCCCCATAGGATACAGGGACTCCTCAGAGGATACTTTCCAAAGCATGTCATCACGATTTCTGTGTCCCCAGGTCTGGCTCAGGCCTTGACAGGTGTTGGTGGCTGTGTGTAGTAGGGTGGAGGGTGTCTATCTCTCAGCATGCTTGCAGAGCTCAGCTGCAAGATGAACCCTGAGCCATGGGAAATATCACAAAAGCCCAAAATGTGATCCCTGAGCCAGGATGTGGGCCTCTAGCAGGTGGTCTTTATGGAGCCCCTGGCCTCATTCAACCCATGCTACTCAGACTCTCTCCTGGGGACAGCCTGGCCGATGCATGGGAACTCAAGGCTCTGGCTGTTTTGCCTCTGCTAATCTCAAGAATGTGCTTGTTTTCCCTTTTGGGTTGGGAAGTCCTTAGGAGCTCCCCTTCATGGCGATAGGGCGTCAGAGGCCGTGGGAGCCAGAGGGCAGCATCCTGGCTTGTCCTCTTGCTAGCTGGCTCCCTTTCTAGAACTCCAGTGTTTCTGTTACCTCTGGCCTGCATATCAGAGTTCCCAGGAAACAAATTAATGCCCTGGATTTGGACATATCAGTCACCACCCCCCATCCTCCTGTGACAGTCTCCATGGCAAGACATACCAGGGCAAGTGCCACTGTCTGGACTTAACAGACAAACCTGGAGCTCAAAGTGAATAAACCAATATTCACAGCTACATAGCAGGTAGGAACAGAGCCCAGGAAGGGCTGTATCCTCAAACACTCCAACTCCAGCTCTGGGGTGCTGCCAGGTCTGTTGGTCAGTCTCCACTCCAACTCTGATCTCTCTAGAGCAGGAGCCCAGGCCTGGCCTTGTGTCCAGAACTGTAGAAAACACTCAGGGAATGTTTGTTCAAAGAATGCATGGTGGAGATGAAGCCCTCAGTCTGTTCTGGGACTTGACCTTCCCAGGTCTCCGCCTGTATGTCACACAGAATTCTCACTCTGGCGGTTTGGAGCACACCTGCATCCTTCATTCACATTTGGACACAGGCACTGGGGAGACATCAGCTCAGCAGCCCAGGCCTGAAACTCTCAGGCTAGCCCTGGTCCATCCCCTGTCATTGCATCCCTACTTCTGCTGCCTGGAATTAACCACCAGCTGCCCCAGCCATGCCATCTTTAGCAATGTGGTTTGATCTCTGGGTACTCAGCAACTTCCCTGCAGACCCCATCAGTCAGAGCGCCCTCCCTCAACTCCACTTCACCCACTCTCGACAAAGCATGAGAGGATCGGTCTGGTCCTCCTCTGCAGACACATCACACCCTCACCCAACACTCTAGACCTTAAGGGAACCTTGGCGCTCAGGACGGCACCAAGGTGCTGGGGCGACAAAGCAGCTAGGTGCGACTTTGCGCTGGCCTCCAACTTCTTCAGCCTTTATAATGGTTTCCCAGCCAAACATGGTAGACTCATAGCCACGGAACAGTCACTGCTTTTGGAGTGGCCCTGAGTGGAATTCTTTTCCATCATCTATGTCCCTAATCGTCCCAATACTTTCAGGATCAAGTCCAAATGATGTCTTCTAAGAAGGGATTCCCAATCCTTTACGCTGAGCAAGAATCTCCTTCTCTGGGCTCCTCAGTCCCCCTCTAGCCCCATTTCAGTACAGTCTTGCAGTGACACCTGATATATCCATGTCCCATGTGCCGTGCTCAGGCTGGCACAGGGACATCAAGCTGAGACTGTCCTGGACAGGAAGGCATGGCCTCCTTTGCTTAAATCTTTGGTGTAGGCAGCAGGGCTCATGGTCCCTCTGCTCCCTGCCTTACCTAGTGTGTTCTGGGACAGGACTGCTTCAGTGGCATCTCCTCCATCCCACAGCGATCACCTTCAGAACCACGCTGCATGCAGAGGGAGTTAAGAACCTGGACCCTCGTGTCCCATTCCAGAGCTGTAGGGCTGCTTCCTACTCAGTCCTTCCTCAGCCGCACCCAAAGCCTCCAATTCATTCCTAGGATACAAGAAATCTCACTGTAAAGTTAGAGGCACGTATTCTATGTCAGATTCTTAAAGAGAAAGAACAGGTGTTTGTTCACCAAAGTGTAAATGACCAGCATAGTACACTTACTGAGTGCAGATGTGGACAGATGGACCAGGGTTAGGAGCAGGAGTGCTTTGGATGCTGAGAGGTGGGTAAGAACCCTTGAAAAATGGGAGGGGTTCAATGGTGTGTGGATCTACACCATACAACAGGGCACAACTGTCACATATTGCAGTGTGTGTGTGTGTGTGTGTGTGTGTGTGTGTGTGTGTGTGTTTGCTCTATACTTCCCAGAAGCAGAAGAATACTCTTACTGGTATTATGACCACAAGGAGTTGGAAACACAGTAGCTAGCACACAGTAAGTACAGTTGCCTTTTTGTCCCCGAACTGGGCCTACTAGGTGCACCCCATCAGCTACCTTGCTTAGATAGGGATGTGTTGGCAGCATGAGGGGGATACTTCCTGGTTTTCCTAGGTGGGGTGGGGTGAGCCAGGCTCCTTTCCCATGAACTCCCTGCCCTTCCAGAGGTCAAATCCTGGTGAAATAGAACAGCTCCCAGGTGGCAACAAGGCTGAGGCCGGGAAGCCTGGGAGTTCCTCCAGCTCTCAGCTGGGCTGCAGGTCAATATTCCTTTCCTGAACCACACACTTCCTCGAGATGCTGGGAGCAACCCCTGTGTTGTGTCTCACATTCAGTCAACACATATTTATACAGTGCCAGGCCAGGACACAGCCCCAGACAGACAAGTCCTCCATCCTTATTCGGCTTCTAGTCTTGAAGGCTTGGGTGGTCACCAGGGGAGGCAGCACTGAAGAAAAGCAGACAGGAGCAGAAAGAATGTGAGGACCAGAAGATGAGGAGGAGAGCTGTGACATGCTATCTTCTAGACATGATGTTGCCACTGGATCATGGACAGTCATGGTTACACAAAACCTTCAGGAGATCAGGCTGGTCAAAATTCCAGGATGGGCACTGGGGTTCAAGAGGCTTAGCTTAGGAGCTGTTCACAGCTGATGACTGCTGAGAGAGGGAGACTTGGTTTTCTTTAGGGTTGAGGCCACTGGGAGGTTTCCATGATCAGGTGAGCATGTGGGAGGCACTAGCTAAGTTCAATGGGATGGATATATGTATGTATATATGTATGTATGTATGTATGTATGTGTATATATATATATATTTGAGATACATTAAACCCACATGAAATTATCAAAGAATAAATTTTAAATAGCATACATTTTCTAAATGTGAGGATAAAAAAGTGATCTGTGAATGAGTTCAGCTCAGAGAGGTGACTGAGGAAGCTCCTTGGGGAGGTGGTGGCCCTGGTGGCTAGCTATGCAAAGCTGAGCTTTGGGGATTCTATGAGAGTGAGCTGTGACCCAACTACCTGGTTAAATCCAGGCAGTTGAGGCAGATGCTAAGTGGAAAGGGAAGAGAGCATGGATTAGGGCGGCAGCTGGACAAGCATCTTCAGGCAGTTGTGGAGATCACAGAAGGCCAAGGGGAAATGACAATGGGACTCGAACCCGGGCACAGGAAGGGCAAATGGACAACTGCCCGCAGTGGGACCAGGGATCAGCTTGAAGACAGGGTGAGGGGGCAGGGGGTGGCGCGGGTGGTGTACAGCTCTCCTGGGTGTTTAATTCTCAGGGGACAGAGGCAGTGAAGAGAGCCTGTGGACTCTACTCTGGAAAGCCAGAGAGAAGATGGGGGCGTTCTTGGCTGTTCAGGAGATTAATGACCAAAGACAAGGGCCTCACGCACCACTAGGAGAAGATTTTTCAAGACCCTTGAAGATCACCGGGAAACATTTTAAAAGGAAATTGCTCACAAAGCAGTGAGAGGCCCGCCAAATGTGCTGGCGGATAGCTCACCAGGCGATGCTTGTAATCTAATTGCCCACGAGTAAGAGTTTAAAACAATATTTACGATGTGGAAAAATAGCTCATGATTTGATTTGTACAGAAGAAACACGACTAATGAGTAAATTAGATTTTGATCTTGTTGGCTCGGGTCCTGTGGGTGGAGCTCTGGCTCTTTGGAAGGCCAAGGCCCTCCTGTCCCCTTATGCCCCCAGTCTGGTCCTGGTGATGGCTCTGGGACCCGATGGAATAAGTCCCACTACTTGCTCCAAGAAGGACCCCGACTGCTCCAGACAGCTCTCTTCAACTCCAGCAGTCTTGAGCTAACCGCACACTCTTGGGCTTGGATGAGATGGAGCGAACTCTTTGGCCAGGGCTCTGACTGGTTTTAGTTGTTGTGCTGTCTCCCTGAGGAGGCGGGTGAGCCTTATAGCATAAACCCGGTACTTTTCTTCTGCTATTAAATGGAGGCACTCTGGTGACGCTTGGTCCCTCTGTTCCTTGCCCATTCCTGTTCTGGAAGCAAATTTCTTTCAGGAACTGCCCCACCCTGTGCAGAGGAGGTTGGGCTGTCTTCACAGACTTGACTTAAGCTCCTCCCAGCCCAGACACATGACACAGACCTGGCCAATCACAGAAGCCCTCTCCTGGGCCCCAGTGATTGGTCTAAGGATCAGCACGTGACCCATAGGCAGCATGCCCAGAGAGGCACTTTATTTAAACTGGAGTCTTTGAGCTAGAGTTTCTGGTGGCCTTCTGGTCCCTTAGTAGGAACACTTTAAAAAGTGAAATCAGAGCAGTGCCAGCATACAATCCCACTGCCAGAGAGTCTAGGAAATAAAGCCTTCATCCAGCGACTGATGAAAGCAGAGGCAGATACCCACAGACAACACTGAACTGAACTCCTGGAATCCAGTGTCAGAAAGAGAGAACTGATGGGCAAAGGAGTTAAGAGTGGGCTGGTTTAACCCACAGAAACAGTTGACCTGAACAAGGGGGGAACTCTTGGACTCCAGACTGATGGCTGGGTGGAAAGCATGGGACTGACCCAGACCCCCTGAATGTGGGTGACGGTGAGGAGGCCTAGGTAATCTATGGGGCCTTGGGTAGTATTTATCCCTGGCGTACAAATAGACTTTGAATGCTCATGCCACAACATGGGAGGCTCTCTCAGCCAGGACTCTGGGGGGGAGGGCCTAGGCCCTGCCCTGGATGAAATGACAGTCACTGGAGATCCACCATGGAGAGCCTCACCCTCCCTGGGGATCAGAGTAGAGATTCGGTGGGGGACTGGGGGACCTGGTGGGGAGGGCAGGGGAGGAGGGGAGGGAGAGGGAGCTGGGATTGACATGTGAAACAAGATTGTTTCTAACCTAAATTAATAATTATTATTTTAAAAAAAAGGAAAAAGTGACATTGAGGTCTCAGAACTGGGGCAGAAAAAGCAGAGTCTGGGGGCTGTGATCAAGCACTCAGAACCAGCAATGGCTGTCCTACGTCAACACGTTTTCACTTGGGGACTCGGTGGGTTTCAGTTGATTTTTCTCTTGTGCTGGGGTCAGAAGTTCTGGCTTCTATTGGCACATGGATATTCAAGAGGAAAGAGCAGACACTCTACAAGGGAGATTTGGAGACTAAAGTTTAATTGGCCATAGATAAAGCTTGTGGTAGTATTTATAGCATGTGGCACCCTGGGTACAGTTCCTAATACAAAAAGGGAAAAGGAGGGGTTGCGGGGAAAAAGAAAGAAAAATGATCTAAAAAACAAACCGTTGTGGCCACAATTCAGAGTCTTCCCAGGCTCCCTGTGTATCCTACCTGAGATGGCCCTCCATAGCGCTGGTGGCAGAGGGAAGAACTGAGGTGCTGAGGTGGGAGTGAGAATAAATGTCTCTGAGTGACACACAGCATCACTGCCATTGAGTGTGGGAGGAACAGGCAGAGCCTGGGAGGGTGGGCAGCAGGGGGCATGGATTCTGTTAGGTCTCAGAGAAACCCAGGATGAGTCTCAGTACCTGTGGCTCCTCCCAGATCTTCCCACCCTGCTCCTACCCTAAACCTGTCCCTCCCAAGGGTGGGCTTCTCTTCTCTCCCCCAAGCCTGATCCCTCAGCCATTTTGGCTTCATGTCCTCTTGGTGTCTGGGTTCCCAGGTGCTCTCTTTGCTCCGTCTTCTCTTCCTCTCTCTCAATACTATCTAGCCCTCTCCTCTCACAGCCATGCCCAATCTGGACTGTCCCAGATGCCTCTGGCCATGCTCTCCCTCTCCACAACAAACCTTCTCCTCAACCATACCTGGGAGCAGCATATCCTCATTTTTTTTTCATTTTTCATTTAGATTCCCTCCAGAGGACAGAGCTGGGCTGAGACACACTGAATCTTGTAACTGGTGTTTTTTTCCAGCCTGGTCCCACAGTCAATTAGCCCCAAATAAACACATGGATGATATACTAATGATAAAACTACTGGCCAATGGCTAGGGCTTCTAACTGGCTATCTCTCTCTTAATTATTACCCTGTAACTACTAATCTATGTATTTCCACATGGTGGCCTTATCTTACCAGAGAATGCCTGGTGCATTCTATCTTCCTGGTCTTTACATGGTGTCTCTCTTGCAACTTCCCTCTCTCTCCTTACTCCTTCCTCTCATAGCCCTGCCTGGCTACTGGTCAATTAGTGTTTTATGTTTACTGGTCAACCAATAAGAGAAACATATATACATATATTCATCCCCCCATCAAAGTCTCTTACTCTGGTTCTCTGGAAGGAGGTCCCAGCATTGCTGCTGTTTGTCTGATAGAGACTTCCGAGCTGTCTCCCTGCCCGCTGCACGATGTCCTCTCTACTCGGTTGTTCTGGTTCCCAAAACAACATAGAGAGGTTGGGTGGCAAGTTGGAGTTTCCAGGTCAGTAGAGAGGTGATGAGATTGGCCAACTTGACTGAGACACAGACATGTCCACAGATGTATGTCTACAAGAGGCAGCCACAATCACTGTGGTGCTCTCTATCCAAGGCCTTCTGCACCTTCCACAATTCATGACATTTTCTGGCTGTTTCTATGCAGCAGGCCCTGCTCTGGGGTTTTACCTTCAGCCTTCTGTGCCCTGTGTCTTTGTAGTGTCTGCCATGGCTCACTTGTCGATGGTGCTTAGTAAGGCAGAAGCTCCAGACAGGGTAGCTTCCTCTCATTCTGACAAGAGTTGGCAGCTATGGCAGTGGCTGGCTATAGAGTCTGTTCAGGTGAGCTTGCCCATTTCAGTCACTACAGTATGCCCACTACTTACTGAGCCCGTCTGTACCTTCACTTGTGGGGTGAAGACAGTAAGAAGCAGGTCTGGGTGGAGGCAGATAGACCCAGCATGGCTTCAGTAGAGGGCTGTATGTGTGTGTGTGTGTGTGTGTCTGTGTGTGTGTATGTCTGTGTGTGTGTATGTGTGTCTGTGTGTGTGTCTGTGTGTGTGTCAGTGTGTCTGTGTGTGTGTGTGTGTGTGGTGAGCTAGGCTTGCATCCATCCAGGAAGGGTCTACACATTTGTTCCATTCTATGTCTATGGCAGAAGAACCACAAGAAGACTTCACAGGTGTGCATGGATGGAGGCTGGCAATGAGTACCTTCACCTAGCGATCCTTTTGCCAAGAATTATGACAGTGGCAGCGTTGGCACTCCCAGTGGCTCCCATAAGCCACCTTCTGAGAGCCAGATACCATCGCCTCGTTTCACACAGAAAGGAAGTAAGGCAAACTGCTGAGGTAAGCACGGAGAACTCAAACCCAGGATGAGCAGTGTCCGAGTCTTGATGGCTCTGGGGATCTGTGTTTTTTGTGCCATCGTCTGCAAAGTGGGTCCCCTGCCCATGACCCTGGCTGACTTTCCAGTCTCATTCGATGTCACAGTAAAAGAGTGGGCATGGCAAAGATGCTCCCACACTTCACCTCCCCGCCCCCCACCCCCACCCCCCCCCCCAGCTTCAGGTAGGGAGGCTGGCTGGAGCCAGAGCTTGGCAGCCTCCCTCCTGAGCTATCCATACTGTCCCACTGCCCTGATTGTGGGGATGAATGTCAAACTTCAAAGGAGTCGGCAGTTCTGCAGTCCCCAGTCCTGAGAAAGCACCCAGTCCCAGAACAAAGGCCATTCCAAAGCACATCACCTGCTGGGCACTTAGCAAGGGGCTTAATGAAAGGAAATGGAGCTTGCTGGAGGGAGCTGGAGGGGTGAGCGAGAAAACCAGAACACTGAAGATGCCGCCATTTATAAAGCCAGACTGCGGCTAATATCCCAGCTGAATTCAAAACAGGACAAGTAATTGGAAATCTGAGAATGGTGAGTGGAGAGAATGGTGAGGCAGATGACAGAGGCTTGGCAGCTGTGGCAGACCCATGTCTGGGGCAGTGTGGTCCACACAAAAACTCACATGGAGTGTGCTGTGCGACTCAGTTTCTGGGCTGTCAGCCACAGGCTGACAATGAATGTAACACTAAAAATGTGCCACTTGGTTTTTCATAGGTACTATTTCATTTAATCACTGAACAAGTGAGCCAACCAATCATCTGCTAATATAGGTAGGTGTTCTCACCCCCATTTTACAAATGGAAACACTGAAACACTGGGGTTAAGCGATTTCCCTAGGACCTCTAGTTTAGAAATGGTTATTCTGGGATTAAGAACCAAGGTACCAGGTCTCCAAGTTTTCTACTCTGATATCCAGCTGAGGTGAGCCCAGCAGGGCTAAGATGGCCTCTACCCTGTCCCTGCATTCAAGGTTTCCCCTTGCTATACTTTTCTTTCCAGGGGAGTGGGCTTTCATTCCTGGCTGGGATATTTCAGCCAGATACTGCTACTTATTCAGCTGTGAACATCCATCCGGTACAGAGCAACAGAAGCAAACCCATTCCTGAGTATTGTGTCTATGTCCATGTCCATGTGCCAGACAGTAAGTGTAAGGATTCAGGCATTATGCTGGCCTGCCCCTGTCACCTGGCAGAATGCACTCAGGTAGTACCCTGGTCAGCCCAGGGTTCCATGGTTGCCTAGTTTGCAGACAGGTGCAAAGGACCCCTTTAAAAGAAAGACCCTGCCTACTTATACTCTCTCTTTCCTGATGTTCCCTGATGATTGGCAGACAGGACTTTTCCTGTCTCCCTCGTCTCTTCTATTCTCTCCGTCTCTGTGTCTCTCTACCTCTTTTCTCTTTCCTTTCCCTCCCTTCCCTTTCTAATAAAACTTCTCACTTAAGCTCTCTATCTGCCTGGCGTGTTTGTCCCCACAAGGTATTTTTTTACCACCTCCATTTTGTAGTGAGAGAAGACCAGCTTCAGAAAGAAAGGCTAGGTGGATTCTCCTTGGTTCCATAGTGGAGCCACAATTTGAACCTATGTCTTTTGGGTCAAAATGCAATTTTGATTAGATAACAGTTATTATCCAATACTTATTCTCAGAATCCCACATGTAGATCCTGGGAAGGTATTTTACCGGTAGTGATGATCCTGACTATTCCCTGCTTATATACCAGGATGGCATGGTCCCCAAAGATAGGCAGGCCCCAGGTGTGGGCCATGGAGTACCCCTTGTCAGATACTGACAGTCATAACCCTGGCACACCACTGTATTCCTGTAACGCCATCTTCTTCTCTTCCATCTCTCGTCTGTTTACTCCTACAGCTCTGAGGAATGGAGTGGTTTCCTTAAGGACCCTGTGAGGGGACTAGGGGTTCAGGAGAGAGAATCCACATTTATTCAAGGGGCAACACAGTTGAATGAAAATATATGACCATCTAAGTCAGACAGGCTTCTGGTGATTTATGAGCCTTAGTTTTCCTGTTAAATGGGTCCATAGATTCAGAGGAAAAAGTATAGAGAAGGCCAGTGCTGTAGAACTCACTAACATCACCACACCCTCTCTGAAGAGGGAATGAAGAGCAGAAGCAGGCCCTGCCCCAGCCTACCAGTTGAAGGAGATGCTGAAGGTGAACCCAGGTAGCTCAGACAGACACACAGGAAGCAGGTCTGGGATCTCCCTGCTCACGATGCTAAAGGCTGGACATGTCCATTGATACACATCTCAGGTATGAGCCAATGACAGTGAGATTGGCCAGGACAGTTTCATCTTCAGGTCACTAGGACAGTTTCATCTTCGGGTCACTAGCATGGAGGAATTCAAAGCCAGACAGCCATAGAAATAGCTTGGAGATCTGCCTCTCCCGTGATCCTGGCCCCCTGGCTCCTCTCAGGCCTAGAAAAGGACCCCTTTCAGGTATTTGTCCTGATCTGAAATGTGCTTGTGTTACATACACAGCATCACTGGCCAGGCCGCTGTGGCGTCTTGGGTGGGTGGGAGGTAGAGAAGGTGAGTACAGTAGCAGGGAGACACTGTAGGAGAGTGGACAGAGCCTGGCAGGAGGCTCTGAGGTCAGGTCACACCTTAGAGCTTTAATGGTCTACGTTAAGTCTCATAACTTTGTCCTCTGGAGAGTCCAGTGTGCCCAAAACCAGGATAGATAGCATGTGCTATTGTTCTATAGCATAAAGTCTTACGGTAGAGCTGGCCTGGAGCTATCAGCACGTGGCTGAATGTGAGGTTAGGACAAGATGTTGGCAGCTGGTTCTCTCAAACCTAAACATAAAGACTTCTGAAACCACAGACAGTCTCCAAGAAGCTGCAGAGACCCTAAGTCCGAGTCTCCTCTTGTGCAGGGATCTTCTGAGGCCAACATATAATGTCACATGTGTAGATATTTTTTTGCTTAGGTGACAAAAGTCAGATATAACTAATGACTTAGATCCCTGCCTCCTTCAGGCCTGATGCCCCCACCCCTACCCCATGTCACTTCCCTGTGTGTTGAGTGTTCTGGAGTGGCCGTGGACATGCCCTGATTTCTCAATCTAAACAAATACATATTTTTTTCTTGATTTCTATTTCAATTTTCTTTTTCTTAAAGAGGCCTCAAACACTATATATATTCACAGCTGCAAAATCTGGATCCACCCCAGAAGTAAATTAGATTGCAATTTATCATCCAGAGAGTCTTGGCGATCGTTACCCTGTATCTTGGAGTCACATTGGTGTATACAAATTGATCACTGGGTGATTCAGTACAGATTAGCTTCCTAATGTGCTGCTTTCATGTGTCTAAGCATTGTGCAAAGTTCTCGTGGCTCAGCTCTGATCCCTTATAAACGATGGTTCAAGGCTCTCTGTGTAGTTTGACCTTCATCGTCTTTCTCAGAAATGCAGTCTTTACTCCTTCCACCCCTAAATAAGGCCGTCTCCCTTGAGTCTCTTTAGCTTGCTCCCTTGCCTAGAGCATCTTTGCCCCTCTCGCCTCCCTTTTGGACTTGGCCAAACACGTTCTGTGTCTGTGAAGACAACGGTGGCTTTCATTCTTTGTTCTATTCATGCAGTGCCTCCCATTAATTGGTTTTCAGATGTTAAGAAAACCTTGTATCCAGGCAGTGGGGGTGCACGCCTTTAATCCCAGCACTCAAGAAGCAGAGGCAGGTGGATCTCTGTGAGTTCAAGGCCAGCCTGGTCTTACAGAGTGAGTTTCAGGACAGTCAGGGCTATACACAGAGAAACCCTGCCTTGAAAAACAAAGCAATAACAGCAACAACAACAACAAAAAAGGAAAACTATGCCTTGCTGAGATAAATCCCACTTGATCACGGTGTAATACTAATACTTGCTGAATCAAGTTTGCTGGTGTTCAAGCTTGGTTCTAGGTCCAGTAAGTAAAATAGGAGGGTGAGCACTTGAGGTCAGACCCCCCCAGAACCCGGGTAAAGCATGGCTTTAATCCGAGCCATCCTATAGCAAGATGGGAAATGAGACAGGAGAATTCCTGGAAGCTTCCAGTCAGTCAGCCAGGCAAATGCAAAGGTAAGCAAGGAGACTCTGCCTCAAACAAAGAGTGAGGTGAAGACTGACACCCAAGCTTATCCTCTGACCTCTACATCTTAATGTGGCTCGTGTGCACACTCACACTCACACTCACACTCTCTCTCTCACACACACACACACACACACACACACACAAAAATAACCATTCGCTGATATCTGTTGACGAGTTTTTACATTTGTGTTCACAAGCATATTGATCTGTTGTTTTCTTTGATCTTTGCTGCTTTTTTTTTCTTCAGGATAACCCTGGCCTGACAGAATGAGTCATAAATGTTCCTTTTTTCAATTTTTTTGAAGAACTTGTAAAGCATTGGTACTAATTATTTAATATGTAGCAGAATTTCACCAGTGAAGCTCTCTGGACCAGGGCATCTTTTGTGTATTGGGAAAAATTTGATTGGCGTATGTCATAGTCTTCCTTCTTAGCCTTCTGTAAGGTCAGTATTAATTTCCCTTCTCTCATTTATGAATTCAGTTATTTGAGTTGTTTCTCTTCTCTCCTTTTTTCCCTCCATATAATATTTTAATTGATCCTCTGGAGTTTCATGACATGTATCCCATCACAATCCCTTCCCAATCCTTCCATGTCCACCTGCTTTGTGACCTCCCCCTCAAAAGAAGCGAAAATAAAATTTAAAAAGAAAGTCTACTTTGTGTTACCTAATATACTTGCTGGAGCATGGTCAAATTCTTAGTGGTCTGCCCCTTAAATAGAACTGAGTCCTTCCCCTCCCCCACCTATGCCAGATGCCGTCAGTATGGAAAGCAACTCTTTGGAATCTCCATCAATTTTTTTTTTTTTTTGGTTTTTCTAGGAAGGTTTTCTCTGTAGCTCTGGAGGCTGTCCTGGCACTCACTCTGTAGACCAGGCTGGCCTCAAACTCACCCACCCTATGCCGTCCATGTCTGAATTCTGTGTGAGGAGCCTGGATGGGGGGTGCTGACTTCTGTCACTTGGTTGTGTGGTACTGAACTGAGAGGTGAACAGACAGCTTCTCCTCTCAAACTCTCAAACATGAGGAGATGAAAGGGCTGGCCTGGGATCTCACGCTCAGGCTTCGAGAGACTCACGGTCCACTAAGGCCCCATAAAGTAGGAAACCAAGGCCACCCCCTTACATGTTCAGTGTGGAGAACACTTAACTTCAAAAGGTCTTAGCTTAGGGAAAAGACAGACAGGATGCTATGGAAACACAGAGTTTGCTTTCCATCACCAGATGTCTGAGGAAACTGAGACCCAGCCCCCGCTGAGAAGTGGAAAAGGCCTGTGGGACTGCCACTTAAAGAAAGTGCCCCATTTAACACTGTGTTCTCAGAAGTCTCACCCAGCCATCTGAAGCTGCCAGTCAACTTCCCAGGAAAAGACAACACACACCCCCTCACACGCACACAACACACACACACAGACAATACACCCCACATCTCACACACACAGCACACACATAACACACACACACAAAATACACCCTCACATCATATATGCACACACACTACACACAAAACACACACACCCCACACACATACCTCCCCACACACAAATACACACACACCACATACACATACACAAAATACACCCTCACATCACACACACCACACACAAAATACACACCACACACACACACCTCCTTACACACAAAATACACACCACACACATACACATGCACACACACCACCAAACATACACAAAATACACACACACAGATACACATTCACATACACCCCTACCTCTGCACAAATGGCTTTGATTAGGCTTAGCTGTAGGTTCAAGAAAATTTAATCATCTTAACCTGTTTAGTCTTTTTCCTTGATGAAAATCACCAGTCAGATTCCAGTGAGAGCTGTGAGCCCTGAGCTGCTGTCAGCACCGTTGTTTATGTTAATACATTATAGGCATGAAATGGAGAGAAGTAGAATTAGAAGTCCTGGGTGAATTAGAGAATAAGGAACTGTGGCTGGCCTCTCAGGGGTCCATGGCTGGCCTCTCTGGCCAAGGGCAGGGTCTCTGACTCACTGCTTATTTATGGACTTCCTCTGCCTTCAAGAATCTTTCTTTAGTTTGCTTTCAGTAGTGAGACTTAACTTCTGCAGAACTGGGGACCTGGGGGGGGTCTGAGGACACCAGTGACCAGTTATGTGACCCCTATAAGCATCAGCTTCCACAGCTGAACTGGTGTCAGGGGCCAAAAGAGCAAAGGGGCCCCCCAGTACCTGGTACACAGCGAGTCTCCATGGAGACCATGTTATCCCTCCTGGTGATCCCTGGGAACTGGCAAATAATAATCACTATTGGTCGTGGAGTAGTCAAATGGGGACAGAGAAAAGGCTCTAAATTCAAAGCCTTGTCCCACTGCTGTGGTGAACTAAATAACTCTGAAGAAAGATGACTCTCTTGGAACTCACTTTCTCCTTGTCATCAATATCCACTCCCCTCTTTCCTCTGGACCAACCAAAGGGCCACATTTCTTAGCATCTGTGTGGCTAGGTCGTGGGGCTGTATTTGGCAGTTGAAGTCCAAGAGGGATGTAGATGGAATTTCAGGTGAATCTGGACGGGAGGGGAGGAAGTGAGAGAGTGAATACCACCATGTGCTGGGGTAAACACAGATGTCCATGGCATGGAGGACTACCAGCATCAGCAAGGAAAAAGCCACCCATGCCACATGGTAACATGTCTACTTCTCAAGAACATTGTGCCTAGAAAGAGAATCCAAGTGCAGAAGAACACTTACAAAATGATGGCATGTATAGAAAATTCTAGAACATGAAAGGTAGTCTGTAGTGACAGGATTGAAGATACTACCTGCAGAAGGGTGTGAGAGAAACTGAGGCATTGTTCTATATCTCAACTAAAGAATTGGTTACCAAGGTGTTTAGCTCAAACTTATCAAACTATACTCAAATATATACATTTAATTTTAGATAAATGCTGACCTCAGTAACTATTTTTAATTAAAAAGGAATTACTTTGTCCAGAGACGTGATGGTTGGAGCTGGAGCAGCCATTCTGGACATGTAGATGAGAACTAGGTATCAACAACTGCAGAGTAGTGTTACAGAGAGAGCCCAGGTCCTTGCAGACTGTGGGACAGCCTTTGGACTTCTTTTACACGAAACTTGGGTCTCACTGTGGTCACTGTTATCTTTTTCTGTGGCTGCAGTTGAAGTGTCATTAGGTAGGAAACCCCCAGAGGGTAACAGAAGGATTAAAAGAAAATGCTAGAATGTTCTTCTGATTGTGGTTTTCTACTACTCCCTCCCTCCACTGTGCTAATGAGCAAGCTGAGGGTGTGGAATGCCTAATTTCTCTTAGATTGGGGTGACCTAATGGGCAGAGGCAAGAAGAATCAGGCTTCTCCCCTATTCATCTGTTCTGTTCATGGCTTCCAGTCCCTGGCAGCCCCCAGCCTGCCTGACAGGAAGCTCCATCCCTGTCCTAGAGAGCAGGTTTCAGAGAGTTTTGATAAAACACACCTTTGAGATACAGTTGCCTGGCACCCACCCTCTCCATAACTGATGATGCTGAGGCTCAGATGTAGGCAAGGACCACTTGCAGTATGCAAGTTGCAGTAGACGGTGCAGGCATTCTGCATCAGGGCTCACCCAAGCCTCAGATTTTGCATAGCTCCAGCAGGAGGGTGGGAGTCACAAGGATAGCCATAAGGCTGAGTGGGGAGCAGGCTGCCTCATACTGAGTCAGAGCTTGCCTCCCCTTCAGTGTTACATTCTAATTAGCCTGCAGAAAAGGGCCAGCCCTTGGGACTGTGTGGTTTAAGTGTGAAATGTTCCCAGCAGGTTTGTCTGTTTGAAAACCTGGTCCCCAGCTTGTGGCTTTAGGAAATAGGGCCTTGCAAGAAGTGAATCCATGGGAGTTGGTAGGTTTGATATTTCAGCCCTATTTCCTATCTGATTTTCACTTCTAGACTGTGGATGTCATGAGTCTGGTCACCAAAGATTCTGCCACTATGCACCGCCATAATGGACTGGACTGTATCTCCTCAAACAGTAAGACAGAAACTACCCTTTCTTCACTTAACTTGCTTCTTGTCATGTATTTGGGTATACCAAGAAGAAAATGTGTGGAAGCAGAGGGGTCTGCTTCAAAGAGCCCAAATCAGGGTACTCCATCACTGAGACCAGGTGCACAGGGGAACCTGCACCTATGACAACACATACATGTATGTGGGTGTGTGTGAATATACATGAATATGTATATATTAATACTAGTATATACGTACCTCCAGTGTGTGCACACATAAAACCACACACATATATACAGGTAGGTGTAAAATGGTATTCATTACTGTTTGTTTCTGTGGCCAGATACTCAATAAGAAATTTAAGGGAGACTTCATCTTAAGAAAAATCAGAAGGGTATTTAAAGTTTGGATGAACTAAGCATTTGTGTCAGAGAACTCAGGTGGACATGAGGAAGGTCATAGAAATTCCACCCACCATGCGGAGGACGCAGACGGTTGGAGGCAAGAACCAAACTCCCTTAGGAACTTCCCAGTGGTGCCCAGTGTGGTCGCAGCACAGAGTGCTTCTCTGGAGCTGAGCATGGCCAGAGGCTGGACCACTTCAGGGAAGGTATCAGCAAGGCCTTGAAGAGGTGCTGGGGAGGAAGCCAGGGTGGCACTGGGCAAACCTGTGACTTGCTAGCCCATGGTGTTTGGGGTTGTCCAAGAGAAAGGGCAGGTGGGTCTAGAGTCACTCTTCACTGGGACAGAAGGGACAGAAGTGACCATGGGGACTTGGACAGAGAACAGGATGCAGGCATATCACCAGCAGTAATCATAGTGTCTCCAGAGGCTGAGGCAGCTAGAGGGAGAGGCAAGGCCTTTCTACCGAAGCCTAGAATTCCAGCTCCTGGATGATAGTGGAGGGAGGGGATGCAATCCTTTTAGGGTCAATAGAATTTGGTTGAGAAAGTCCTGTAGAGATTGTTATAATGTGACCCAAAGTCAGGCAACCATGAGGGGTCATGGGGTTCAGGAACAAAGCTAGGGTAATGAAAGGAACATACCATATTGTCCGCTGGGTCAGAGACTTTCCACTTTCCTCTGTAGTGTGGTTAGTTCTTCTCCATCAAGGCAGGGCCCCTCTCCACTGGGGCAGGGGGACCTAGCTCACACAAAGCCACAGCAGCTGGGCTGGGTCTGTGTTCCCATCTGCTTGACTCCAATGCTCATGGGTGTCCTTCTGTGTCTCCAATGCCCATGCGTGTCTGGAGTCTGCTGCCTGGTGACCCTGGGACAGCATGTCAACGTCACTGTCAGCAAACAGAGCCACAAACCCAGAGCAGCACCCTCTCCTTGCCAGTATACCCAGGTTGTCTAGCCCCAGCCCCAGCCCAGTGGCCTGGCTGCAGGATGGCAGAGATCATGAGACCACAGATGCCGGGGCCTCCTTCCTTCCCTGTGCTCCACTGAGCACCAGTTCAGGGGTACGTCTGAAGTCTGCTCTCAAACCAGACTCCGTGCGGACACACCAGAACGATTTGTCATCTAGAGAGCGGAAACCATGGTGGGACATCTTGACAAGCCCATCACGAACTATGAGGCAAGGCCTCGGCTTCTGGTGCAGACATCTCCAGCCAAGGGATCCCACCTCCAGATGCGGCACCCTCTAAAAATAGCAGGTGGAGTCATCTCTCTGGCTGATTGTTCGATGTGGTCCCTCTATGCCATCTGGAAGTGGGTCTCGTCAATGTACCAGGACATTGCCCAATTATCTGTAGGAAGGCTCTTTAATGAGGCCCCCACAACAGAGGGACAGCAGCTGTCTGCTTAACCCTGGAGGCTGCTCATTCTGGGGACATGACACTACAGCCTGGACCCTAAGCCTGGCCCAGGGAAGCTGCCTCCATGGAGTAGAGTCCTGGATATGGACAGGCAATGAGCACAGGCTGGTGGGTTCTGGTACTTGCTTTCTCCTTTGTTCTGGGGATGTAGGGGCAGAGTCTGGGAGGTCTTTCTTGCCAGCATCCTTGGCATCAGGACAGGAATGTGCATCCGCCTCTTCTCTGGGACACAAGCAGGCAGAGAAAGAAAAGAAGTGGCCAATGACCTAAGACCTTTTACCCTTGAACTTGAACATAGGGCTTGATGCTGAAGGAATAACCCACAGAGTGCCCACAGGACTCAGGGTGCAGACAAAGATAGCCCAGGCGCATTGTTCTGATTTAACCCTTTGCTCACAAGGGACTTCGATGCTTGGGTTCAGAGAAGGAAAATGATACACACACTACTACCCAGAAAACAGGAGGAAGCGCTAACCCTGGGGAGAAGGCTGGGGCCTGGCCCCAAAGCTCTCCCAGCTCATCTTTTCCAAGGCTCGTGTTTCCCACTGGAGCCCAGCAGTGGGTGCACTGGCCAGACCAAGGAGAGCTGTCCTAGGCACTGAGGGGCTCTTGAAATTGATAGCTTTGGGGAGCCCACTCCATCCCCGTTCCCTTTGGGAACCTTCCCATAACAACAGCATAGCAGCTGCGACCTGTCTGCTCAGCCTGGAGCAGCACCTGTGCCTGCTTGAGTCGCCTGCACAGGTTATGAGTGCTCCTTGCCGTCCAGGAGAGGGAGGACATCACAGCCAGCGTGGGGCTCCCTGTGCAGCTCTCCAGCTGCCCCTTTGCCCACAGTACGTTTCCATCCTTTCTCTACTGGAAAACTTGTATTCAACCTACAGAACCCAACCCAAATTCCATCTCCTCTGAGGAACCTTTCTCAACTCTCTGCTGTGCCCTCAGAGGCACTTACTAAAGACAAAAGTATACACACAAACACACATGCGTACGCACACACATGAACACACACACACAACTGTGTGTGGGACTTGCTTTCTTCTGTCAGGTCATTGCCTCCCTTCTAGATTATGAGCAAATGAATGATCATTTGACCAATATGATGTCGTATAATACTACTCTGAAAATGTTTGTTGGATGAGTATTTGGAAGACAAAGAAAGAAAAAAATCAGCAGTTGCAATGTCCTTCACCCATGTAACCAGGCCAGTCTTGAACTGAAGCCCAAGGAAGAGCTTCTGTTGGCAGGGCAATGACAAGAGCTAGGATGAGCTGGGACTAGAGCCACCTGGCCAAGAGATGCAACCCTGTAAGCTGCCAGCCTGGGCCTTTGGGGTGGAAGCAAGCAGCAAGCCTGTTCTCGGGGAATGTGCAGTCCGATGGCTCAGACGGGAGTGGGGCTGCAGGGCCACCAGGCAAAGGCTGGTGACATCCACTGTCTATTCTACTGAGAGGAGTGTGTGTGAGGAGTCTGTCCTCCTGAGAAGGGTAAAGGATGAGCTTCTTTGGGTTTCCTGAAAGGGAGGGTGTTGCTGTTGGAGCGGGGAGTAGGGACAATGACTGGGAGGCAGAACTGCAGCTGCAGGACCCTGTTGTTCAGGGACATTGCAGGGAATCAGTTGTATTGTCCCAGACAGTGGGAGAGGGTGCAGAGGTAAGCTGTGTGTGCACGCACACATGCACTTGTGTGTGAGGCAGAGGGACAACTCATGTAAAGCCCCGTGGCAAGCAGGTAAGGGCCAGTGAGGCTAGATGCCTGCCAGAGGGATGGGCAGATGGGTGGGTTTTAGCATCCTCAAGCAGGGAACCACTGTCTACAGTGTGATGGGAATTCTCACCAGGACATCAATGGTGGCTGTAACAACAGGAAGCTGTCTCCTTCAGTGACACTTAGAGCTAGGAAAGCCTCTATGTCTGGCTATCAGGCTCCGAGCTACCATGCAGGCATCTTTCCTTAGAGGAACTATTTCCTTCTAATGCTAGCATGCCTGGGAGGGCAGCCTATGAGGTTTCAGAACCCCACATGGGGCAGCAGAACTACCCCAGATAGAACTGAGCCAGCGAGAAAATCCTGGGAGTCCTGAAAAGAGGGTGTTGTTGCAGTCATCACCCCTGGGTCTCTGATCTTGCCTAAGGCATGGGTCGGCCTGACGCACTGTCTGGCCCACTTGTCAGCTCACAGGTGACTGGGCCTCACTGTGGCCATAGGCCGACCTCGATCTCTTGACTTCTGTTCCTATGGCCCCAAAGAAGGCTGTGGGAGTTTTAGAGGTTGATGTGGACCTCTCCATGAGGTAGAAAGTGAGGAGAGTAGCACCAGCATGTGGTGGGAAGCATTTCTGCTGGTGGATATGAAGAAGACT
This sequence comes from Mesocricetus auratus, assembly GCF_017639785.1. Classification (NCBI taxonomy): domain Eukaryota; kingdom Metazoa; phylum Chordata; class Mammalia; order Rodentia; family Cricetidae; genus Mesocricetus; species Mesocricetus auratus. The sequence goes on along the minus strand of NW_024429267.1, from coordinate 36,795,028 downwards.
GTTCCAGAAGGAACCAGAACCTTCCTGTAACAGTGCCTCTCTCATATAGACATGCGTCTGCAATGCAAAGTGCATAGTTAATGATCCCAGTTCCCATCTCTGTACATGTAAGCCCAGGGCACCTACATTCCAGGTGGGCACCATTCCAACTCAGGCACCTAAGCTAGCCCCTTCCCCAGCCCTGCTTTCCCCATCTGGAAATTGGAGCCATGGTGATGGCTCTTTGCTGCCTATCTTGGATGTGCTGCTCACATGCAGGCTTACTGCGTGGCCAGAGATCCAAGTGCCTCCGTGGACTGCCAAGGACAGTGTGGACACCGAGTCCTCACCATACTCAAGAGGCAGTAGAGCAGGTGGCCCTCGGGAATCACCAGGCTGCTATCCACAGATGCTGCTCTGTTGCTGCCTGACCCTGGAGGAAGGCAAGGAGGCCGGGAACTGATCCCAGCATGGCCACTCCTCGCGGTGACCTGTGTCCCTAACAATCTCACTTCCCTCTTTGTGACAGGGATCAGTCAACCTCCACCTTGAATGAGGACTCAGAGGTAGGTCAAGATCAGCAGACAGTGGCATCCGTTCAGCTTGGCCGCTTCCCTGCCTGCTCCTGAAGACACTAATAGGAAGGGTAGCCTGGGCTACAGTTGTGGCTCCAGCAATACAGCAGCCATGGCTCTTGCTCAGTGCAGGCAGTGGTACCTGTGCAGATTAGGATCCCCCTACACTCTTCTCTGCTGTCATCCATACTTCATCCATCATGGAAACATGAAGTGATATGATGATGTAGGGGACTGTGACAGAAGCAATCTAATTGCAACCTTTCTATGGAGATGTTGAAGGCGTCAGGACTCGCTGGAACCACTGGTCACATACATTGCCTGCCTTGGGCATCTGGTTGCCAGTTTGCTGAAGATTCCTCATCTGCTCTCTTGCTTCCTTCTCCTCCACAGCAGCCCCCCTCCCCAACCCCATTTTCTGGCCACGTTATTCATTGGTTTCTCTTTGACCCCCACTGCAAACCTGGCTGGCTCTGACAAGGCTTTGAAGTCAAGTGCCTGTGCCTCCCACTCAGGCTGGGCTGGGCTGGGCCCAGCTGGATGTGAGCTGTGCACAGGGCAGAGGTTGGGGCCCACATGGCTGGAGGCAGGGGCAAGAAGGCCCCCTCACCAGCTGTGGCGGGCAGGGAAGGCTAGGCACAGGTAGCACAGAGCCAGCGCCTCAGAGGAGGAATCAGACAGTGAATGTGCACCCCAGCTGGGCCTCAGGGCTCACCCAGGGCAAACCTAAGAGCCTCCAAGGGATACGAGGTGCAGTAAGTGAGTACCTACCACTTGAGTATGGACACTAGCTTCCCCGGGGGCTTGACTAGGGTCTGTGTGAACAGACTACACTGGGCCCTGCTTAAAAGTATCCAAGCTAGTGGGACTTGTGTCATCCAAAACCTGCATTTCTAACCCACCCCGAGTGATGCTGATGCTGCCTGGTTTCAGGACAAGGCTTCAGAACTACTGCCTTGAGCCCAGGCCTCCCCGTCCTCCATGGAAGAGCCAGGAAAACAGGCTGCTTGAAATTCATTGCATCAGCATTCACTGTCAGCCACAATGAGATTGAGCTTGTATTGTACCCCGGCCTTTTTGCCTTGATTTTCTTATTGGATCCTTACAGGGCTTTGTCAGTAGGATTATCATATCTATTGTACAGAGAGAAAAGCTGAGACTCACAGAATAAGGACCTCAAGTCGCCCATTGGCCAGCATCAAGATTATTTATTTGTTTTCTTGGGGGTACTGGGAATTGAACCTAGGGCTTTGCACATGCCAGACAAGTGCTCTATCACTGAGCATATCACCAGTCTGTTTGTAACTGTTTTAGATTTTTGAGACACCGTCTGCATGAGCTACATGGGCTGACACTGAACTCAGTCTGTAGCCCAGGCAAACTTAGAACTTGCCATCCTCCTGCTTCAGTCTCCCAAGTAGCAGGAATTACAGACCTGTGCCACCAGGCTTGACTCAGAATCAGAAGTTAAACCCACACAACCTGGCCCATGTGTCTGGGTATGGGCTTCAGTACCACATGGTCTCAGGATAGATGGGCAAATTGTGTGGGAATGGGGGGGGAGCGTTGTGACTGTGCCCACTGAGGCCAGCTTGGAGCAGGGGAAACTAAGGTGAAGAAAGTTAGGGAAGGCATATCACACATGACAATTCAGGCAGAGCTGCATTGTAGCCTGCTATCTATATAGCCTGGGGTTTCTGGTCTAGGCCAGCCCCTCCCCTCCCCATGTATCCCTGCCTCAGTGTGCCCCAGAGGGAGCATTCTCTGGGGGCTAGGGCTGAGTCTGCGTGTGTCAGAAGACCTCCAGCTGATAGTATCAGAGAACTTGAGTGTTGGCTAGCTCCTTTCAGTTTTTTCTTTTAAAGCTGTTTTGGAATCTCCTTAGCCTTTGTTTTGTAACTGAAAGAATCCCACCCCGTCCATCCATTTGGCCATGTAATTCCTAGAGTGAGTGTATCTCTATGTGTGCATCTGGTTATGCATAGGGACCTGTGGGTAACTGTCTTGGCAACCATGTGTGGCACACAGCTTGTGTGTCCAAGTGTGTGCTTAGGTGTGCAAAGATGTGGAAATGCACACATTGGGGTCTGAGTGCATGCTGTCTCGATCACTCAGCTTCCCAGATGGGCACTGACCTCTGACTGGGAACAGATGTGCCTTGCATGGTAGGCAGAGATCACAGCTGTGTGACCACCAGAAAGCGTCCGGTTCTGGGGCTCTGAGAGGAGCCTGGGGCAACTTCCCTTAGTAGAAGGACTCCTTTCCCTTGGCTGCCCCGGCCAGGAGGCTGCCTCTCTCAGCTCACACACAGCTGGGCCGTCAGCTGTGGGAGAGACAAACTGCCAAGCTGTTTACCAAGCTCTGTAAAACAGACTGCGAGGGGCTGCTGGCCGGGCTGGTGGGGACACAGTGCTTCACAGGTCTGACTTGGTGCTGACCTCACCCCTTGATCCTCTCTTCTGCTTCTATGCCCTTTCCATTCCATCCCCAGACTGGAGCTGCTGAGAAAAGAGAACCCCCTTCTCTGTGAATATGTGCACAGGGGTGGGAGGATAGGAAGGGTGTGGGAGGGTGGGGAGGGTCTAGATTTATCCTTTCTGTAGCTGTAGTCAATTAGAGACCCCCCCATGGCTACAGAAATATCAGAAGGTGCTGGCCTACCAGATCCTACCTTCTGTGCCAGATGTTTCATAGCCCAAGGCACACAATAGGCACTTTAAAATATTCATTTTTTAAAAAATATTTAATTTGTTATTGTATGTTATATGTGTATGTTCTGGGTGTGGATTTTTGATTATAGGCATGGTATCCCAGGAGGTTCACAGATGGTGCCAGATCCCCTGGAACTGGAGTTACAGATGTTGTGAGCCACTGGACATGGGTGCTGGGATCCAAACTGGGGTCCTCTTCAAGAGCAAGGCACAATCTTAACCACTGAGCCATCTCTCCAGCACCTTAAAATGTGTATTGATTCTTTAAGAAGAATGTGTACATGAAGGAGGAAGAGCTAGAGGCTCAGGAGTAGGGGGTGCTGGTGAAAGAAAAGGATAAAAAAATGGTCCAGGAAAGAAAATCAAGAGTGCAGCATGGAGCAGCCAGCAGCTGGGAGGGAGGGAGGGAGAGCATGGGGCAGGGAGGAGGAACCTGGACACTAGGAACTTCTGCCCAAGTTCCCCAGCTACAAAGACCTTGCCCTCCCCCTCACGCATACCACCGCCTTATGGATGCCAGCCCTTCCAAAGTCAGCCAATGCCAGAAGCTTTATCTTTACCGTCCCTGGGCGGCCAGTGGCTTGAGATGGCCAGTAGGAGCATCAGGTTTCCAAGTGGTCCCGGAGGTCTGGGTGCTTGGGGAAGGGTACTCAAAGGGGAACACCAGTTTGTTGCTTCTCCCACTTTTGACTCTAGAGAAATGCTGGCAGTGAGCCTTGAGGGGTAGAGGTGTGCAGGGGGAGGACCAGGAGGCCACCGCCATGTCATCCCATCATTATTACCATATGTCTGTGCCATGGGGTTCAGCCTGTCCATGCTGCAGCTAAAGAAACAGAGGCTTTTGGTAGTGGGTAGGAGGGGAGGGGAGGGACACATAGAGAAGGACTCGGGTATGAGCAGGAGGCTCTGGGAGGAGACAGAACTCCACCAGCTGGGATTTTGACCACAGTGGCTTTCACTATCCCTAAGATCTGGTTGCAGAGAATGCGCTGCCTTACATTCCTTGAGTTAGGAGAGATGCCTGGCTCTGTTGCCACGCCTGACAGCCTGTATTAGGAAGGCCTTGGGCCTCCTGTATGCAGCAGGGGAAATTAGAGCCAATCAAGTTGATTTCAAGGCCACTGCTCCTTCCCAGCAGTCTGTGACCATGCCTGTTAACCAGCCAGCAGCCTGCACTCTCGGCCTGATACCACAAGCAAATGGCCCTTAATGGGGACCAGACCTCCTCCCCGCCCTCCCACCTGCCTGCTCTGGGTCTTGGTGCCTGAATGTTAAACTCAGTACATTGACCCCAGAGCCCCTGCCTGGCTGGCCCAGGTGCCAGGACCTACAGGATCTGAGCCAAGGGTCAGAGTGGTGGGTGGGGCTGGTAAGGACCCTGCAGGTAGCCTCTATTCTGCAGGAAATGGTGCTGTTTTAGTTCTGAGGCGGGCCAATCAGGCCTCAGCTCACACAAGGTAATTACTTCTAGGTTATTTGAGTCCATTCACGGTCCACTAGAGTGCCCACAGATTCTCTACCCATCCTTTGCAGAGGGACCCCAGGGAATCTGTGTGCTGGAACTCTAGTGTCCTGTGGTAGAGACCCCCTGTTGGTTTCTCAGAACACATCTTCATTTCCGGGAGCCTGCCACCACCCTTTCACCAGCCGTGTCTCACCTGGGAGTCTGTGTCTAGACCAGAAGGTCTGGATTATAACCTGCTTTGGTAAGCCTGTCTCTCCAAAAATATTTACACTACAATTCATAACAGTAGCAAAATAGTTATGAAGTAGCAACAAAAACAGTTTTATGGTTGGGGTCACCACAGCATGAGGAACTGCATCTGAGGAGGGTCGAGAACCACTGCTCTAGACGCTGTACCTGCCCACCTGATTCCACCAGAAGGTTCTCAAAGCACACCTGGCTACTTTCCATTTCACCATCCCGTGGCCCCACACCTCGAGGGTAAGGGGTAAACTCCTGAGATGACAGGCTTGTGCTGTCCCTGAGGGCACACTTTCAGACTTCTCTTCTTCCACAAGCCAGACTGAGAATCTGATGAGACACCCACACGCCCTATGTTCAGAAGTCAAAGGGACACCAAAAACCTCAGCAGCCAAAATAGACACTCTACAGGAACATCTTAAAAATATCAAAATTAACGAGAAAAGGGGAGGGGCTAAGGGTATAGTTCAGTGCAGTAGAGAGCATGCCTAGTTGTGTGACTCTCTGGAATCCATTACCAATGCTGTGGAGAGGGAAGGAATCTGAAATGAACAAATGATCAACATTGTAATGAAGGTGTGGCCTGACAAGAGTATCTGAGAATGTATCACTCACCTCAGGCACCTCGCCTAGTGCTGGCTCTGTCTTTATATCTGCAAAGATAGACACCCAGGACCCTGCTTAGAACCCCTAGGCACCCCACCTAGTCTGGCTCTGTCTTTATATCTGTAAAGATAGATGCCCAGGACACTGCTTAGAACCCCTAGGCACCCCACCTAGTGCTGGCTCTGTCTTTATATGTAAAGATAGACGCCCAGGACACTGCTTAGAACCCCTAGGCACCTCACGGCCTTTATACGCTCCATCTTCTCCTTCTGGAACTGTCTCCCTTCTCTCATGCTTCCATCCCCCATGTCCAGCCTTTAGACTTCTTTCTCATAGTAGCTATAGAGGCTCCTCCTCTCCTCCCCAGGCTAGGTTAAGAGGCTTCTGGGTCCCTCCCATCACCCACCTGGCCTGTAACTGCCAGCTGCTGTGGGCCTCTGACTCGGCCATTCCTGTGTGGTGGATCATGAAAAGATTGTCCTCAATCGTCTCTGGTAGACAGAATGAATGCACAGAGCCATAGAGGAACTGCACAGCCAAGGGACACATCCCATCTCAACTGATACTTCAATCACAATGAACAAAGCTGTGCCAATCCCCAGATCCGGAGTGCTGCAGAATAAACGTGGCAACATTTTGGTCCAACAAAGAGATTGTAACAGCCTGAAAGTCTTGGCAGTAGAATTTGGTCTATACTTTTAAGAACCACTTTTATTTTTCATGATTAAAGCCCCGCCGCTCACTCTGAAAGATAACATAGGCAAAAGAAGGCAATGTGGATCACTCTTCTCCAAATAAGGCAAAATCTAACTTTCTTTTATTTTTAGCAGTGCATTTCCAACTTCAAGAAGGCACCAGTCCATGGTCCAGTCTTACACAGCCCCGTTAACTCCCAGAAGTCCATTGACAATGCATGAGGATACATGTGTCCCTGAAGAGTCAGAATGTCCCTTGGGGAAGGGGCCCCCAGGCAGCCTGAAGCTTGAGTAGCTGTCTCCATGGCAGCTCTCCAACCATTGTTGGGCTAGCCAATGAGAAAAGCCATCTCCCCTCACTCTCCGGGAGAAACTCAGGTTTGTCCTTTTCCAATGTTAGTCAATCTGACATGAAAACATCCAGACAGGCCACAAACATTAAAAAGTGGTCATCAGCTGGCTTCACAGGGACCCTGTGACAGATGAGCTTTCTGCTACGGAGGTTCAGGATGGAGAGACTTAAATCTCCCCTTTACATCCATGGCTTGGTTGTCTTCCTCCCCACAAACTGTGGCATGACTCACGTTAACCTCCGAGGCTGCTGGGACACAAGATTAGAAATCAAACACTGGGCTCTCCTCTGGGCATCCTGATGCTGCATCTGTAAAATGGGATAACATCAGGATGAGCTAATCCATGTGAGAGGCAGCCAGCCCACTGCCTTGCCATCTCTGTTTCCAATATGAATTTTATGGCTTCCAACATGGTGCCTCCTTCTAAGCTTTGACTGCAGCGGGCTCGTTTTTCTCAAATTCCTCCGGGCTTGGCTAAGAGCAATCTGTTTTTCCTACATTTGTCAAGTTGCCTGAAATCCCCAGTGCCCATTCATGTTCCTTCCAAGGGCTAGTGGAACGCCCCTTGCCGTCTTTCATCACACCCCCTCCGCACACGGGGTAAAAGTCCCATTTGAGTAGAAGCCCGGCCATCGATGCCCGTAAAATGAAGACTTTGGCGAGACTTGCCTGGGTCAGAGTGGGAATGAGGCCCAAAAGCAGTCCTGAGCATCTTTAACGATGTGTAGAAAGAGAGGGGCCTCTGCCCGCCTGGGCAGATGGACACAGCTGTTAACAGAGAAGCCCCTGATACTGCGACCAGCATGGAGAAACAATCCCCTCGATGCTTCCTAGTGGAGTCAAGAATTTTTTTTGTTGTTGATCGTGCCTTTGAACTAAGGTCATTTAAGTATACAACAGATGTTCCTCTGAGGGAAACAGACTTATAAAGTCAGGAACACAGAAGGGACCTAATGGTTCACTGGGGGTGGCGCATTAAGTTCATAGCAGTTCAGCTCCTCTCAATGTTAAACAAAACAATGACGCAATTTTATGCACAATAAAGACCTGTCAAAACAGTCATCCTGGGCAGTGGAGGTCCTTTCAGTCATCCTTTCTCTGAAGATAAACGGAGGGCACAGTGACGGACATGCTGGCTGCTGTGTTGAAGCACTCTGCTCCAGTCTTCCACCATGCTGGGGGAGGGTGAAGCAGGCGGACTACAAAGGCACACTCTCAGTGGCTTCCTTCCTGAGTGGGACATCTTGTCAATGGGCTGAGTTGGCGATCACCTGAGTGGTAAGGTTGACAGGGGACCTACTGCTTCATAAGCTCCTTCCAGCCAACGCTGTCACATACCGGATTCTGGTAGGAGAGCCTTGTCATTGAGACCATTTACCAAGTAGCTACTAAGTGTCAGGCACACCATAGCGGCAGGGGGGAGAAAGGGGGGATTAGCAGTGTCGTCTTTAGAGTCATCTCTACCCTGCTGGAGGAAGGCTCAAGACAAGTACACTTGAGTCCAGGGAGCTCAGGGAATCCTCACCCTGGCCTTCATCAGCCATGTGAACTCAGGCAAGTCATGTCACCACTCTGAGCCTAGCTTTCCCCATGTAGTGATCAGACTTATGGCACAGGTCACTAATGGGGCTGGAGGGAGATAAAGAATGCACAAAAATCCTCAGCATGGTTCTTGGCACAATGGCCATGTTTCTCTCAGAGGAAGAAGAGCACACCACCCCTGCCTTCAGAAAGCTTATTGTCCAGATGGGCAGGCAAGCTCCGGGCACACAGGCAAAGGGCTCTCCCTGGTCGTGAAAGTGCCACGGTAATGAAAAGCACAGACATTTAGGTGCTATGAAGTAAAGTGGAAAGTGGTCAGTTTGGGTGATCAAGGATAGGGGTTTGGAAGTATAGGTTTTTGGTGGAGCCGGCAGACCCCAGAAAGGGAAAAACAGCCGTTCAATTCAGGCAGAACTGAAGGAAAGTTCCTCCAGCACATTTGAGATCACCAGTGAGAGAGCCAATCTGGTTAAGCATGGGGTTCAGTAGGTTACGGTAAGAACTAACACTTTGGACACCAGGCTTAGCTTTCCCTGAAGGTGGAAGTAACTAATGCAACTCTTTGAAACAATGAACAAAAATAAAATAGGTGTTTTAAGATTTATTCAGTCAATGAATGGAGGAAACCTGGCACACTCCCCATTTTGTGCTCGTGGCAGATATTACTGGTCAATCTCTTCCTCAAGTCCAGTAGAGCATTTAGGAACTGTTGAACCCTTCTTTTCATGGAGTGAAAAAGGTAAACTCTGGTTATTGATGAGTGAGTATTGCTATGATTTTTACTCTAAGGCTAATAAGGAGGTAAAGCTCATTGTTAATGTTCTGTGGTCTTCCATCCACAGATTTTGGGGTGCCAGAACTTTCTTCACTTTCTAGCTGCTGTGTTCACCATCCAGAGCAGTCTCTGGTGCCCCCTGTTGGATTCCAGGTCTAAGTCTGACAGTTGCAGTCTGAGCCCGGCTTGTGGAGAGAGGAACTGGGACCTGGTGTGCCTGGCCATGCAGCCTCTGTGCCTGAGGTTCAGCAGAAAACGGTGATCTGTGGTTTGCCATCCGCACCCTCGCTGGCAGCCATGTACAGCTGGGATATCTGACTATTTGGGCAGGACCTTGGCAAGCCTGACCTGACTCTTAGAAGTGGGAGTTGGAACTTTCCTGAAATGACAGAGCCAGTTAAATCTTTCGGGGCTTTCTAAAGTCACTGAGGTGCCAGAAGTAGAAGGCAAGTCTGCCTCTCACTGGTGAAATTTCCTTTTTATCTGCACAGAGAGCCAGTTGTCACTCAGAGGTAGCAGCTCCCTGTGCCCACTGAACTCAACGCTCCCCTGCAGAAGTAGGCAGTGACCACCCTTCAGATAGCCAGAGTTCTCTGTCAGGACCTGACTTCATGTCCCCTGGCATTCTAGGAAGCTCCAGAGTAGAAGGGCAGCTCACTGCAGAAGGCTCTGCTATTGCCTGGAGGGAAGCCATGCAGCTGTCCTCCTAGGGGTGCCCAGAGCCATGCTCCACACTTGCTGATCCTTATCATCATACTGCACACTTGCTGACCCTCATCGTCATACTGCCCTCATTCGTCAAACCCTACCAAATGCTTTGGCTCTGTCACTCTCTCATCCATGGTCACTGTCATCACTCGCCTGGAAGACCATAGCAACCTGGCCTCCTCTTGCACCTGCCACCTTTCTGCCCAGGACCAAATAATCCATTTGAAAAGCAGATACTGAGCCAGTGCTGGTCCCATGCACACAACAAGCTTGAGGGACTGCCGCTTTCCTCGTCCCCATTTTATAGATAAGGGAACAGCGGAGGGCTGAGTAGTGTGCTTGAGGTGACGCTCCAATATGCAGCAGAGCCAGCATGAAAACCCAGCTTGTCAACATCCAAGAGGCCAGCCTCAAACCATGCTGGCCCCTCGCTCACCCCCTTGCTGTGTGCCAACTCTGTGCTGGCAGATCGCAGACTGCCCGCTGTATGAGGAGTAACAGTCTTGTAGGCTCTGCAGCATCTTCTCCGGTCCTGGCTCTGAGCTCTGAGGACTTTTCCCTCCTGCTCACTCTTCTCTGGTCAGCCCAGACAAGGGATGCTAGGGAAACATCATTTTAAATTTGAACTTCAGATCAGCAGCTAATACTTTTTTAAATATAAATATATCCTGTCTGAGACATACTTATGCTAGAGAAATATCCAGTGGCTATGTGAAATTTGACTTTTGTGTTTGCATATTGTGTGTGTGCAGGCTGTTGGGAGGTCTCACTAACAGGGGCTCTGTTTCTCCTCCTGGGTTGTGGCTGTAGTTTTTGCCTGCAGTGTTCTGTTCTGCTTGATGGCTCTTGCTTGTCCTTTGTGTTTGGCTAATGTGTCCCCTCCTCAGGAATTTCTTCCCTGACTCCCAAGCTAAACCAGGATCCCTGCTATTTTGCCTCAGAGCCTCCTCTACTTTACATAATTTGTGGCCACACATCATTCCCCACCCCTTGGTGATCCCCCCCCCCCCCCCGTGCCCGCAGCTGTTGACATGTTGCTAACTATCTCTGCTCTTGCCCTTACTGGTCCTTCTTTGTGGAAGGAGGCCTTCTCTCTATCTCCCCACACCCCATGCTCTGCCTTCTCGAATTCTCCTTTCAGTCCAGCAGATTCACTGTGGTCAATGATGCCAGGTCTGTCGGGGCTTGCTAGGGTGGGCCCTCAGAGCTGTCCTGCCCTCTAGAAGCTCGCAGTGCTGGAAGGTGGCATGAAGTAGAATGTATCTCTGTGTACGTAGGAAATCAGAACAGTAACCTGGCATCATTTGCAGGGGCGGTGCCCTCTTAGAAGACATGGGCTGCCCTCACCTTCAGCCCTAGAAGCACCAGGCCCTTTGCCCCTGGCCCTGGAGAGCTGTATACAAACCTGAGCCGTGGGGACTCTCAGAGCCTTTCTGCCTCTGGTGCTGCAAGAGCAGGGCCTCTGCTCGCTTCTCTCACTCCTGACTGTGTCCCAGCTCCTGGAATGCTTTGAGTTGCAAAGAACAGAAGCCATGACTCAGACCGCACCTTCTCCACAACGCAGGAAGCCAGTGGGATGGATCCAGCAGCTCAGTGTCTTGGGAGCCTAGGTCTCTCTGGCCCTCCCCTCTGTGTGATTGGCATGGGTGCCGGGTTTAGGATGGTTCCCGTGAGTGCTGGCAGTGGCACTTAACCTACGTGCTCCTCTGTTCTCACCCAGCATGGGTTTGCATGAGAATCAGCTTCCCTAACCACGACATCCAAGTCCTTGTGAGGAGGACAAGAGCTCACTCTGGACTGGGGATAGATGCCCGGGAAATCCCATCTTCTTACAGCTGAGGGCCAAGGCTGCCAAACACTCCATTGTACAACACTTAGCACCTCACTTTTACACAGCATGCTAGATCACAAGGAATAACCATCAGTTTCTGCTGATCAAGCACAAGCAATTTAACAAATATGTCCTAACGACTTAGCAACTGTTTGAAACATTGCACATAGATTAAAGGGAAAATCGTTATTTTTGTATTATTGTCAGCTAGCCACAGTTATTGATGGCATATGTGTGCCAGTTGGGCACTGAACAATTTCTCAGAGCTGAGAGTTGGCCTGGATACCCACTCCTATTTTCTCATTTACATGGATTCTTGTTTGGTAAATTGTTTTTTAATAACAGCGGCCACTAAAAACCTGACTTCTCAAAGTTAGCCTGTCATTAGTACTGAGTGTGGGCTGCCTTGAGCTGGCAGGTGTTGTGATTCTAACCTGTCACTGTGTTTCCTTGAAGAGGGAGCACGTCACTTAGTGCTCCTGGGAATCATCCGTAGTATGGGGTGGTGGTTGTGTTTGTGTGTGTGGCGGTCCATCATCTGGGAACCATGGTCTCGGTTGACTCTTGTGTCTCATGGAGCTGAGTGTGCAGGAAAGCAATAGAGACAAAGTGAAGCCCTGTCTGTGAACAGGAAAGAAGTGGGTGTTGGGTAGGGGCAGGATTGCTGTTGCCGGGATCACCGCTGATCGAATATTGCCTAGAAAGGAGAAACACCTCCACACCCAAATTCCAGTGTTTTCCTTGAGAACAGGGGAGAGGTTGCTGCAGAAACCTAGTGACTACTGTGTAGTCTCATCTACAGTGTGGATGGTCCAGCCTGTCGCCTCTTTAAAGCAAACTGGCCAGAGCCTCTGACGACATGTTTGGTTCCCTGTTACTTTGTTGATTTAGACTTTTTTTTCCAGCTGCTCTCACCCCACTGAATGAGACCTATGAAATGTGTCGCTGTGTCCATGCCCCTGTTGAAGGCATCCTGTCCAGGATTCAAGAATTCCTGTTATTCTGCACACAACTGGCTAGACACTGTGGGACTACCAGGAACCGGACAGCCTCTGACCTGTACCCTGTGTACCAGGAGCCAGACAGCCCCTAACTTACATCTTTTGTGCTAGAAACTAGATACCAGGCTTGAGCCTAGGTAGACGAGGAAGCCTGAGTCTGACATGGCTCTTCCTCTCCTTCCGTACCCAGAGAAAGGATCCCCTTCTGACTACCCCACTCCAGTGTGACCCTGCTCCTGGACCCCGGAATCTCCAGGAGGTATCTGCAGCCTGAGTCACTGAGGCCCTCACGAGACCCCATTGCAAGTCCCCGTTGGCTACTGCTCGGCCTTATCGGAGCTAGTGTCCTTGTTCCCCAGCCAACTGAGTTCAGACAATCTCTTTGAACAGATTGTGTTCCCAAGCCTCTGTGGCAGCCAGAGCTTTGATAACCACCTGGTGGAGCGGCCTTCAACTCTCCTCCTGCAGGGGCTGGCCTGAGAACTGTCTGCAGCTAATGAAAAGTAGGGCCCTACTTGGGCTGGACAGAGGTGGCACAAGGCTGCTTCGAGTGAGTTTGAACTTCTGTTTCTATGCTTTTAGAGCCCTTCAGCTCTGCTGATACAGGAACCAAAGCAAGCAAATGCTACAACATAAAACCTCCTGTGTAATATCTCCATAGTGCCAGGAACTGGGCTAAAAATATTTGGTATAACAATACATTTTTAGTGCATGGTCACTTGCTAAGTAACTTGGTTGCTTTTATTCCAATTTACAGATTAAATGATTAAGTCTTAGGGCAATCAAATAGCTTGCCTTATATCATGCTGCTAGCAGTGGCAAGGCTGGGACCTGGTCTAAAGCAAATGGTCATTATACCTGAGGACCCTGATACCTATGCTGATAGATTGCGGCTGGCCTGGCTGCCCGGGAACCTGCCAGTTTCTCTGCAGAACCCTTGGGGAATTTAAGGCCTGAGCTCACCTCTCTCCCTGAAGTCAGTAAGGTCAAGAATTTGTTCTTCCTACCTTCTGAAGGAGCCATTTCCAAAGATGTCATAAGTCATTTAAAATGTGAAGCTCACAAGTCCAGCTCTGGGGAATATGATGACCTCTTGTGGCCTCCACACACACCCTTATGTGTGGTGGTATGCAATCATATAGACACGTTCACATAAATCCAAATTTAAAATCAGGTCTTTATTTTATGGAGAAGGTGGCCTTTGGACTTGGGGTAAAGGGAGGCTTCTGATGGCTTGGAAACGCATGAATGGGTTCTAGGGCCAAGAGAGCTGGTAGCAAGCTCTGTGGTTGAAGGGCTCTTTCCTGGTAGTGCTGGGTGCCGTGTGCTGGATTCTTTGTTAAAAAAGCAACAGTGAGTTCAGTGGTCTGGGGGCGATTGGGCAACACAGATCAATGCCTCATGTTCCGTGTTCTACTCAGCAATGCCACTTCTGGGAATCTGCCTCCAAGCACTACTTTGAAATGCAAGCAGGGCCCTTTCCTGTCATGACTTCCAATACCACAAATCAGGCAAACAAGCATGAGCTAATGTCCGCCTCCCTGGCCCAGGGAAGATAGGCTTTTAATGATAACAACTGAAAAGAGAATCTAATAGCCTGAGAAAGACCTCGCTGATAATGTAAAGCCACATTCTCAGTGGGGCATGGGAGGGGCTATGTAGAGAACCTCCGAATCATAAATACGTTAGGACCTCATGAATGTAAGGAAATTAACTGGGAAATGGGTATGGGAGGCCGAAAGGCTTTTTTTCTGCAGCCTCTGGTGTTTGGGGAGGCATGGATTGCACTCTTCTGTGTAGTTGGAGAAAACAACCAGCCAGCCATAACAATAAGTGATGGGAAAGGATCTCAGGCTGGTGCCTCTCCAGACAGTAAGGGCAGGGCCAGCTCCCACAAGGCCCGGGCAGGGGAGGGCTCTGGGAATGTCAGGTGCCTATGCCCATGCACAGCCTCGGGGGCTAGAGCTCTGTGTTTTTGCTGGTGCTCCCTGGAGGAACAGTGTGTATATGCAGGTCGGGGCCCCCTTTCTCGGCTGGGTGCTTAGGTATACAGCTGGCGGAGCCTGCCTCACCCACTGCTTTGGCAAGTTCGGCCCTTTGTGTTTCCTAGTTGATTATTGGAAAGAAGAACCACCTCAGCAAGTGGGAGACCAGACAGCAAGGAACTTATACTTGCTTGGGCCTCTTCCCATGCCCTCTTTGAGCAGAGTAGCACTACCGCTACTTATGCAGGTGCTAAGGGTTTTGTGAGTGCAGGAGAAAGCCAGGCCCCACACCAGAGAAGATCTAACTTCAGATCCATGTTCAAGCACAGATGGCTTGCGGGTCTACAGGGACACTGATGGCTTGGCAGGGTCCAGACACTGGGCTTTGGTAGGCTTATCTAATCCAGGGCACAGCACCCTTGGAAACTCACTTATGCAGTGAAGGGTCCAAATGCCTTTTACCTGGGGCAGGACGTAATTGACCTGGTGAGTGACTAGAGCTGTATGTAGGATACGCACCTGTAATAATGGTAGTTCCTATTTGTTTAGCATTTGTCCCGCAGCAGTAGCTCCTATCTCAACAGCAACTCAAATGCTCACAGGGGTCGTAGGATGATCTCTGTTAGAGATGGCCTCTCTTAGATTGCTGGGCCCACCCTGCCTGGCCTGCCATGTTGGGGAGTCTGTGAACAGGACAGAGACCATGACTCTGGACTTGTGTAGACCTGAGCATAGCCTGGCCTTCCTCCATTCTTTTATTGTCTGCACTGGCTCACTCCCGAGTGGCTCACCCCACAGACCCAGGGGCAGGTTGTGCTTTCAGCCCCAGTGCCGTGCACATGACGGACACTCAGGCACTGCCCACGCTCTGCCACCTAGCTGCCCTGCTCTTCAGGCTGACTCACCCAGAGAACCGTCTCCGGCCTGCCGTGCTGCCTGTTGGCGGGGCTTTGCTCTCACACGTGCCAGCTGCACTATGCTTGGCATCTGTGTGGACACAGTGGATGCTTTCGGGTTGTTTGTCACTAGTTGTTTTGGTTTGAGATTTGTTTGTTAATTTTTTTAAATAAATTATCCTTAGTAAGGAAACTCAGAGTGGTTTTCTCTTTTTCTTTTTTCTTTCTTTCTTTCTTTTTTTTTTTTTTTTTTTTTTTTGGTTTTTTGAGACAGGGTTTCTCTGTATTGTTTTGGAGGCTGTCCTGGAACTAGCTCTTGTAGACCAGGCTGGCCTCGAACTCACAGAGATCTGCCTGCCTCTGCCTTCCAAGTGCTGGGATTATAGGCATGCGCCACCACTACCATCCCCGCAGATCAGTTTTCTTGTTGTTATTGTTGATGTTTGTCTTCCTGCCTGTTTTCAGTTACTGCTATGTGTTGAGTACTTGCTGTAGACTCTGATCCTTGCTAATGGAGCTATCTGATCATTCATGCCTTCCATGCCTCTTTAGAAAACAGTTTCTATGTCTTTGCTTCTGCGCCACCCATGTTCTAAGTGCAGTAGCTGAGGCTCAGGGAAGTTGGGCAGTTCCCTGAGGATTCCCAGTAGGAAGTGATGAGGGCTGTGGTGATTTATAGAGAAGGCTTCAGGCTGGAAGGACGGGCTCAGAAACACTGGCTGATGAGCTTGGGGTCTGCTAGATTTGAACCTGGTTCATTGTTATGTTCTTCAGACATTGACTGAAGACAGTGAGCACAAAACAGGAGTGACTGAGACTGGATTTGGAAGGATCACATTTTTCACATTGGCTTGAGCTTTACAGAGGAAATCCTACCAGACTCCGCAAGTGGCCACGCAGACCATTGAGACAGTGAGCTGTATAACATGGAAAGCTACTCCTCACACTTCCCACAGATCTGAAACCATTGTGCTTGGTTCTGGCAAGGACCTCCTTCTGAGTTGCAGATGACTGGCTTTTTGTCATATTCTCTCAAGAAGGGAGAGTATGAGATAGCTCTTTGGCCTCCCGTAACACGGCACTAATCCCTTCCACAAGGGCTCATCCTCATGACCTAATAACCTCATTGCCTTACCTCCAAATGCTATCACACTATTTGTTTGCAATGTACAATGTGTGGGGGGGAGGGGTTGATGATAATACACACTCAGTCCACTTAGGATACATTCAACACTCAGGTTGTTTTCCTCCTCCATTCAACCCATAGTGTTTTGGTGGACATTTATCATGTGTTTGGGCATGGAATAGCTGTGCCATGGAAGAGTGAAGGGAGGAAGGGGGAGGGGAGATGGAAGGAGCAGGAACAGGGGTGGTCTCACATGCATGGGGCTACCACCATCCAAGAGAGGCAGTGAGAGCAACACCGTTTTCCACACACTGGCTGAGGTGCTCACATAGGATCTCCAAGGAGGTGGCACCTGCGTTGGGTCTTGGAAGAACAGCAGGAGTTGAGGGGGCATGAAATAAGCAAGGCCACCCCAGGCAGCAAGCAGTAATGGGCATAACTACTAAAGGACAAGGTGGAACATGGTTCAAAAGGATGTGTGTCTTTGAATGTTTCAACTAACCTTGCTTGTTTGCAGTCCAAGTGTCTATATGCAAGAGGTAACATGTCATTGTAGGCAAGAGACCAACCACAGACGGGAGAGCCCTCCGTTCCGGTTCTCATTCAGCCGCTTCTCAGTGGTGCATCTTGGGACACAGTGTGTACACTCTCTGGGATCCCTTCTCCCGGCTGTTGATAGGCACAGTGTACACACTCTCAGTTCACTCAGCTGTTAAAAGGAGGAGTCTTACATGTCAGCTCTAGAGCAGCCCCCAGAGCCTCATATGTTAGGGGAGTGGTCCCCAGCTAGCAGCATTGTTGAGAAATGGTAGAAACTTAGGGACTGGGACCTCATTAGAGGAGGTCCATCGCTGGGACATGTCCTCAAAGGTTGTGTTTAGTCTCCATATACTTGCTCCGCTTTCTACAAGCAGATGGATTCCATCGCATGCTCCCCCATGATGTGTGCCTCTCCTCAGGCCTAGACATGATGGAGTCAGTTGTGCATAGACTGAAACTCTGATACCGTGGGTCAAAAATGCAAGGGTATCAATGGGGTCTATTGGGGTCTTCACTCCTTTTAAATGTTTTTTTCTCAGATACTTTGTCTTAGCAACAAAACCTAACACAGAGATGATAGCAGGTTCTATTGCTGTCACTGGAGGGATCAGGTGGGATGTAAAACTCTGACCTTCCAGTACCTGGCTTGTTTAGAAGATGCAGAGTCACAACTAAAGATCAATCCACAGTCAAAGTAATCAGTGTATTCACTCAGGAACTTTCTGGGAGAACCACCTCACAGCTCAGAGCCCCTCCACAGTACCTAACCTCTCTGGACTCTGTACTGTCCCCAAACCCTCTCTTACCCAAAGGCATCCCTGCTTGATTGGTCCCTGCTGGCCAGCTGCCTAGATCAATCTAGCATGTTGAAAAAGCATGTGGCTCTTCCTGCATTCAGAAGCTTTGATCTGTTGGACGAGCGCCCTCTCCATACTCTTGCTGCACCCTTCGGAAAGGCCTCTGAATTCTGTTATTACCTAGAGAGCTGAGAAGGCTTTGGAAAAATTGTTAGGAATGAGAGCTCAAGAATACTCATGAAAGTAGCACTTTTCCTTCTAAAAAATTTAAATATCTGAAGATGGTTATTTACATCTTGAAAATCTTTCAAAAGAATATTTTTCTTGTGTTTAGTTCCACAAGTGGGATGCTGGAACCATGTCTGGGTTGTGAGGAGACTGCCATCATGCTCACTGTGGCAGCCCCCTAGCTCAGATGCCACTGCAAATGTCACAGGGACTCTGGAACACCATGACTCTGGAAGGGATTTCCTGGGTCTTTGATCTCCAGAGAAGAAAATGGGTGCTCTGGTGGAGTTGACTGGAGTCTTAACTTGAGAAGAATTGTCTGAAGTCAGTGGAGAGATGGGCAGGGCAAAGCAGGAGTCATCCATCCACCCATCCACCCATCCACCCATCCACCCACCCACCCACCCACCCACCCATCCATCCATCCATCCATCCATCCATCCATCCATCCATCCATCCATCCATCAATCCATCTGCCAGTCCTTCACTAGGCATCTGCTAGTAACAGATTATGGCAGACTGTATTTTTTAAACACAGCCTCTTCTCCACATTCATTCAAGTCCATATAATTCCCTTGCAGTGTGAATGTCTCACCTTTCACATAGAAATGGAGACCCACCCACACTCCTTTTGAATACCTGGATGACTGTGAGAGACTGGCATAATATGGCAGAAGTTATATGACTTTTGACTTCAAGTCACTAAAATGACATGGACTCTCTCTGTGTGTTATGCTGTCTCCCTCTCTCATGCTTCCTTCCTGCCTCTCTCCCCTCCTCTGTCCACAGATACCACATTAGGAGGCTGCTCACACAGAGAGACCCAGCTAGCCCCTCAGTCAGTGAACAGTGTGGGTTATTGAACTTTGTACATGGTCCGTCAGATGGTTCTGGACCCTTGCTGAGGCCCTGGCACTGTAGACAAGATGTCCCTGCTGTGTTAGACTCCTGACCTTGGAACCCTTGCTGATGAGAAATGAGTTGTTTTGAGTCACTTTGTTTTGGGATAATTTGTTACACGGCTATTGGTAGCAAATACAAAAGTCCTATGAGGAAGCTGGGCCCACAAGGAGGAAGAACTGTTGGGGTCTCTGGGGGAAATTTCCAGGTAACAGGCAGAAGTTGGATTGCTTGGTACAGCTGCCACTGACAGACAGGCTGAGGAAGTGTGCCTTATGTCCCTAAGGTGGGACCTCAGAAAAGCTGAATGAAAGAGGTGAGAGTTATCATGTCTAAAAGGGAAAGAAAAGCCAGCTGGGGAAGGGAATGGTGAGAGATGGGCAAAATATGAGGAGAGGACACTCCAGAACCTAGACCCGAGGCAGTCCTGGGAAATGACCGAGCAGGCAATTGCTACCCAGGCTTTCTTATCATGCAAATCACACGAGTCTCTAAGAGATGAGCATCCTTATGTTGGCAAAGCTCCTTTCCCAGGACAAAATGCAATTCAGACCACAGCCTCTCAAACTCTGTCCCAGGCTAGCTAGCCTCAGGCTCTAGCAAACTGGCTGGTGAGGTGTGGCAAGGAACCTCCTCCTAACACACACCGCCTTCTCCTTAGAAGCAGGGACTCTGCTCGTGTGTGAAGCCCAGGGTGGGCAAGTCTGGGGATCCTGATGGGGCTGTTCTCCAGTGAGGGGGATGTTAACATGAATCACAGCAGCCTCCATGCTGTAAGCTGATGTTGTCATGCTGGGTCAGCACCGCCGAGCTCTGACTCCCTCCAGATGTTCCCCCAGATGCTGCTGGTAGCTCAGCCTTGCTGTGCGAACTGCCCTCCCTGAACAGCTCCTCCATGCTGGCCAGGTTCCTTCTCAGGCCTAGAGTGGCTTCATGCTATTTCCACCAACCTCTCCTCCAGAAAGCCCTCCATAAACCCTTGGGCTCCTTAGGATTCCATACTCCATGTACCTCTGTCACAGCCCTGGTACAGGGTGCGACCTGTCTCCTGACTGTGTGTCTGGACAGGTGTGTGTGTGGTGGCGGGCGGGTTCCAAGAGACTATGGGATATGCCTTCCAAGGCCCAGCCCATCACAGACCCTCTTTAAAACCAGGTTTTTGGTGAAGAGGCCAGGATAATGGTCCTGTATCTGTCACTAGAATGGTGAGGACAAGTCCTGGATCTGACCTGTCCTCACATGCTCTCCAGTGGTCATTACAGGCCTTTTGTGTCAGCTCCCATTGATACCAACTAGTGAATAGAGCACCTCTGTGTCCTCTGGTCCTGGGCTTTAAGTGTCTCTTGTCAGGTCACTGAGAACTTGTGTCAGTTAGCAATCTAGATATGCATGTTGAGTTGAACTGAGTAAGATTCTGGGCTAAGGTCATGTGATTTTAGTGAGCTTGGCATCACCTTATGCCTGATCAATTTTGGCCTGGAGATCAGTTTCTCTCTCTCTCTCTCTCTCTCTCTCTCTCTCTCTCTCTCTCCCCCTCTCTCTCTCTATCTCTCTCTCTCTCTCTCTCTCGTGTGTGTGTGTGTGTGTGTGTGTGTGTGTGTGTGTGTGTGTGTGATCCCACATATGCCTTGCACAACACTGTATGCTATGTGCTACATGTTAATGTGAGAAGGCCCCCTCTGAGCTAAGAGCTGGGCACTGTGTCTTCCTGAAGCCTTTCACCTGATGGGCCCCAGAACAGCCAGTTGGGCTCAACAGGACTCTCCACAACCTTTTTTAGGAAGCCCCGAGTCATGGCACAGTCACAGCCTATGACACTGACCACCCTGCAGCCCCCTGCCTGGGTGGTGTGCACACAGACGGGGCCAGCATTTCTCCAGCCTGTCTGCTGCTTTAAGGAACAGATTGTAATTCCTGCATGGGCTGCATCTGCAACCAACTTGAGAGAAATAATTGTTGAGGGAGTTGAAAGAAAAAAAAAAACATTGTAGTGAGGAACTTCAATCCAGCCATCCATCCGTGTCATTGAATTAGGCTAATCTAAATCCTCAGAGTCTAATTTAGCAGCCTCCAGGCAACCTCTCTATGCCTCTCTGGAGTTCCTATTGTAAAATCCTAGGCAGACATGCTCTTTGGCAGCAGTGGGAAGTAATGGCCTAGCAAACTGAGGACGCAAGGCCCTCGAGGGACACCAGCTGCTCTTCAGGGACCTGTGCAGGAGGAAGCCTGAGCGGTGCCTGTCCTTGCATTGCCGCCGCCTTTGCGTGAACTGTCCTTCCGCGCCCGGCCTCTCTGCTTTACCCAGACCTCCAGTTATTTCAGTCACCAAGAGCGCTGAGGAGGAAAAGAATCCTCAGAAGGAAGAGCTGACACCTGAACCCTGCAAAGTTGTTCTAATGCTTCTCATCGTGAGTCGCGGCACGTGACTTTGCTGGAGCCTTGGTTTCAAACACAGGACTCATTGACACTGACCCATGGTTGGCTGGGAGAGGTACCAGCCGAGCCTGCGCAGTAGCCCTTACTTCGTGGCTACCTCTGTGCTCACGGCTTCATCAGCTCGCTGAGACCCTTGCTGACTCAACTTGCTGATCCCCCTCCTCCCTTACACATTTCTTTCCCTAGACTCCTCCCTCATTCCGTCTGAGAGTCACTCATCCATCCATTGCCTCCCTCCCACCTTCCTTCCTTCTATTCTGTGCTTCATAGGCCGTTCAGAGGACTGAGAACTCAGGGAGCACCCATAGCTAGACCACGCCCCCACTTTCCCATGCCTCTCTTCTTGCCTTTGCCTCCTACTGCCCCTTTGGTGACATCATCTCCTCTCTGCATCCTCCACAGGGCATAAGAGCTGGCAGTGGCTAGTGGAGAGGCCTTGGCCGCGGGGCACTTGGGAGAGGGAAAGGTGCTGAACTGACCTGATAAATGAACTAGTGGAGATGTGTGGCCTGGCTCCCCCACCCCTTTGATCAAAAGCCTCTGAACCCCTGATGACATCCCGTGCCGTCTTCCTCTATTAATCAGAAAAGCCTTGACAGATGTAAGCAATTTGTCTTTGGAGAGGACTGAAGGGGGGGGTGGGAGTGGAGCTCAGCCATCGGGACAGAGAAGATGCTGAGGGGAAGGCTTGAGATGGGGCTGAATACATGCATACTAAGAAGGCAGGAGCAGGAGGGACCAGGCGGATCAGAAAGGGAAGCGTTTTCATTTCAAAGCATACTTCCTCCTTGATTGAATGGCCCCCCAACTACTACCACCAAACCAAAATGCAGGAATGAGGCTGAGATCCAGGGGTTAATCCTACCCAGGCCCCTGTGGGGCTCAGAAGCATGACTCGTGGGCTCAGTGTTGAGGTTCAGGGTGGTATTCTCATTCTTAGAACCCCTGTGATGTTGCCGGGAGCTCCTGCCCTTGCTGGTTGATGCTGGTGATATATATACAGCTTGTAAGCACTACACGCTCTTAATGAATCTGCCATGTGTGCAGAGGCCAGGAACTGGGCACTGGGAATCCAGAGGAGAAGCTACATCAGCTCAGCAAACGTCTATAGGCTGGATATAGACCCCAGTCTGCAGGCTGGCTTCTGAAATCCCATATAAAGTCATGTAGCAACAAGGTTTGTAGACAAGAGAAGACCAAAAATAATGTAAAATTAAAAGCTCAGTGAATTGGGTGTTTCTGGGAGTGCTCACCTATATTGCATCGTGTGACTTCACTGCAGCCTTGGTTGCAGACACACTGTGTGTTCTCTTTGAACTGCTCATGCCACTTTACCATGACATGCCCGTGAGTACTGCCTGAAAGAGCCCGACTAAGATTCGAGAGTACTGTGTGTTATGAATGATGGTGTCTTATTTCACATGTAAAGTTTCTGCTTTCATAGAACTATAGTGATTTAATTACTGAAATTGACTTTTATATATGTATATGTGTATGTGTGAATACAGATGCATGTGAGTTCATGTGCAGGTGCATGTGAGTGTATGTGCAAGTGCATGTGAGTTCATGTGCCGGTACATGTGAATGTGTGTGCAGGTACAGGCAAGTGTGTATACAGGTGCATGTGGGTACATGTGCAGGTACATGTGGGTATGTATATAGGTGCATGTGGGCACATGTGCAGGTACATGTGGGTATGTATACACATGCATGTACACACACATGTAGATACATGTGCAGGCCAGAAGACAACTTCAGGTGTCATCCTCAGAAATGCCATCCACCTCCTTTTGAGACAGGATGTAGACAGAGTTTTCCTGTCCCAGCAGCTGCTTCCCAAATAACCACAAGACAGTCTTAATATTATTTATAAATGCTTGGTTGATAGCTCAGGCTTATTACCAACTAGCTGTTACAACTTAAATTAACCCATTTATATTAACCTCTGTGTTTGGCTGCCCCTATCCTTGCTGCCTGGTTACTTCCCAGTCAGCTCTTTATTAACCAGTGAGAATAATATGTATTCACAGTATACAGAGGGCTATTCCACAGCAACAGGGTCCATCCATTGGCCTGTAAGGCCCAGTCAAGTTAAACTGACTGGCCAGCAAGTCCCAGGGATTCTCCTGTCCCCATCTTTCCAGTGCTGGGATTGTGGGACCTGCTACTGCATTTGGCCTTAATGTGTATTCTAGGTACCTTGCCCGGACTCTGAACTTCTCAAGGTAAACACTTTAGCAATGGGGCTCTCTCTCCAGCCTAGAAAAAAAACTTAATAGTTTCTTACCCTCATTTTTCAATACTGAAGTATCAAATTGGTATACCTTTGGATTGAACTGCACACTTTTACAAATTGCTATTTGAGGTTCTGAGTTAAGTTTCATATTATTCAATGAAATTTTGGCCTGAGATGAGGACAGACTTCCTAACAATTAAGAAGTGGGCCTAAACATACTTCTACCATTCTGTACTATTTATTTATGCAAAACGGTGTTCTCAGCATTGATGATTACAATATCAAATTATCATCATCAGCCACCTCTGAGAAACTTTCAAGATGCTGTCTGTCCTGCAGTATCAGTATCCAACCAAACTGCATTACAGTTTAGTCCTTATGGCTACCAGAGGGGACACCCACTGGCTCTTGCAGGATGAGCAGATGACAAGGCCCTTCTCTCACCGGCCTATTTGGAAGATTCTTGCTCATCCTGAGGATGCAGTTTTGGCTTCCTCCCCCATCCCCCTCTTTCCCTTGCTAACTTTTGAGTTAAAGAGCTGTGTCTGGCTCTGGTCTGTGTCCAGGCCAGAGAGCTTGGTACAGAGTGGCTGCGTGTGAGTGGGATGGTGGTATCAGCTGAGACAATGGTGTGTGTAATACTATGGAGGCCAGCACGAGACAGCCTGGGTGACAATCTGTGTCAATGAGGCTACATCTAAGCAACACAGAAATTGAAAACAAAACTGATTTTTTTTTAAATCTTTGTTCCACACTTGGGTATCTGACTCTAAACAAATACAGTCTGGAGATCTGTCTGCAGCCAAGTATCATGTAATCTCCACCAAGTGGCTTGGGAGCGGAGGAGTGCTCCATGAATCTACTTAGATGCTTCAAACCTAACCTTTAAAACTCACTCTTGCAAGTGTCTGAGACTCTAGCCACGGCCAATGTTTTGATCATTCGCCTCCTTTGCCTTCCAATAAACACCTAACACACTTTGCCAAGCTTTCTTGTGGGCGGGATTTACAGATCTGTGACTCACCCGGGTGAGCCAAGGAACATGAAAAGATGTCGCTGGGGAGAAATATGCAGGAAAGGATGGGAGAGGTCAGCGCCTCCACCAGGCAGAACAGACTCCCACAGCTTTTCCTAATAAACAAGTTTCCAGGACCCTTTGAATTCTTCCGGAGAGGAGACGAGCATCCGCATCCACAGCGAGGGGAGGGAGGAAGGTTAGGGACAGCGACCACATGGTCCTGGTTGTTATATGGGAGGGAATGGGTCTGGCAAGACACAGAGCTGGGGCATGACTGGCACCAGGGTCATGGCTGCTGACAGCCATCGTAGGTCACCTGCCCTTTGCCAGAATCTGGCTTAGGCCCATGTCATAAAGCTCTGAGAGACCAGTGGCTATGTCTCAGGTGGTCAATAAGTAAGAATGGAAACTGGAACTGTGCTTCCTAAGCCCCAGTCTGTCCAGGCTCTGCTGTGATTTGGGCAGGTCCTGGACTGTTCAACACAGCTGCGACCTAGGGCCTGGACTGCGTAGAGCAGTGCTATGGTAACAGAAAGGATGTTTTTCTGAGGCCAAGGACCTCCAGCTAGTTTGGAATGTGAGGGTTTTCCATGGGATTTGCCCCAGTCTGTGTTCATCATTTTGTACATATGATCTGAATTAACTCTCTCAACCTGTGTAAAGGTGAGTTCTGTTGTCTTTGTTTTCAAAATGATACTGTGGAGACTCAAGAAGGTTATAGAACTTGCCAGAAATCACATAGATTGTGGCAGCCTGCACCATGTAGTTGATCTTAACTTCCCAGGTGAGAGGGGACTGACCTCTCCGTCCTCTGGTGCCATGTAAGTCTACTTTTCCCTGTTTACTCAAGGTATTTTGGTATGCTCAAAACTCAACACATTGCTTCTGAAGCTCAAATGTATCTGAGTGTGCATGTGGTTATCTGTAGCTATGTGCACATAGGAATGTGTGAGCTGGGTTTGTGAGTGTGTGGGTGTGTGAGCATGTTGGAGGAGGTGAGGGTATAAGTAGATGAGCTAGCAAGATTTGGGGCGGGGTGGGGGTGGGGGGAGTCCTCTGACTACCCCACAAAGAACTACAACCACAAGCAGGCACAGCAGGGTGACACCGAGACTGGATAGCCTGGGATGACTGAAGCCCTGCATGGAAGACACATCCCCTGTCCCCAGCCCCCACAATGGACTTGGTGTAATGGCTGCTGGGAAGCCTTCGACAAACTTGTAGGAACCGCCTAAACTGATGAGCTTTGAAGTGATAGATATTGCCATTTACTGAGTGGTTTCAATGTACCAAGTGCTCTGCAGACATGAGCACATGCAGCCCTCAGACCACTGCAAGGACAGGCTGTGATTCTCACGCGTTGAATGAGGAGCATGGCTCGGAGAGTTTATGGAGCTCGCCAGTGCCATCCAGCAGATTGATGAATATGGCAACCATGAATCAGGATAAGCTGGTTTTGCTTTTCAGTTCCCAGGCTAAGACCTTTTGGAGGTGCACAGTCAGCAACTTGAAGCCCAAGGGATGAATTTGGCAACAAAGGATCAGCTTGGCAGGAAACTCAGTCAGAAAACAGGTCTATTGAGATGGAGAAGACAAGGGAAGGAAAGACCATTGCAGTCCACTGATAAGACAGCAGGGAGTGCTGTTCATGGCTTCCCGTGGAGTGTCAAACAGCTAGAAGACAGCTGGGACCTGGTGGGTACATCTTTGTAACAGCTAAGAGGGTACCTGAAGAGCCTGCAGATGTCCATCTAACTGGGAGACTATGTACAAACGCCTCTCAGCATATATCCCAACACCAGGACCTAGTGAAGAACAGGTACAGTCCAGAAGACTGCCAGCCTGGGAATCCCATCAGAGGACAGAGGAGAAAATGAAATCCTATCACCCAGATTCCCCACTGTCCCTCTGGAATTCTAAGAGACACACAGGTAAGCTGGAAGGTGGGTCTGATTTCGGGGCTTATTATTATTTCCATGAAAGTAGATGAACTTTCTCAGCAGAGAACAGCCTCCAACATGATGCCATTAGAGAAGATAGCGTCACGGCTGGACCAAGAGACCATGATCCCAGTGACCATCTCCTGTCCCCTACGGGAGTCTGGAGCTGTTCACGAGTCCTACTAAACAGCTTGAGAAGTGGGAGGCAGAGCTGTGGGGCTGCAACCATGAGGGTAGAGATGGTCTCACAGAACTGGGGAGACTGAGCAGAGCCAGTTGGTGAGCATGGATAAGGCAGAGGATTCCTGAGGAAGGATGAGCCAAGACAGTCCAGGGGTCCCCGAGGGCCCAGGTTCTCAGACTCAAATGTGAGAAGAAGGTAAGAAGGACAAGAAAACAGCCAGGCTTCTGTCTCACTTTTCTCAAGCCTCTCTTTTCACCAAAGGAGACCATCACCTTGTCTCAACTCATCATCTACCTGTCGTCTCTAAGGACCATTGCTGTAAACACCCAAGACAGACGTTAAAGACATTCCTCCCTGCTTCTCCCTTCAGGTAGGGGTGCTCTAGTCATGCCCCTTGTCTTCTCATTAAAACCCCAGCACACCTGCCAAGGCCAACCAGGAGAGAATGAAGAGAAGGTGGTGGCTTCTCCAAGCTTAGCTGCTATGGCCATAGGGCAGGAACGTGGGACAGTTGCCTAAGGAACAGACTAAGGCGTGCCAATCAGAGCCTCAGAGATACTCTGAGATAGTCTTTGCCATGTTAGCAAGTAAGTAAGAGATATTTAGACAGTCTGATTATGTAGCAGGAAGACGAATCCAAAGCCAGTTTAATGACACAAAGTCGCCATCAAGAATCAGTTATCTTACTCTTCATGGTAGCATTATGGGACCCATGCTACAATATGGCAACCACAATGGAAGCCATCACATTCCCATATAGCTGTGTTCAAGTCTGCATCATGTGCCTTGGTTTTCTGAGAAGAACATTTCTCCCAAAAGGTTAGCTAGGACTACAGTCCCTAAAATCAAGACATCAATCATGGAGCCAGGGAAAAAATTAGGATGACTTCCTGTCAGGAAACCAACAGTGTCTGTTAACGGGTTAAGTGAGACAAGACGGAGAACGGACGCCAGAGCAAGGAGCTTCATGTGACAGAAATGAAAGCCAGACCAGAAAGAATGTTCACGGTGGCCCCTGCTGAGCTGAGAAGATGGAGCTCACAGTGCCGGTGGCAGTGACAGTTGTGATGGAGGTGAAGTCTCTGACAAAAGAAACTGAAGGAAGGATGTGTTTACTTTGGCTTGTAGTTGAGGCACAGTCCCATGGTAGGGAGGCATGGTGGCAGAATCACATGGAGGCAACTGGTCCCATGGCATCCACAGTCAGGAAGCAGAGAGAGATGAAGGCTGATGCTCAGCTTGCTTTCTCCTTTTCATTCAGACCAAGACACAGGGAATGGTCCCATCCATGTTCAGTGGTGGCGCTTGCCTGCTCCATTAAACCTTCCTAGAAACACCCTCCTAGACACACCCAGGGTATGTTTCCATGGTGGTTATAAATTCCATCAAGTTCATGATCAAGAACCACCGTGGCACTGATGATAGTCATTGCAGTGGTAGTGATGGGGATGAGAGAGCTGGGAGCTACAAGTTAGGGGACGCAGATTATACATCACACTCAATCTTAGGGGACACATACTATAGATCACACTCAATCCTCCTGAAAGACCCACTGACTGCTTCCTTTAGAAGGGAGCCGAGGCATGGTTCAAGTGTTAGGAGTAATGGAGCTGAGGTCTTTTCTGTGTCGTACTGGCCACTGCTATGGGCTATAGGGACCACTCTGAGGCATTGCTGTGCACAGACACCTTCTTACTTCTGTCACAGACTTAGCCAGTATCCAATGTCTCTCTGGTTAGACTCATCAAACACACTGGCATTCTTGGAGACAGTGAAGAACAGAACACACAAATATTCTTCTCCCACAGAGCTACCTTCTATCAGTATGCAGGCATGATAATAGCTAACTAATCAATAAATGGAGAAAGAATCAGATCATAAGGGTAATGAGGACATTGTGACCAGTTAGTGCCAACAGAGAAAGTGCTTGGGGACACAGCCTTATTTATGAATGATCTGGCAAAGAGTGCCTGAGATGGTACCGGCTGGAACTTCAAGGAGACATGAGCAGCGTGGAAGACCTGAGGGAAGGTTCCGAGTCCAGGGATCTTCAAGGGCACAGGAAGATGGGGGTAAGGGGAAAACAACTTTTGAAAACCAGAAGAAACCACCCTGGTGGTAGGGCTTTGCAGACCACGGACTGGAGTGTGCTAGCTTGGGGCCTAAGTTTTTACTTCTAGTGATGGGAAATGCAGTAGAGACATCAACAGTAGAATGCATTGTTTGATGTATTCTTCCTGAAGGGTTTCCATGGGCACAGCATGGCTCTTTCGATTGGCACATGCTCATGCTCCTTTTCCCATGTGCTTCTATCCTGCCTCCCCAGGCCTGTAAGTTCATGGGGTGAGAGCTGAACTTACCTCCCTTCACACCTGCCTGAAGCCATAAGCAGTGAGCCTACAGAAGAGGCGCTCAGTGCCAAAGTGTTAGAAGCTCCCATGGTTCCCTGGAGGGACACCCAAGCTCCCATAGTTCCTTGGAGGGACCTGAACACAATGGTCCTCTGTAGAAAGTGGAAAGTAACCTGCTTCTCAGTAGCTCTGGGCCTACCAAAGTAGCAGAGCAGCCCAGGAAACCCTTCTCCAGGTTGCAGGGTTCCCTTCCAGCCTGTTGTCTGCACCAGGCAGCAGCAGCACTGTGTCTCATTAGGAGGGGGCTGTCAGTGGGGGATGCTCAGTGTCCAACGGGTCATTCCTCCAGTGATACCTGATAGGTAGCAGACGTGTGTGCTGGGGGTGACCTGGCACACAGTCATCCCCTTGCCCCTGCCTGCCAACTAAGGGTCTCCCCTGCCCCTACAAGGTGCTCTGCAGAACTCAGCTCCAAATACATGAAACATGAGGCCATCCTCATAATCAGAGCTGACTTGTGGGAAAATTAAACACAGAAGGGCACGCCAGCCCTGAGGAGCCTCCCTCTCCGCCTTCCTGGAGGCACAGTCTAGGGCTGGGCACCTTGAGGAAGAGAGGCTGACCCGCTGTTAGCCAGAGAGCTGTGACCTCTGGTGACAGTTGCATCTAGATGACATGTTTGTATTAACTAGAACAGGGGGACTAATAACAAAAGGGGAATGAAAGGATGGGATCTTTTTCTGTTTAGAATGCCCGTCCGCTCCCCTAATTCTTGTGGTTGGATATCATTTGTTTTCATTAAGTCTTACCAGGTGAGTCCGTTGCAAGTTACATAATTCCTTCTGAAGCCACTGGAAGGAATGCAGGGCTTGTGGAAGACACCATGTGAGCTGCGGTGGAGAACTTCAGAGTCAACACACAGTCGGGACAGAAAGGTCTGGAGGAGGATTTCAGAGGACAGAACCTGGTAGGGCCGAGGCCCAGCTGGTCCTCCACCTGGACTCCACTGACACCTTTGTGGGTAGAGGAACATCTCCGAAGTCTTCTTTATTGAGTGTCATTGACCTTGTCCCCAGGGTCCCAGGATGACACTGATCTAGAGGTCTTCTTCAAGTCCACGCTTGTCCAGAAAACCCTTTGAAGGCTGCTGTGGGCTCCCTTTCTCATTAGGATTTAAAGCATATGCTTGGCTGAAGCTGTCAGAATGCATCACAGAGATGGCCCCAAACCAACCATGGAGCACCCCCTGTCCTGATCAAAGCAGAAGAGGTGTCCTCCCACTCACAGGGGTAGGAGAAGAGTATGGGGGGGAGCAGGCAGAGACTTGAGGCTTACAGGCCTGCCAGCTAAAGGCCAGGGCCTTGTCCCCACAATGTGGAACAGTTACACAACTGTGGACGGTATTGGTGACTTCTCTTCCCAAAAGCCTAGGGAATCAGTGAGGTACATAGTGTCAGGGCGATGGGCTCTGGCTAGAGATGAAGAGTGCAATACCCTTGGCCTGGTGTGGGAGGCTGTGTGTTTGTGTCCAGGAGGCTGGTGAAGGACCAATGGAAAGCCAAGAGGATGAATCAGAATTGACTACAGCAAGCAGCTCTGTTGCTAGAGTGCTTACATTGCTTAATCGTTTAATTGAATATTTTATTTAATATCCATACATGCACATAATGTGCTTGGATTCCGCCAACTCCTCCACATTCCCTTAGCCTTTTCCCTCCCAACTCCATTCTCTCTCTCTCTCTCTCTCTCTCTCTCTCTCTCTCTCTCTGTCTGTCTGTCTCTCTCTCTCTGTCTGTCTGTCTCTCTCTCTCTGTCTGTCTGTCTCTCTCTTTCTCTCTCTCTCTCTCTGTCTCTCTCTCTCTGTCTCTCTCTGAGTCTGTTTAGTTAGTGCTTCCTGGGTGTGATCTTCTCTGTGGGCAGTTCCCTAAGCTATCTCTCTGCTCCAAACCCACCCATCTTCACTGCAATGTGATGCCCCTTCCAATGGTACATTTCACCTGCCTGGCAGGCTGTTCCCAGAAGGGTTACCAGAGGAGCCTGCAAGGCTGGAGGCAGAAGGGACCTGCTCCCTTCTCTGTGTTTTGTGTCCCTCCCTAATGTGCACCAACCAGATCCTGCACCCCTACCCATTGCAGCAAGTGTTGGCTCTGCACAGTCCCAGAGGACCCTTCCAGAGGTCCCTTGGAAGCCTTACAGTCCCCTCTTCCAAGTGTACACACCTTTAACCCCCAACTCTAGCCTTTGCTGCTGCAGCCCTGGGGATTGCTGCTGGCCTGAGCATCCTCCATATGCTCATTTCTTTGAGGCATCTACTCAAACCATTTGCCCACTTTATAAAAGCCTGAGCTGATTTCTTACTGCAGAGTTGGAGGAATCCTTTCCTTACGTGTCTATGTCGTTGCTTCCTCTGTGAAGCCTCAGCTCCGTGGCTCCTGGGCAACTGCCTTTGATGAAATTTGCTGCGGGAAGGATGCAGCATCTCCTGATGGACACACCTGCCCATGCCTCAGGTCTCTATTCATCAAATGGGACAGGGATGTCACTGCACAGTGGTTATGAGGAGTCGGCCATGAGACTCCTTGCAAAAGGAGTATCCCAGGCCTGGCACTGTGGGGGAACTTCAGTAAAGGCTCAGCAGCTCCAGAAGTATCCTTCTTCAAGCACAGCGGTACCTCAGGTTGCTTTCAGAACAAGAGAAAACTGAAGTGTTCTTGCTGGGGCCAGTTGTCTCGTCTAGAGATATTTTGTTATTTTTCTCCTGGAAAATCTATTTGTATTCACCCAGGTAAAGAAGAACAGACTGAAGGAATTATTCCATCCAAGTCCAGCTTGAACCAATAACTTGACTGAAGTCACCAGATAAGAGCTTGGGTGAGGGGTGATGCCTGGGTGACCCACAGGCAGCTAGCTGCATCACCAAAATATCCACGGTATCCACCTCTCATTTACTCTCTCTGTAAATGAGAGGTGTGTTTGGGGAAGTTACATACACGGCCCACCAAATACATACACGGCCCACCAAATGGTGTCCTCTCCCAAGCAACTGCCTGCTGCATGCATAGCAGGGAGGCAGGACTTCCGAGTCATGTAACTTGTTTCTCAGAGGTGTGAGTCTCCTCCTCAGCCTGTGAGAGGGAATACTTCAATGGGAGGAAATAGAAACATGACAGAAGACAATTTTTTTAAGAGGAACTGTGAACCGATGCCCTGAAGGAAGAATAATCCTTTTTGCTTGCACAGCCTAATTGTGGGAGAGCTATAATGAGAAATTAAAGAAAACAAGCAAACAAAAATCTCTCTGATCTTCAGACTGCACTGTCTAGAAATGAAAAAGGTAAATCAACAATTAGATTATCACAATTAAGCAAAAGATCTGAGAAGATAGTTCAGGAATATGTCTAAACTACTAGCAGGCACGTGAGAATGTGCTCAGTGTAGTTAGTCATAGAGAAATTCAAGTTAATTTGAATATAACCCCGTCTCCACCTGCTAGACTGACTGGAGAGACCAAATGTTGGCAAACACATGTCACGGCCGGAACTGTAACACATTGCTGGTGGGCTGCAAAAGTAATAATAATAATACAGATGCCTCAGAAAATGGTCAGTTTCTTATAAAGTTAAACATACTTATAATGTGACCCAGCAATACCATTCGGAGATATTTACCTGAGAGAAGTGAAAACATCTGTCTCCCGAGCTTTGTATGCAAATGTTCATTGATGTTTTATTCACTATGGCCAAAATCTAAAACGATCCACATGTCCAACCATTGTGACATATTAGTCCAATGGAATGCTAACTCAGCAATGAACACAGTGAACACAGTGATGGGGTGGATCTTGGAGGAACACAAGGAGGATGAAAACAGACACAGGAGAGAACATATGCCATTTGTAGGCATCTGTAGGAAAGAGTCTATGATGGAATCTACAATAACAGGGAGGTAACCAGTATGTGTGCAGGACCAGGGCTGGTGTGAATCTAATAGGGTAAGGCACTGGTGACTTTAGACTGATGATAATGTTCTATACACTGTGTCAGTATTTACGTGGGGACATACATTTGCCACTAAAATATATGGCTAACAAAGATGCATTTTACTATGTGTTCATTGAATTTCAGTAAGCTTAATTAAAAAGAATATGCTTTGGCATGAAGTAGTCTTCCCGAGACTGAATGAGACAGGGACTTGTCACCATTGAGAGGCTCCAAATGAACCCTATTAAAATGAAACCCCATTATACACTCCTGTGGTGGGCACTGTTTGTACCTGCCTTGCTCTGTATCCAGGAGTCTGCCAAGAAAGGATGCAATAAACAGTACTTGCCCGTTGTTAGATTGGGCTGAATCAGGGTACCAGCAGGGTCTCTGAGAGGAAGATGAAGGCAATGTTTATTCCTGTAGCCAGCCCTGAAAGGGTGTTCCAAGCTTCCCACATCCCTGTCCAGGAGGTCCCAGATCCCTCTAGGCAGCCTGTCTACACTGTTGGAGCTTTCCAGGGTCTGCCAAACCTTGCAATCTCCCATCTTTCAGAGTCTGTGCTGTTTGGGATGCTTGCCGACAGCTTGCTCACACTGCCTGGCCTATGACTAGTTTGTTAGTTAAAACACCCTCAAATGCTCCCTATCCGAGTGCCATCTCTCATCTCCAGGGACCCAGCTCACACTCACATGATGAAAACTGGGGTCTGGACTATAGCAGGAGAACCAGGGTACAAGTGGAAAGCGTGACAGGACCAGGAGGCCCCATCTTTCCTGCTGATGTGTGAATTTTCACTCCGCTGCCTGTGCCAGAGGAGCCCTGGTCCCTTTCCCTTGGCTTTATCTCAGGCCTAGACCTAAGTTCTTTCCCTGGGATCCATAAAGAATTAATCTTTTATTATTTTTAATTGGTCAATACTAATAGGCACTATTGGGAACATGGATGGAGAGAATGCTAGAGGCCCAAAGAATTGTCAGTGGTGTGGGGCAGCCACTCCCACTAAGCTGCTTTCCCTAGCAGGTGGTGGTTTCCACAGCTGTAACGATGCCCACAGTTGAAGATGCTGGTTAGTGGTAGCTACTGTGCCCTGGGTGTTAGATGCCCCTACTACAACATATTACTTCATCTTTCCTCATGCCAACATTGATATGTCCTCATGACACAAATGTTGGTCTCTATGCATGACACAGTTAGGGCTCAACTAGACCAGGGGACTTGTCCAAGACCTGGTGGCTTACAAGAAGCAATCCAAGACACAAGCACATCTGAGTGCCAGCTCAGACTCCTTTCCTTATGATTTCTGAGGTGCAAATGAGTCTATTTTGGAGTTGTGCACACAAGTGGAAGCCAAGAACTGAAACAAAACAACAACCTACTTCCAGGAACTTCCCAGAATGCCACGATGAAAACCTAGAAATCCACACCTAGTGTGCTGGGGGGCGGCTCCACAGACACATCTCGCTTCCTGGGTCCTCACTTTGTCCTGCACCTTTTGCTGTGCCCTGTAGTGGAATAGAGACCAGAAAACTCGTGTCCTGGTCAGGACACTCAGCACTGGCCTAGAGAGAGCCTCCGCTATCCTTTCCTTTATGGCTGAGCAGGCAGTTCGCAGTGCCCAGAATCTGATACACTTTGAAGAGATTTCCTGAGCATCCTTGGCAGCTGGCAAAGCAAGATGCCACTACAAAGATGAGCTTCCCCCCGTATCCTGTCCCCATCAGACCCTATTAATTCTTCCAAATGGGTAATTGCATGCTTTATTAGTTTTGGAGTGTGTAAAATATTTACATGCAGTTTAAAGGCTACCACACACACACACACACACACACACACACACACACACACACACACGGCTTTTCTATATTAAAAAGATCTTAGATGACCCTTGTAAGCACCTGCCTGCATTCTCCCTGGGAAGGTGTCTCAAGATCAACTCTGTGGCGTCTGGGGAAGAGTGACTTTTTGGTGTGTGGTGGGTGCAAAGTGCCCCATGTTGTGGAATTCTTGGCGGCTTCCCTCATCATAGCATTCAGTAGATGTCAGTAGTGTTCTTCTCTCTTTCCCTCTGGCCCCGAGTATCACAAAATATAGCTCCCAACACTGCCAAATATGCCTTACATGTTAGTCAGCTGTCTGTCACTATGAGAAGATGTGAGAAAAGCAGTTTACTTTAATTTAGTTTCAGCCCATCATCACTTGGCCCAGCTGCTTTGGGTGTGTGGAGAAAGTACATGGTTGTAGAGGCTGCTCTCCTTATGGTGCCCAGGAAGCAAAGAGAATGAAAACAGAACAGACTGGGAGCTAGTACCCCAAATCTCATTTAGGGGTATGCCCTAGTTGCCTAATGTCTTCCCACTAGGCCCCATTTCCTCCAAATCGCCCCCCCTTGTCAACAGCATCAAAGGCTGATGACCAAGTCTTTCTCACAAGAGCCTGTGAGGGAAACCTGGAGGAGGGGTAAAAATCGTCCCCAGCTGATACTGTCCTGAAGAAACCACTCTTCTGACTTGGGGTGTATCCTGGATTTGATTTGTAAATTTGTGACCATCCCTCTCTATGTAAATATGCAAAAAGCAGCACAGTTTTTCCTTACATGCTTTGAAACTTCATGAAAACGGGGAGTCCTGTGTCTTCCTTGTGCCTGGATTCTGTGGCTTGTTGCAGTGACTCCTTGGGAGCTGTCTTTATGATTGCCTGTAGCTGCCTTGTGTGCATTTCCATGGTGCTATAGCCTTCTATGGTGTGAACACGCCACTGTTATCACTCACACTCTAGCTCTGAGGAACCGGGAAGGGGTGAACACGCCACTGTTATCACTCACACTCTAGCTCTGAGGAACTGGGAAGGGGTGAACACGCCACTGTTATCACTCACACTCTAGCTCCGAGGAACCGGGAAGGGGTGAACACGCCACTGTTATCACTCACACTCTAGCTCCGAGGAACCGGGAAGGGGTGCTTCCTAGCTTGCAACTGTTGTGAGTGGCGCTGAGATGCAAAGGGACAGTTCTCCTCAGGCACATGAGGGTGGCCCTGTGCCACACGCCTAGGCATGGAATCCCTGGAAAGCAGGAATGGGCCTCTCCAAAACAAAAACAAAACAAAAAACCATTCTGGAGTCATTGTACTGAACTGGCCTTTCAGTGGCGGGATGTGACATCCTGATTGAGCAATTCCTTTGCCAACATTTAAGATGGCCAAATTTTGAACTTGCCAAATATGCCTATGTTTACCCTGTTTACCCTATGTGTGTATGTATCTAAAATAAGAATATTATTATTATTCACAATCCCTTTCTCCCCATATATCCTTGGGCATTTGCCTGTACCTGAATAGCACCCCAAGGAACTCAAGCTTCCTTCTGTCCAAGCTCTCTTCACTCAATCAAGGCTACTTCATCTCTGACCCACCCTCTGTGTGCTCTGGACCAGAGAGACAGCTATACAAGTAAAGGAGTCAATCACAGAGGCAACCCTTGCGCTGACCTCTCTCCTTATGACAGGACAGAGAAATGCAAGACACCAGGGCAACAGGAGGAGGCCAGGGCTCCTGGGGAGGTAGGTCGGAGGCTTGTATGTCTTAACAGTATCCTTCTCAGTGTGATTCTTGTGACTGTTCCATGGGCTGATGGCACAAAAGTCAAAGACCCCACACTCCTCTCCCTTATTCCTTCCATGAGGATTTGTGTGTCCTGCAGGCCTTGGCTAAGAGTGAGCAGCAATGGACTATTCGTGTGAGCTCCTCTAGTTTGCCACTGTATTTGGTGAACAATGGCAGTGACCGTCAAAGGAGGGCATACCCAGTGAGGTTTGGGGAAGAGAAAGCAGGCAGGCACTGAGGAGGCAAGCCAGGGGCCTGGAATGCTGAGAGCTCTAGAGATGAGTGGGGGGGGGGACCAGTGCGAGAGTGAACCTTCCTCTCAGATAGACCTGCGGTGGCTGCCAGGAAGCCATCTGCCACATCAGAGCAGATAAGGCAAAGGCAGTGAGAATAGCAGGTGCCTCCAGTCAGGGCATGAGGCTTTTTTTTTACACAGCAGTTCACTTTCCACGCAGAAGCCTCTTTGAGATAGGGCTACATGCATCATCCCCAGGTAGTGGGAAGGATGCCAAGGTTCCAAGCTGGCAAGCAGTCTTTCTCAGGCCCCACCTCCCTATCAGAGCACACACCCCACTGCAATTATTAAATGGACCCATGAGCCCATCTCCACTGTCCTACAAAACCCCTTGACAACTACAGTCACAAGTCTTGGCCACACTGACAACAGGGTTGGGGTGGGATGCCATGGATTGAATTGTCTGAGACCCTAAGCTACAGTACAAATAGGGATAAGATCTTAAGAGGCAATAAAAGGTTGGTGAGGTCCTAGAGTCCCCAAGATTGTGTGACCTTATAAAAAGATAAGAGACGAGACAATGGAGATAGCTTAGTTGGCAAAATGCTTACTGTGCAAGCATAAGGACCTGAGCTTGATCCCCAGAGCCAATGTAAAAAGGTGTGCTTGTAATTCTCACACCAAGGAGATAAGAAGGCAGAACCCTAGAGCTCCTGGCCAGTTGAGAGCTTAACTGGTAAGCCCCACTCCCCAATGAGAAACACTGTCAAGGTGGAGGGTTCCTGGGAAATGACACCTGATGTTAACCTCTGTATCCACATGCACACATATGAACTCACATGTACATATATGACTACTCATGCAAACATATAAACCTATGCACACGTGAACTCACATGCACACATATGAACTCACATGCATACTCACATGCACACACATGTACACACAAGCAGAGAAGAGGAAGATAACAATCACCAGATTTGGGCATGGAAATCAGGATGCTTGACCAGTAAGATGAAGGGGAGTTTATTTGGCGAAAATAACCTACACAAGTGACTGCAGTGGACTCCTGCTCCAAGGATGCAGACCCTGCCACTGGGATGCTGTCTGTGACTCGAAGAAGGGATGCCAAGCCCAGGTCCTATTCCTTTTAACGGTCATTTCCACACCTTTTGGGCATGGTCAATGCTACAGGTGTGTGTGGGGGGGTGAATCTATCACTACTCTCATGGAGGAAGACCACAGGAGCACACAGAAAAGGCCCCATCTTTCAGGAGGAATAGACCCTTCTGGAACTCATGCTGGACCCTGACCCAGGATATCTGACTTCCAGAACTGTGAAGAGCAGATTTCTGTTGTTTAAGTTGCCAGGCCATTAATGTGTCAGAGCAGCCCGTGATGACTAGAAACCAGGAAGAGGCAGAGCAGAGGATGGCTCCAGCAGCCTCTAAGCACCTACATGGGCTTCCCCAGACTTCTGGGATTGGGAGGTGACAGTCAGAGGGAGACAGGTGTAAGGGAGGACAAGGGAGCCCATCGGAGAGGAAGAGACCCCTGGGGAATGGGAAGAAAAGCAGGAGGTTGGAAACAGACTGCCAAGAGCAATCCTTTACTTGCTATAGAGTGTCTCCCATGCTGTACTCTCAACGTGCTTTGCAGTTTCAAAGTCCTCCAACCTTGTGAATGCTTATGAAAGAAATCTTAAGAGAGTAAGTTTGCCAAATAAAATACAGCATAGCCAGTTAAATTTGAATCCCAAATAAATGCTGAATATTATCTTTAGCACAGGTGTGTACTTAAATATTACACAGGCTACACTTGGGATGAAAGATTATTTGTTGATGACTTGAGGTTCACATTATCTGGGCGTAGTGAATCTTTATTTGCTCAACCTGGCTGCTCTGAGAAGGAAGCCTGTGCTGGTGTCATCTCCAGGTTACTGGAGATGCTGGATAGTTCCCCAGAGAGGAGTGTGGGGTAGGCTGGCGCTGGGACCTGGGCTCCTCACTGCACACAGCTGCCACCTCTGCGAGCTAATTGTTGAACAGAGTTGCAACCTGACATCTGGGGCATGTGTCAAACCACAACAGA
Organism: Mesocricetus auratus; assembly: GCF_017639785.1. Taxonomy (NCBI): domain Eukaryota; kingdom Metazoa; phylum Chordata; class Mammalia; order Rodentia; family Cricetidae; genus Mesocricetus; species Mesocricetus auratus. The sequence goes on along the minus strand of NW_024429267.1, from coordinate 36,756,002 downwards.
GCCCTTCTTCTCTTTCATCAGGCCGGGCTGCGGGAGCTGCCAGAGCCAGGGAGGGCGGAGGAGCCCTCACTTCAAAGGCCTCCTCCGCAGAATCCCAGCCTCAGCCCTCAGGTTTGCTTTGGGCTCAGTGTCTTGAACTCGCTTGGCTTTGGGGGCGGAGGTTTGGCTTGTGTGTCGTAAGAACACATTGCTGCTTTTTTTCCACTGGGGAGCAAAGCCCTTCACTAAAGGGCACACTGCCCTTCCCCGGGTGGCCTTACATCTAACCACTAACCCTATGACAACCCCAAGTGCTGTTGGGAGTGCTTCTCGCCCCATATTGCAGACGGAAAGATGGACTGACAAAGTGCTCTTTGGAGGCTGTCCAAGAGACCCAGATGGGGGACAGGGAACACAGAAAGGGGGCTTTTGACATTTTCCTGACTTAGAGGCTTGCCAGACTGTAACGTAAGAAAATCACCTGACATGTAAAACTGCTTCTGAATCTCAGAGTCCGTATCTTAAGGTGCAGCTACATAAACCAAGTGTCCCCCAGCTTCTGCCATCAGCATATAGGAGGTAGGAGCAGCAGGCATGAACAGAGACTCCACCTTTCTTCCAGAGACTTCCAGCACATGGATCTACAAGCCTACTCAGTTCTCTCTGGTGTCATATTCTTCTCTTTCTGTTGCTGGGGCTCAGAGTCATAGTCAAGGAACCTGTCATCCAAAGCTACCCAAAGCCCTGGCCACTGTGAGCCTGAGCAGCTCAGGAGATTATCAGCTGCGGGCAGATACAGTGATTACAGATTCTTCCCCACTCCACCACTTCCCCAAACCTCCTAGCAAAAGCCAAGGCCTCCGGGGGACAGTTCCAAGGACTAGTGACAAGGTTGTGGTAGAAGGAGACGTGAAGCCAGGCTGGCTGCCGCAGCCTGGCAGACTGGCATGTAGACGTAGAATGTGGCCGTATGGTTTTGTGTGACTTCCCTTGCGGCCTCTCCGTTCCATGCCTGAGTGTGTGTGCATGCGTGTTGGGGCTGCCCTGGGCTCCATAGACCAGATTTTATCTTGAGACGACTCAGATGGACATTGGGCTTGATTTCCTGCCTTTCTCGGGGCCGGGAGATGAAACCTTGGGAACACTTTGTAGTGTCAGCGCCCACAGGAGCTTGCATGTGAACGTTGCTGGGCTGTGTGAATGCTGTGCCTGGCCAGCCCTCCCCCTGGAGACAGAAAGAAGCATGAGGTCATCCTGACTCTCTACTCTTTTCAAGGGTCATGAAGAGCTGGAGGAGGAGCCGTGGCTCAGTCACATCAAGGGCAGGGTGAACAGTGCTTTCTGGAGCCTGCAGGCTGTGTCCCGGCCGCTGCAAGGTCCCTCACAGGCTGCCACTTTTGTGATTGAGACTGGGAATCACAGAAGTCCCTCGTGGTGTCAGTACTGGGTTTGCATTTGGCTCCTGGCACCGAAGACACCCCCGTTGGCCTCTGTCATCTCTTTTCCTCCATGGAGGCTGGGTCCTACTCACCTGCATTGTTAGCGGCACAGTTTAGCCCATGGGAGTCCCACTCGACTGCACTCTGTTCTAACCTCCTGTGACCTCCTCTGCCCTCTTAACACTCAGTGTCTACCCAGCCCTAGGGTACTTTCCCAAGCCTGCTGAAGCTGGTTATTATTTATTTGTGTGTGTGTGATGATCACATTAACACTGATGCCCACAGCTCAAAAACAGACCCAAGACTTCCACATGACACACTCACCTATTTCATTGATATCAGTGTTTGCAGAGACTGAGCCCTGATGGACTTCTGGTGCCTTCTCTCTGTTTCTGTCTCTCTGTCTGTATCTCTGTGTCTCTGTGTCTGTCTCTCTGTCTCTCTCTGTGTGTCTCTCTCTCTGTCTCTGTCCCTCTCTCTCTCTCTCTCTCTCTCTCTCTCTCTCTCTCTCTCTCTCTCTCTCTGTCTCTCTCTCTCTCTCTCTCTCTCTCTCCTCCACTCTACTTTAAAAAAAAAAAACCATGACAGATCCTCCCGAATAGATGTGGTAGAAAAGATTTGAACCATAGAGATTTATCATTAATCTTCAAAACCAGAGAGTCTATGAATTTTTGGTTTTTAGAAGATAAAATATTAATGAAATAAAAAGGTCTTTGCAATTAGGCCACTCTCTCTCCCAGAAGGGTGTTCTTGTACTCTCCACCTCTAATGCTGGGACACACGTAACCACTGGCAAGTGTCTGTCCTAAGGGCTAGTGGAGAAGGAGCATGATACTGAACTTGGAACTTGGAGCAAGCCGGCCTGCTGAGGCCTAGCCTGGAAGAATGCCCAAGGTTGAGCCTCCTGGGAGGCCCCTTGGGACAGCCTGGGTACCTACTGCGGTCCCACAGCACCACCTAGCGTCTCTCTGGAAGAATGCGGCTGAACATCGCGTGAGGAGTGCAACTCGGATCTTAAGAGTTGTTCAGTCTGTTCCTCCTAAAGGGAGGACAAGGATATTCTCTGTCCACTCTATCATTGCCCTTTCCTACTTCTCTGTCCCCCATCTGTGTCCGTAACCACTACCCATGTGCTTTCCCGCTATAAAGTTCTTTGGGGGAGGCAAATGAAAGCTCTAATGAAAACGGGTCAAGGATCCTATTTTATTGGACAGTATCAAGTGCCATTCACTTGAACCTTCTCTGCACCCAACAAAGGCTAATCCCGTCAGGGTGATTATCACTTAAGCCCCAAGGGACGCTAAAAGGCTGTCGTCATCAAACTCGCTTTATGGGAGAGAAACTTTCAGAAAAGTGAAGTCACGTGGTGCAAAACTCACCCAGCTATAATCAGACAGAGCCTGTGAGTCCCTGGCTCCGGGAGGAGAACCAGGGCACTCATCATCTTTCTGGAGCTACTGTGGAGGAAAATAATTAGGTATGGGTGCTAAGCCATTCTGTCACCCAACAGCCTCGGCTTTGCCTTGGCCTCCTCCCCAGGAGTGCCCTTTCCCCTTGCTACTGCTCGGGTCTCTCCTCCAGAAAGGTCTCCCTGCAGACCCCCAGCTCCCAAGGTGAGGGATTTGCTATTCCCTGTTGCATTCTCTACAGTCCTCTAGCCATCTGATGCGAGAAACGAGGCGCTGTACACTAGTCCTGTTCAGGTACATGCAAACACACTTTCATATGCTTCCCTTCAAACGGGGGCGGTGCGGGGAGCCCAGTTCACCTCGTGTGGAATCCGGGCTGATCTGGCTATCTGCTTTTAATGAATAAAGTGAGTGGAAACATAGCGCGGACCTCTGAAGGCAGAGTTAGAAATGCTGGCATGGTTTTGACTAGCTCTGTCTCTTCTGGATGTTCCCTCTTGGGATGTAGGTACCAGAAAGCTCAGGTTGAGCACCCACAGGAAGGGTTGCTGACTTACGCTTCTGCTGAGATCCCTATCAAAGCCAGCATCAACTGGCAGGTGTGGAAAATGAACCTTCAGATGACCCCAGCTAGTATAAGTGAAAGCAGCGATCAGCTGCCCCTCCAACAAGCTCTGCTCAGATTGCACGTTTGTGAGGAAAGTAAATATCAGTAAGTTTTTGGGGGTCAGGGGAATTGATCATGCTGCTATACATAACTAGGGCATGTTACTTACTTAAATAGACAATTATAAGCAGCCACTATGAACTAAGCTGAGCACTCACTAGCAGGCAGGTCAGGGAGGGGACACCTGTAATCCCAACACTTTTTGATACATCAGACTATCTTACCGGAGAGGCCAGGCAAAGAAAAGAACCGTGTGTGTGTGTGTATGTGTGTGTGTGTGTGTGTGTGTGTGAGAGAGAGAGAGAGAGAGAGAGAGAGAGAGAGAGAGAGAGAGAGAGAGAGAGAGAGAGAGAGAGAGAGATGCTTCAGTTAACAAAGCTGAAAGGAGTTGGTGATCTGAACATTGCTTTGATATCAGACACAGAGATGCAGAGTTTGGCGTTTGCCCAGATAGTTTTTGGTCTTGCACTGGTCCAGTATTTCCTCACTATGCTCCCTTTCCTTCCTTGAGGAATGGTTATGTATACACTGTGCCATTGTGTGTTGGAAGTATGTGATCTATTTTTTTATTTTATAGGGGATTGCAGTTCAGCTATTTCGTAAGTCTCAGAAGAGACTTTGGACTTTTAAACAGTGTTGAGACTATGATAGACTGTGGGGACTTTTGGTGTTGGACTGAAGGCATTTCTGCGTTATGATATAGCTGTAAGACTATGGGGGCTAGGGAGTAGAATGTGGTGGTCTGAATAAGAACAGCCCCCATAGGCTCATATATTTGAATGCTTAGGGAGTGGCATTAGGAGATGTGACCTTGTTGGAGGAAATGAGTACCTGGGGTTGAGCTTTGAGGTCTCAAAAGCCCAACCCAGTCCCAGTGTCTTTCCCTTCCTGCTGCCTTCAGATCTGGATGTAGAACTCCCAGCTACCATGCCTGCCTGCATGGCACCACCCTCCCCACCAAGAGGATGATGGACTGAACCTCTGAACTGTAAGCCAGCCCCTTTACAAGAGTTGCCTTGGTATGATGTCTCTTCACAGCAATAGAACGCTGACTTAGACAAATGTCTCTGGTGAACATGGGTAAATGCAGAGAAAAACTTTGTAGTTAAAAGGCCTGCCTTTCCTACTAAAGCACGAATTCTCTCCAAACTGGTCTATGGATTTGACACATTTTCATTAAAAATTCTAGGAGGAATTTTGTAGACATCTAAAGTCAGATTCTAGAGTTTACGTGGAAATGCAAAGGACATAAACAGATTACAGCAGCTTGGGGGAGAGAAAGAGAATGAAGTTGGAGGAGTGCATTACCTGATTCCAAGAGTCACTCTAAGACCATGGTCGCTAAAGTGGCATTATTGGCATAAAAATACAAACACAGAGCAATGGAGTGGAACAGAAACTCCATGAAAACACACACATAAACAGCCAACGGATGTTTTGGTAAAGGCACACATATAATTTGGCAAAGAAAAGACAATCTTCACACACACACACACTAATATAAACCACAAAAATTAAAAAAATAACTGAAAAATGGAAAATAGACTGCAATAGAAAATGTAAATTTACTGATGAAGATGCTGAGGGGTGTTGTGGAATATTACTTTAAGATGTGTTACATTTGTTTTTGCTGTGGCATTTTGTTTAATGATGCAAATACATGTTGTATTCTTTTATGTTGTATTTGTTTAACTCTGTGAAGCTGCTTACTATAGATGTCTAAAACACCTGATTGGTCTAATAAAGAGCTGAACAGTCAATAGTGAGGCAGGAGAAAGGATTGGTGGGGCTGGCAGGCAGAGAGAATAAATAGGAAGAGAAATCTGGAGGAGAGGATAAAGGAGCAAGAAAAGAAGGGGCCAGCAACCCAACCACCCAGCCAGACTTGGAATAAGAGAGAAAGAAAAGACATACAGGCATAGAGAAAGGTGAAAGCCCAGAGGCAAAAGCTAGATGAGATAATTTAAGAAAACCTGGCCAAAAAAACAAGCCAAGATAAGGCATTCATAAGTAAGAGTAAGTCTTCATATGTGTATTTATTCATTCATAAGTAAGAGTAAGTCTTCATGTGTGTATTTATTTTGGAGCTGGGTGGTGGGCCCCCCAAAAAGAGTAGAAACAGCAACCGCATCAGAGGGGACAAAACCATATTTAAAGGAAATGCAAAGTAGTCTAACCCTGTTGAGAAGTCGGAAGTAAAACCCATTAGGATACACTCCTGGGAATTTACCCAAGAGAAATGAAAACATAGGTTCAAAGACCTGACAAACATTCATAGGGACAGATTATAAATAACCACAAATATGATAAACAGATGAAGATGTAACCATATAGGTCCATCCACACAGCTGAATATTTCTCAATAGTAAATAGGAGAACAATAGGTATGTGCAACTACTGGGTAAGTTTTAAAAAAAACTGTGCTAAGTGAAAGAAGCCAGACCAAAAAAAAAGTATAGACAACTAGCGATACCTTTTAAGTAAAACTCCAGATGGTGCAAGATATCTAGGATGAAAGGAAGGGATAGGGTTTTGTAGAAAGAGGGAGAGATTGCTAATGCACAAGGAGGGCTGAAGGTGGCTTGGTTAGTAAAAAGCTTCTCACAGAAGCACAAGGACCCGAGTTCAAATCCCCAGCACCCACATGAAAAGCCAGATGCACTGGTGCAGGCCCATAATCCCAGCTCTGGGGAGGTAGAGAAAGGAAGATCTCTGGGGCCCGCTGGTCAGCTAGTGTTTCCAATATTGGTGAGGTCCAGGTTCACTGAGAACCACATCTCAGAAAACAGGGTGAAGAGCGATAAAGGAAGGATCGTGATGTCAGTCTCTGCCACCACCCACACGTATGCACACCCACATACACATGAACATGTACATATACACTATGTCCCCCACAGCCTCCAAATACAGACAGAAGCACAAGGAAGCTTTTGGGGTGGTGGTTATGCTCATCTCTTTGACTATAGCTGCAGTTGTATGGTGTGTATAGGCCAAAACTCAGCAAATTATATGCTTTAAATACGTACAGTTTATTATATGCTAATTTATCTGAATATTCCTGGTTGTTTGTCTGCGTGTGCATTAATTTATATAAGAAAATCTATCAACTCCACCAAGGAATCAAGGGTGGGTGAGTGTTCTATCTTTTTCTTTTCTGCATGTTGTCTAGAGCTAAGAAGGGTTGATTTCTGGCATCACTATGAGGCACATCCACACAGAAGCAGTTCGTTGGACAAGGATGTTTCCTAGGGCCATTTAATGGATGGGAATTGACTTACTAAAGCAGTCACAGACATGTGGGTGAGCGTACTTAGCTGGTCATTCATTTCCCTGGAGGATTAGTTCAGATAAACTCATTACAGTATGAAGTGTTTGTAGTCTTGGGTATTTTAGAAAGAAGGTAAAATAAATACCACCCATTAAGATGAGAAGGGAAAAGTATGCTGGTGACAGTGATGTTGACAATTGTGCTGACAGTCATAGCAGCCTTTGCTGTTTGATGGTGACTTACATGGGTCTGTAATCCCAGCACCTCCCAGCTCCTGAGGCAAAATGGAAGACAGAGTCAGGAGAATCCTTAGAAACTTGTGGACTAACTTGCCTGCGATACACTGCATCAGATAACAAGAGACTGTATTTCAAACAAGGTGGAAAGCAAAAATTGACACTGACATTGTCCTCTGACCTCTGCAAACATGCCATAGCATGTATGCATGCACATGTACACACACACACAATGTGCACAAGCACAAGCGCAAAATAGTCATACATATGCACAATGAATGCTCACAAGTGTCCCTTGAACATGCATATACATGTGCATATACAACATAGCCATATATATATACACAAATTTACATCTGGGACACTCTGAGGACATACATTTTGTCCTTCTTTTTCTGGTTTCCCATAGGCAGCAATCAAGGTACACACACCACTTTCAGCCTCTCCAAGACTTGGCCTTGGGAACCTTCAGAACACTGAAGTCCAATGTGTAAAGAAATTATGCATTGATCTCTGCTTTGGGAACTAAATACAAGTCAGAGCCATCAAATGTATCAGTTTCCCATGAAAGAAATTGCCAATGGGCTTATTAACCTTTTTTTTTTTAAATCCCAGATCTCAGTCCAAAGGACTTCCTGCATCCAGATAGAAAAATAGTCTCATGGCAGACCACCCGGTTCTGAGATGAAGAGAGTTACTTTCAACCCAGGCCAACATGTCCCTCAGACAAAATGTTTCACATACCAAACCCAACAACAGCCAGCTCTCGGGATCGGAGGAGCCAAGCATCGTCTATTACAGATTGTGTTCATGATGGTTGTGACATACACGGTGGTTGTTCTAACTTAAGTTAGGTGACAAGAAGGATCCAGCTTCAGTGCCTTTGACATTTATGCCCCAGTGTGTAGGACATAACATGTGTCTGTCATCACAGATGGATGGAACCTTGACTGGCAGATGTGGGAATGTAGTTCAGTGGATGCTGTCAGAGCAGAGAGGGTGTCATGTGGAACACTAGAGATGGACAGATAATGCCAGGGGGACGGGAAGTGACTCCCCCAACCCTACATTCTCACAGGCACTCTCCTCTGCTACTCCCTTCCCAAAAGAGTCTGCATCATTTCTAGAAGATTCTATGTTTCCCCTCACCCCATGGAACACAGAGGGAACAGAGCTTCCTACCATAACAGCCAGGACCCCAGATAGGAGAGTCAGCGGGGAGGCTCTCTGGCAGGCCATACCTTTCCCCATCCAGGCCCAATCTCCCTCTCTTCTGAGGTTCATTACCTTTCTCTGAAGACCAGCTGTCTCTAGTGACTCATCACTGAGCACGTTGTTAGAAAAGACTGAAACTTCCTAAGCTCTATTTACCTCAAGTTTCTACCATCAACTATAGTTTCTGTGTCTCTTCATTTGGATTATTGAGAAAAAATCTACTTGGTGCATGCTCAGTGGAGTAGGCTAAAAAGCATCTCTCTTACTTAACCCACCACCAAAGATAAGGACTTCCGAGTCCCTGGAGTTTGTGACTGTTGTATGAAAATTGTTTGTAGAAGTTGTTAGTTAAAGATCGCAAAATGGGGAGGTTATGTTGGATCATCAGCATGGGACTCAAAGGCTCTCATGTTTCTCCTCGGAAAGGGGCAAAGAGAAATTTGGTATTGAGGCAAACTAAAGGGGGAAAGGTGATGAAGTTGGAGGTAGAAACAAGAGTGGTACAGCCGCAAATCAAGAATACTTGCAGTAAATGGACGGCACTAGAAGAAACCATCCTGGGTGAGGTAGCCCAGTCACGAAAAGACAAACACGGTAGGTACTCACTCACATATGGATTTTAGACATGAAGCATGGATTGCTAGCCTACAATCCACACCGCCAGAGAGGCTGGGAAACAGAGAAGACCCTAAGAGAGACATGCGTGGTACCCCAGAGAAGGGGAAGAGGACAGGATCTCCTGAGCAGATTGGGAGCATGGGGAGAGAGGGGAGGGAGATGTGAAAAAGAGAGGGGAGAAGAGGAGAGGAGAGGAGGACACGGGGGAGCAGGAAGGTTGAGTCAGGGGAAGAATAGAGGAGAGCAGGATGAGAGATACCATAATAGAGGGAGTCATTGTAGGATTGAGGAGAGATCTGGCACTAGTGAGATTTCCAGAGATCTACAAGGATGACACCAACTGGCAAACTAAGCAATAGTGGAGACGCTACCTTAAATGCCCTCCCGTGATAATGAAAATCATGACTAACTTATATGCCATCCTAGAGCCTTCATCCAGTGGTTGATGGAAGCAGAGGCAGACACCCACAGATAAACACTGAACTGAACTTCTGGAACCCAGTGACAGAGAGGGAGGAGTGATGAGCAAAGGGTGTCAAGACTGGGCTTGTGAAACCCACAGATATAGCTTAACTGAACAAGGGGAAGCTCATGGACCCCAGACTGATCTAGACCCCCAGAATGTGGACGTCAGTTAGGAGGCCTCAGCAATCTATAAGGCCTCTGGCAATAGATCAGTATTTATCCCTGGCATAGGAATGGACTTTGGGAGCCCATTCCACGTGGAGGGATGCTCTCTCAGCCTGGACACACAGGGGAAGGCCTAGGCCCTGCCATGGATGATATGACAGACTTTGGGGATCCCCCATGGAGGGGGGAAATGGGGCAGGGGTGGGGGGGGCAGGAGAAGAGGGGGAGGCAGAGGGAGTTGGTATTGACATGTGAAGCAAACCTGTTTCTAATTTAAATAAAAAAGGGAAAAAGAAATATGAAACATCATAAAAAAGAATACTTGCAATAATGAGTAGGTGAGAGAGATCCCTGAAAGGAGCAGGGATTTGCTGATGCTTTGATTTCGGCCATTGGGTGCTGACATTGGGTTTCTGACATGGGTAATTTTTGAGAGAGTACATTTCTGCTATTCTAATCCACCAAATGTGTACTAGTCTCTTACAGTCCCACGTGCAGTTAATACAGCAACCACAGAACTCATTTTCTCTTGCATAAATGCTCACCTACCGTCCATTCAGAGTGTTCCCCAGGCATGCTGGCTTGAATGAGAATAACCCCCACACAAGCTCGTATGTCTGAGTGCTTGGTCCCAGTCAGTGAAACTGAAAAGGATTAGGAGATGTGGCCATTTTGGAGGAGGTGTGTCACTGGTAGTGGGCTTCGAGGTTTTAAAAGTCCACGCCAAGTCCATGTGTGTCTCTTTCTCTCTGCCTACTGTCTTCTGACCAGGATGAAAAGCTCTCAGCTACTGCTTCAGCACCATGCCTGTCTGCTTCATGCTATGATGATCAAGAACTAACCCCCCAAAATTGTAAGCAAGCTCCCAATAGAACACTTTCTTTTTATAAGAGTTGCCTTGGTCATGGTATCTCTACAGCAATAGACACCAGGATACAGAAAAAATAACCCCTTTGGCCTTTCTCTTATTAGTGTCTATGGGAAGGAAGCAGAGGGTCAAGTCTCTGAGAAAAGACTTGAGGTGGGAGCCTCTTGCATGCCTTACTGAAGTCTCACTCTCTTGACGCTTGTTACTACATCGATTCAAGAGTGTTGGGGGGAGAATGAAGGCCACACCTAGGGCTTTCTTCCTCCTCTATTCAAACAGCAGAACTCATAATAATGTCAACTTCAGAGGGCTGGAGAAATAGCTCAGGAGTTTAGGGTACTTACTGCACAAACTTAAGGACAACTCAGATTCCAGAATCCATGTAACAAGGTGGGCATCCATGAATGCCTCCCAGCATGGGTGGAGGAGGGTGGAGACAGGAGTATTGCTGGGGCTTACTGCCTTCCAGACTATCCAAGAAAGCAAGAGCCCCAGGTGTAAGAGAGCCCCTGCTGTAAAATGGAGGGGCGAGGGTAATAGAGGAGGGCACACAGACATCCATATAAACTCACATTTACAAATAACTAAATAACTAACTAAATAAATATCTTTTAAAAGTCAGACAGAAATACAGGCATGAATTTCCAAAAAAGGGGGCCTTTTGTTTGTGAACAAAGAGGATTAGAAGAAGCTGGGGGCATAGCTGCATAAACTGAGATGATCTCTGAGAGTTCAACAACAAAGAAAAAGTTGTGGGTTTTACTAAGACAATCGATCTCAATCACTTTGAAATGAAGGGAGTTTTTTGTTGTTATTTTGTTTTTTGAGGGGGTGGTTTATTGCTGAAGAAAGCTTGCAAACAGCAGGCATAACTATGTAAAGACAGTCTAATCGTCTGTTGTCAGTTGCTAAGTAAAGCTATTCTTGAAGACAGGGCAGCCTTGGTAAGCCAATTGCTGTGTGAAACAGCTCTTGGAGCAAGTGTACATGACTATAGTGTTTTCTGTGGTACCTGGACTCCTCTATGATGGTATGCTAGGAATGGCTTCATTTTGTAAAATGGATTTTCACAATGGGGAATGGGGAAGAAAAGAAGCAAAAGTAAGAATTAAGTCTATCCAGCTAAGTGAAACACTTGTTTACTCAGCAACTTCTTTTGCCAGGCCTTGGGCAAAGTGCTTAGACAGCTTAATCTAGAGAAGACTTGCACTCCCTGGGCAACTGGGAAAGAACAGAATGTGATCATCCATCCATCCATCATCTATCTATCTATCTATCTATCTATCTATCTATCTATATCTGCCCGCCCACCCACCCATCCATCATCCATCTACCCAGCCATCCATCCATCCATTATCTATCTATCTATCTATCTATCTATCTATCTGTCTGTCTATCTACCTATCTATATCTACCCACCCACCCATCAATCAACCCATCCATCCATCCATCCCACCCAACCACCCAACAAATGTTTGCTCTGCACATAAGCTGTACTTACAATACTAGAACAAATATGTAAAGGCATTACCTTCATGTGTTAGAAAAATAAGCAGATAACAAGCAAAATGATCAGAAATTGTGGCTTATAGACAGTTGGTGGTGGTGTATGCCTTTAATCCCAGCACTCAGGAGGCAGAGGCAGGAGAATCTCTGTGAGTTCGAGGCCAGACTGGGCTACAAAGCTACACAGAAAAACCTGTCTCAAAAAACCAAAATAAATAAATAAATAAACAAATAAATTGTGGCTTATGAAGGGAAAGAATAAGGTGTGTGACTTGGTGGTGGTTATTAATAGATATTCTATTATCTGGGGTATGTATCACAAGTTTGAAAGAACCTGCAGGTGGGAGTAAAGGTCTAGGCGGGTAATGCAAATCTATTATTTAGGTCCATAAAGAGGAAAAAAGAAAAGGAACGTATAGCAAAAATCTTTAACTCTATACATAGCAAGAGACTCAAACATCTACTTGTGAATAAGCAGTTTGTGGGGTTTTGCACATATGCATGTGTGTGTGTGTGTGTGTGTGTGTGTGTGTGTTTGGGAGCTGAACTTGGGGTCTCACACATGCTAGGCTGAGTAATATTACAGACCCTTGTTTTCTCATGTGTGTACTCTTAACATTTCTCTTGCCGTGCATGTACATAGTCTTAATATTTCTCTTATACAAATGAGAAAACTATGACTATAAACAAACAAAAATAAATATATAGGAAGCAGTGAGATGGCTCAGCGGGTAAAGACACCTGCTACCAAGCCTGAGAATTTCATCTCTGGATGGAAGGAGAGAAGCGACTCCTCAGGTTATCCCATGACCTCCACACACACGTTCACGAGCACGTACACACAATCAAAATTATTAAAAAGTGCAATTTAAAAAATTCAATCCCCACATCTGTAATCAGAGGGCAGATTTCCGTGGTTTTGAGGCCAACCTGATCTCTAGGCCCGCTTACACTGCAGTATGAGACAGTCTCATAGCTCGTTCAGTACAGAGCTCGCTAGCCTTGCTCGCACAAACGCTTCGGTCGTTCTTTGCCGCCACCTAGACTACATTTCCCAGCATGCTGTACAAATGCTCGGGAGGCGGAAGTTGATCTAGTGGGTTCCGGTGCAAGGGGCGGTGGGTAGTCATGGCTGCTCTCAGAACTCCGCTGTCGTTGTGGAGGTTCCAGTTGGGCTCTCGGCGTGCACAGCGGGTCTGTACTCGGGCCGCAGCCCAGCGCCACCCCGATGCTCTGCTCGCGACGCGGCCCCAGCCCTTCGAGGTGGGGCTGCCCTGCCGCCTGCTCAGCTCCGAGGCAGGTGAGTGACCGCTAGAACTCCGCCGGGCGACTGGGAGACCTAGAGCTTGCTTTAGCTGGAGAAAACTGCACGGCGAGTTCTCAGACTCATTCAGCTTACGTCTGTCCTTGCAGAGCCCATCTAAGCCCTACTTTATTTACTCATCCACTCAGCCAATAGTGCATGCGGTTCGCTCCTTGCGAAGCACTACACCAGCTTGGGACATAATCTGACTAACGTGGGTTCTCTCCTAGCCCACGGTGATCCTGGCTGCGTCTTTCAAACTAGGTTGGCTGCACAGGGATGGGTTCCAGGGGAATACAGCCAAAGCTGCCATCTGGCTAACCCTGTTAAAAGGTGAGAATAAGCATTCCAAACGGAGGGACAGCAGAAGTGTAGAGAAGAAAGTGAACGCGGGTGTTTTGGGGGAACCTATTTTGGAGTTAGGGTTGATAAGGCCCGAGCAAGTTTGCAGGTTTTGATGGTAAGCAGTTGAATGGGGAGTAGTGCCAACCTAGAGGATATCATTGGTAGGAATGGGGTTTGTTTGTTGAGTTGAGATTGGTGAGTAGGTAAAATGAAAATAAAATGGCAGAGGAGGCAGAATTACGCTTGCTTTGTATTGAATTTGAGTTGTACTTACTCAGGCTCAGTGCACGGTTAGATCAAATTGAAGAGCATCAGAGTAAATCTGAAAGCTAGAGTTGGGCAGGTGCGTGAGATTGCCTGGAGAGTGTGTTACTGAGCACCCATTGGGTGCCCATGAGAATAAAACAGGATTTTGGTCTTCAGAGAATGTGCCAGCTAGTTTTATATCAACTTGACACCAACTAGAGAGATCTGAAAGCAGGGAAACTCAATTGAGAAAATGCCTCAGTAAGATCCAGCTGTAGGGCATTTATTTTCTTAATTAGTGATTGATGGGGGAGGGCCCAGCCCATTGTGGGTGGGGCTACCCCTGAGCTGGTGATCTGGGTTCTATAAGAAAGCAGGCCGAGCAAGCCAGTAAACAGCGCCCTCCATGGTCTCTGCATCAGGTCCTGCCCTGTTTGAGTTCCTGTCCATACTTCCTTCAGTGATGAACAGTGGTGATGAAGCCTAGGCCAAATAAACCCTGTCCTCCCCAACTTGCTATTGTTCATGGCGTTTACCACAACTATAGAAGCCCTATCACAGACAGAGAATAAGTCTCCTAGTGGGGGACACAGTCAAACAGTCACTGAGTTTTAAACATGAGAGTCATCTTGGTTGCATTTTTATCAGGTTACCCTCAAGTAATCTCTTTGTATCAGGGCGGTGGTGGTGCACGCCTTTAATCGCAGCACTTGGGAGGCAGAGGCAGGCAGATCAATAGCCTCCAAAACAATACAGAGAAACCGTGCCTCGTAAAAAAAAAAATAAAAAGTAATCTCTTTGTAGGAATGGTTTGTACTGAGGTCAGAAAAGAGGCAGGGAAGCCAAGGTAAGGGATAAGAATGGTTTTGACCAGAGTAATGACGGTTAACTAAAATGCTGTATTCATGTTCCTTTTTGTAAAAGGGGGATAATTGTAATATTACTTTATAGGGTTGCTGTGAGAGTTGACTGTGTTGGGTATGGTATGTATTTAGCTCAGTAAGTACTGCACAGTTAATATCCCATATGTGTTAATAATGATCACTCCTGTCAATTTAATTGCTTTTTGGGGGGGGTCTGGGCGTGGTGGGTATGGAAAAAGTCAGAATAATTTTAAGATTCTGGACTGAGCTGGGCGGTGGTGGCGCACGCCTTTAATCCCATCACTCGGGAGGCAGAGGCAGTCGGATCTCGGTTGAGTTCGAGACCAGTCTGGTCTACAAGAGCTAGTTCCAGGACAGTCTCCAAAGCCACAGAGAAACCCTGTCTCAAAAACAACAACAATAAAAAATGTATCCTGAACTGAATGATCCAACGGATGGTGCTGTGATAGGGAAAGCAGGTCTGAGACGAGAAAAAGTTGTGTTGAGGGGGCAGGGGCAGGATATGTTTTGGCAGTATTGAAGTGCCGGTGAGATGTCCTTAGAGTAGTGGATGTAGATGATCTTGGCTAGAAATTGGGATTTTAGAGTCTTCAGTAGATGGATGTAATTAAAGCCATAGGAAACTAGGAAAGCACCCGGTGAGAATATGAGAAAAGGAGATAGAGCAGGACTCTGTGAGACACCAGCATCTATAGGACTAACCGCAAAGAGGAGCCTAGAAGTAGACGGCCCTTTTACTTTCCCGGTGGGAAGAGAATAGGAAGTGACGCAAAGGAAGAGGTGAACTGCGTGAGTCGGCGCTGAGCTTCGATTGGAAGTGACTGCGGCTCTAGAGCCAGGGAACCCTAAGTCCTTCCTCTGTTCGTAATAGCTAGTTATCTTTAGGTTAGCGTCGGTGCGCTCATCCATAAAATTGGAGTGTTAGGACCGATTTTGTGGGTGCGCTATGTCTGGCTTCTAAGAGGTGGATCTGAGCGCTGAAGTGTAGCTTACTGATAGTGCCGTGTGCCGGGTCCTGGGTTCCGTTTGCACCACCTCCAAGATACCAACTAAAAAGAAGGGATGAGTCTGTGAAAGGTAACAGTTCTTGTCATTTTCGTTTTTCAGCATCTTCTTGGCAGACTGTATGTGTGCTGTGGTGAATGTTCGGGAAATTTTAAGTGCAAGTTGAATAAAGGAGAGAATCTCCTATTTTTAGCATGGGTACTCTATACACATGGTTTTTATTGTTAAAACTTTCCCGTTTAGAAGTTTGGTGGCGCACGCCTTTAATCCCAACACTTGGGAGGCAGAGGCAGGCGGATCTCTGTGAGTTCGAGGCCAGCCTGGTCTACAAGAGCTAGTTCCGGGACAGCCTCCAAAGCCATAGAGAAACCCTGTCTCGAAAAACCAAAAAAAGAAAAAAAAAAAAAAAGAAGAAGAAGTTTTGGCTTGCCTTTGTTGTCAGCTTCTTATTACTGAAATTGCTCTTAACAGAATCTGGTAGCTCAGAAGTCAAGAAACCTACATTTATGGATGAGGAAGTCCAGAGTATCCTCACCAAGATGACAGGCCTGGACTTGAAGAAGACTTTCAAGCCTGCTGTACAACCACTGAAGCCGCCAACCTATAAGTTAATGACCCAGGCACAGTTGGAAGAGGTATGTCAACTCCGAGTATCGCCAGAATACCTTTCTTCCAGGGTAGTAGGACTTAGAGGCCCCCGCAGATGCTCAGTGCTGTTCCTCCCTAGGCAAGGGTGAGAGGGTAAAGTAGGCCCAGAACTGCGGAAAGAAATCTGAGTAGGGAGGCAGGGAGGCAGGCAGTGACCATAACTGAGCAGAACCAAGTCCAGGTGTCCAGGCTGACCCTCCTCCCTTCCCCAAACCAGTCTTTCATCTTGCCTGCTCCAGCTCCCTTCCTGCAGAAACGTCTGCTATGAACTGCCTTGGGGCTGAGGGTTCGGTGAAATTAGAAATCTGCAGCAGCATCTTCCGTGTAGCAGAGTCTGAGTCCTCTGTGGGATACACTGCTGTACCAATACGTGAGACAGTGACACGCTACTTTCTGACTCAGCAGTCGCTTCGCTACCCAATAGCATTTTAGAAGAAGGGTGACACTTCCCTTTTCTGCTCTCAATGTCATCACTGAAAATGATGTGGCATATAGCAGTGTAGCCGCTGCATGAGAGTGGAGGCTTTGGGGCTCAGTTCAGACACCAGTGCTGCAACTCCTGGTACTTCTGGGAATAACAGCACCAGGCTCCTGTAGGTTTGGGGCATCGAGTGAAGCCAGTACATTTGATTTCCTTTGTCTTATATGTATGGGTATGCCCATATGTACGTAGGTGCACCACAGGCATGCCTGGTGCCCATGGAAGTCAGAAGAGGGCACTGGACCCTTGAAACTGAGGTTACAAATGGTTGTGAGCCACCATGTTGGTGTTGGGGGCCGAATCCAGGTCCTCTGAGCCATCTCTCCGCACCTGTTTGGAGTGTTTAAATGATGTCTGGCACATAGTGAACCCTGAAGAAATGCAGGCTTGCTGTGTTTCAGACATTTCTTGCAACCTGGCTCTGTCTCACAACATTCCTTGCTGCTCAGATAGTGGGTAAGTGGGTAGCTGGTGTTCTGTCACACCACAGGAAAGACCAGGCCTCACCAGGCCAAGTTTGGCTTTTCCCTCACAGAGTCATGGCTGCAGCTGCTCCCCTTTGTCGTCTTCTGCGTTTTTGATGAGTGCTTGCTTTGATCGGATGGTCCTCTTGGACACGATAACTTTCCTTAAGAGATATTTTATTCCTTTAGGCTACTAGGCTGGCAACTGAAGCAGCTAAAGTACGACTAAAGATGCCACCAGTTCTGGAAGAACGGACGCCAATAAATGACGTATTAGCTGAGGATAAGATTCTGGAAGGAACAGAAACACACAAATACGTGTTTACTGATATATCATATAACATACCACATCGGGTGAGTGTGTGCTAGATTGCAGAATAATCTCTGAAATACCACATGGAGTTGGATCTTAGGGGTGATGTAGCTTCCCTCTCTCTGAAGCTTCTAAAGCAGAATGCCTCTAAAGAGGCAAGAAATGTTGGTGGGTTCACATTGTGTTGTTACAATTCCTTTACACACTGTGGATCTAGTGTATTTCAGACTGATACCAGAGACACGATGTGCTGGCTATTTATGTCAATTGGACACAAGCTAGAGTCATTTTGGAAGAGGGAGTCTGAATTGAGAAACTACCCTTCAGACTGGCCTGCAGGCAAATCTGTGCTGCCGTTTCTTGATTGATGATTGACAGCTCATTGTGGGTGGTCCTGAGTGCTCTAAGAAAGCAGGCTGAGCAAGCCATGAGGAGCAAGACAATAAGCAGCTCTCCTTTATGGCGTGTTTCAGTTTCTGCTTCCAGGTTCCTCCCCTTCCTTCCTTCAGTGACAGTCGTGTGTGACCGAAGTCGTAAGATGAAATAACCCCTTCCTCCCCAGTTGTTTTAGTCATGGTGTTTTATCACAACAATAGAAACCCTAAGACACATGTGCTGAGACACAAGAGTGTAGCCAGGCAGACAGCAGTGGACAGAAACTAAGATGGTGATGCTCTTTGCACCTGGGCTGTACTGATTTCCTTTGCTGAAACTTCAGGAGGAGATTGTTTGGTGTTTTCTCATGTGAGGATAGGGGGTGGGGATAGGGTCGTGGAGAGGAGAGGGGAGGGGAGGGGAGGAGAAGAGACGACTATTTCCCGTTTGTTCTTGCTTATATATTGTTACTGCCTGCTATGTCACTTCCTGCCTGGATCACGTGGTGACTTTTCTTTACTACATTTCCCAAAAAACTCCTTGTCTCCTAGTCCCGCCTATCTTGCTTCCCTATTGGCCAACAGTGTTTTATTCATCAACCAATAAGAGAGACATATGTACAGAAGACTTCCCCCATCTCCTGCCTCTAGGTTCCTGCCTTTTGAATTCTTGCCTTGGCTTCCCTTGGTGTGTAAGCATGTAGACCCTTATCTTCCCAACTTGCTTTTGGTGTTTATCACAGCTTTATAAATCCTATCTAAGGCAGAAAGTTGGTGTCTATCAGGATTGTGAGGAATTGCTCTGGCAGACCTGACCATGTTGTTTTGGGAGAATTGTAGAAGGACTAGAGCTTTGGGCCAGAAAAGCCATTGAGTGTTGAGAGTGCAGTGGGCTGTTCTGTGGAAGAAAGGATGTTGATAGCTCTGCAGACAGTGGCGGCCTGACTTGTGAAGTTTCAGAGTCCCGTAAAGACTGTGGGCTGTTGCATAATTTGAACTAAGAATCTGTGGTTCTAATCAACTGGGGCTGAAGAACCAGTCACGATTAACAAGAAAACAGCTTTGCTTTCCTGAGAGAATTGATGCTGGTCAGCTGGAGCTGAGAAATTGGCAGTGATTAAGAAGAGAGCAGCAGCATTGGGGTGAAATCTTCAGGGAAGTGTTTTCTCAGAGTTAGCACAAAGAAGCTGTGCTCCAGAGGTAGTCAATGTTGTACCTCTTCCTGGCAGCCGAACTTGGTGATGTAAGGGTCACCCAGTGATGCTGGTTCGGAAGGCATGAAGGGGTCATGGAGAGCAGCTGAGATCTATGTGGCAGAACTGGAGTCTCTGAAGAGAGACCAAGAAGTGGCTGTTGGTGAAAGTGCAGCCCAATTGTAGCAAGGGACCCCAGCATTGTGGAGATGCCAGTATCATGGGATGGCAGCCAAAACCGGCAACAGCTGTGGAGCTGCCCTGACCTTAGGAGACAGTCAATGTGTGGTACAGTTAGAGCCAGAGAAGTGACCCAGGCCCTTTGGAGGAGCCCAGAAGATTGCTGAGTGGATCCCAGGCATTGGACACTGAGTTATTTATGTAGTTTATGGTTTTTCTATGTGACTGTGCCCTGGTTCTTCTCTTGAAGTCAGAAATTTATTTTTTTTACTAGAGTCCACAGTTGAGAAGCTTGAATTTTTAAAAGGGATTTTGGAATTTTATTTTGGATTTCTAGAGACTGAATTTTTATTATATTTTATGCTTGCATGTATGTCTGCACTACAGGTGTGCAGTGCATTACAGGGCCCAGAAAAGGGCATCAGAATTAGAGTTACACTTGTGAGATGCCATGTAGGTGCTGGGAATCAAACCCAGGTCCTCTGTAAGAGCAACTAAGTCTCTTAGCTATTGAGCTATCTTTCTTGAGACTAAACTTTTTTTTTTTTTTTTTTTTTTTTTTTTTGGTTTTTCGAGACAGGGTTTCTCTGTATTGTTTTGGAGGCTATCCTGGAATTTGCTCGATAGACCAGGCTGGCCTCAAACTCACAGAGATCCACCTGCCTCTGCCTCCCGAGTGCTGGGATTAAAGGCATGCACCACCAATGCCCAGCTTTGAAACTAAAATTTTAAAGGGTTGAAATTTATAAAGACTGTGGGACTTTTAAAGTTTGCAATATGTTTTATATTGTAATATTAATATGAAATCTTGAAGACAAGAAGAAAGGAAAAGCTATGCTTCATAAATGATGTGTTTGGGTGTCAGGTTGACAAGGGGTCAGTTGTGCTAGCTAGTTTTTTCTGTCAACTTGACACAAGCTGGAGACATCTGAGAGTTGAGAAAAGGTTTCAATAAGATCAGGCTGCAGATACAGTCTACAGGGCATTTTCTAGTGATTGATGGGGGAGGGCCCAGCCCACTGTGGGTGGTGCCATCCCTGGGCAGGTGATCTTGGGTTATTTAAAAAAGCAGGCTGAACAAGCCATGGGGGGCAAGCCAGTAAGCATCACCCCTCCATGGCTCCTGCCTCCAGGTCCCTGCCCTGTTTGAGTTCCTGTCCTGACTTCCTTCGATGATGAAGCAGAAGCCAAATAAACCCATTTCTTCCTAACTTGCTTTTGATCATGGTGTTTATCACAGCAATCGTAACCATAACAAGGAAAGGTGCTCATGCCTGGGTAAAGCCTCTTATGCCCCTCCCTCATCTGTGATGGATTGTTCACTGGCCTGGTCTTAATGCTTGTTTGTGTAGGCCTTATGCAGGTAACCACAACTGTAGTGAGTTCATGAGTGCAGTGGCCATGTCGTGTCCCAAAGGCACCTTTCACAGCACTCCTCCCCACCCTGCTCTTACATTCTTTCTGCCCCCTTCCTTCCTGTTCCCCAAGCCTTAGGGCGCTGTGGTGTAGTTCCATTTAGAGTTGAGCAAGACAGAGTGGTTTTACCTTAGGTTCTTTTCTTTTCTTTTCTTTTCTTTTCTTTTCTTTTCTTTTCTTTTCTTTGTTTTGAGACAGGATCTCACTATGTAGTCCTGGCTGTCCTGGAACTCGCTCTGTTGACTAGGCTGGCTTTGAACTCAGAGATCTCCCTGCCATCACTACCCCACCTTAGGTATTTTTCAACAATGCAAAAAACTCTAACTTCCCAATTGGCTTTCCACTTTTAGTAAAAACAAAGGTTTTACTATTTTATTTTGCCAATAATTTTTAGATATCTTTGCTTCCATTTAGTTCCCTTGATTGCCAATTTAAAAAAGCAGTCCATTGTCTAAATACAGCAGCTCTTTATACAGCAGCATCCAAAGGATAAGAGTGGCTTATAGTTGGGCCCACAGAATACGTTATAGTGCTGCTGAATGCTGGGGTCAGAAAAGTGATCCCTCATTTCTCATTCTGGTCATACATGTTTGTGGTTAGAAGACAGGATTTTAACTGTGTCTTTCTTTATCTTTGGGCCAACTTCTGATCACATTTCACCCACACTCAGGAAGGAGAGGATAAATGCTGGAGCTCTCAACTTTCCCTTATGTAGTTCAGGACCCAACTCGTGGAATGATGCTGCCCACATTAGGATGGGGATTCCTAACTCAACATAATCTACATAATCACGCACACACACACCTATAAATTGTCTCCAAGGTGATTTTAAATCCTGCCAAGTTGGTCTTATCAGCTGTCACAAGAGCTGAACAGAAGTGTTCACAATTCAACCCTGGTTGCTTGCTGTTTCAGGAACGTTTTATTGTTGTTAGAGAACCAAGTGGCACACTACGCAAGGCTTCGTGGGAAGAACGGGATCGAGTGATACAAATTTATTTCCCGAAAGAAGGTCGTAGAGTTTTGCCACCAGTAATTTTCAAAGATGAAAACCTTAAGGTATGGTGAATTCCATTTCCATGGTAATCATTTGTTGAAGCCCTGGTGCTGCTGGTACTGCATCACGGTGAACACAGGCACTACTGTAACAGCCACTTGATGGCGGTTCTCGTACAGTTAATTTAGTTGGGATTTAAATCCAAGTGTGGCATTTATGAAACCTGTACTCTTTCTGTATGCTTTTAGATATTTATTTTAGTTTTCTGAGTCAGAGTCTTACTGTGTAGCTTTGACTGTTCTGGAACTCACAAGATAGACCAGGCTGGCCTAGAATTCACATAGATTTGCCTGCCTCTACCTCCTGGATGCTGGGATTAAAACTTGCCACCACATCCCGTTTCCTGTATGCTCTCAGTAGGTGCATAGGTGGCCAGGCCTGACAAGGCGTCAGGACAGATGGTAAACTTTTATGTTCTCATCTGATTTCCATTTGGGTTTGTGGTTTTAGACCATGTACAGCCAAGACCGGCATGAAGATGTCCTCAATCTCTGTGTTGCCCAGTTTGAGCCAGATTCCACTGAGTATATCAAGGTGAGTGTACTTAATAGTTTCCAAGATGGGATTTAAATATGGTTATGCAAAAGGATTTTTTAATGTAGCACTTGGTTTTGGCTACCGGCATTGATGAAGGTTATAGGAAAGGGAATTGCCTGGAAATTTATTGAGTGTAGATATGTATTTTATGCTTTCAGCCATCTTTAAGAATAGGGAAGTTGGGCTTGGAGAGTAAAATAGCTTGTTCTTCATTTTACTGCTGTTATGGTCAGTTTAGGACTCAGACTTTTCTCTTTTCACCTTATAGGAATAGTTACCCACTAAAATTTGTCAGAGTGCAGTGTGTAAGGTACTGTGTGTAAAGTACAGCTTAGTAAGGGTGTATTCGTTAGGACATGGTTTTGTGGTCAGGGTTACCATGGGTAGCAGAGCTGATGTCAGGAACTAGGATTGACTGAGCATCTGGGCCTGCATTCCAGCAGTGGTGTGCTGGAATAAGACAGTATGCAGATAACTGTTGCTTCCAGCACCGACCTGAAATGTTAGGTATTAAGAGTGCTCTCAGAGGGGTCTTGGAAAGGGTTCTAGAAGGGCGAGGAACTGGGTGAGAGAGGGAAGTTTGGTGAATAGAGCTGCTTCAAAGAGGACAGACTAAGAGGTAGGTAGAAAATAACCAAGTAAACTTGAGATGCGGCCAGATATCTAGTTTGTACATACAGTGCATTTGCAGGGGGATGGTTCAAGGTGGATGGGCTGTCCCACATGTGACCTCAGTACTAGGTGAGGAACATAGTCTTCAGCAAGCAGTTTTAAAACCTTTTGGAAAGGGCTGGACAAGAGGACTCAGTAGGTAAAGTGCTTTCTGTGCAAGCACGAGGGCCTGAGATCAGATTCCCAGCACCCACGTAAAAGCCAGGTGAGTTGGTGCACACCTATAACTCCTGTTGGATGGGGCAGAGATTGGGGATCCTGGGGACATTGTTGGCCTATATCCTTACAAGAACACACATACACACACAGAGAGAGAGAGAAAGAGAGGGAGGGAGGGAGGGAGGGAGAGAGAGAGACTGAAGGACTGCCAGATGTGGGTGAGCTTCTGGATAGAGGAATTGTGATAAGGGGAAAGAGCAATTAAAAAAAAATCCTGATTTCTTCCCAGAGATCAAGAGATTTTAGTTATTATTAGTGATCATAATAATATCAAATTGGTGCTTGCTTAATGTTACTTAGCTAATGAAGAATAATTGACAAATCTTTTTGAGTATTTGCTCTAGGCTATCACACACTGTATAAGGAGGGCACAGGTTTGCTATCATGTAGACAAATGTTCCTTCGCTGTGTACAGGGCAGAGGATAAACTTGATTTCATCTTGTACTCTATTTGGGCCTGGAACTTGGCTTGGTTGGCTAGACTAGCTGACCAGTGAGCTACCAGTGATCCAGCTGTGCCCACCCCACAAGGTTTTTATGAGGGTTCTGGGGATCATACTTGGGTCCTGCCCAGTAAGCAAGTGCTTGACTGAGTCAAGGCTGGAGAGGCAGCGTGCATTACAGGTAGACCTGGATGCACTCTGACTTGTGGCAGCATTCCTGCTAGGTGATCTGAACCATGTGATGCTGCTCACTTGACTTTCCTGTGCATTTTCTGTGGATAGATTCATCATCAGACCTATGAAGATATAAACAGACATGGAAAGTATGAGCTTTTACGTTCAACAAGACACTTCGGTGGAATGGCTTGGTATTTTGTAAATAAAAAAAAGATTGATGGTTTGCTCATTGATCAGATCCAGAGAGACTTGTAAGTATGATCAGAATAATTAAAATAATTGTTTATCATCCAACAGTGAATCAGTATTTTCCCAATGGCAGTGTATTGTCCGGTGATAAGTGGAAATTTGTACTTATCTCTATTTAGATTCATTTCTCTAGGCTTTGCTTTTGTTACATAATCAGAGCTAGATTGTTAGAAAAAAAATGTGACTTTGAATCTTAATAATAGAGTTTTTTACCCTTACTTGCCAGTGTTCCTGGATATTGTTAAATTTTCTAGGATATTATAGGGGAATTGTAAAGAAGTAGAGATGAGATCTGGTATTTTCTGACAGAACTACCCTACCCATATGGCTGACTTCCCAGTAGACAATGTTTAACTTATAAAAATAACCTTTTGTTTCTTAAGTAGTCCATGCTTTTGAGTTCAAAAAAAGTATTTTCAAGTGGTGTGAAAAAAATGTATTTTTAGCATCAAGTTGATGTGCTTCTCAGTTTCTAGCTGAAAATAACATAAACATAATTCATCATACCATGCTGTGTGTAGGTATTCTACGTCTTTACAAATTGAGGTCTGCCTGGGCGTGGTGGTGCATCTCTGAGTTTGAGGATAGACCATCTACTTAGTCAGACCCTGTTTCAAAACCAAAACCAAATTGGTGGTTGGTTCTTTTACTTGAGCAAGTTTCTTGATATTTTTAAAAACTATTACTGTCATTTTATAAAATATATTTCAAATATATTGTACAGTTAATAGAGTACTGTAGAGTATAAAAATACACAGGTAAACTTAAAAGGTCATATGACTTGGTTATTGCTGTGATTAGGAACTAATCTCAGTTATTTCAGTGGTATACTAGTAGTATGCTATTTGACCTAAAACTGGAAAGTGAAAAAAATCCAAAATCACAGTGAAAGAAACCAGCATGGCTATTGTGAGAAAACTTAACTTTCCACAAAGCCCTTGCTGAACTCCAAGATTGAGTAAGAAGAGGCACCATAATCATTCCATCCTTAGACTGTAGAAATATCTTACTTGGAATTTGAACATCACACACAAAAGCATTGCTTCTCATCAGAACAGCTTTCCTAATGATTTCCTGGCTAGCTCATGCCATCAGCACATAAGTGATTCCGTTCAAAAGGCAGCAGTATTCCCTCATTCCTGTCAGCTGGCCTAGTTGGGATGATCAGAAAGAAGTAGTATGCCTTTCCGTGTTACTTGACCTATGGGCTGTCTCAAGCTTCTCAAATGCAGACATCTTGAACTTAGTAGAATGACAGCATTGTTTTAGATACCGAAGCTATGGTATGTGTAATATGTAATATTCTATTATTCCGTAATGTGTAAGAGTTACATCTGAAGTGGCTCATGCCTGCCCTGTTTGGGGAGAGCTTTTTACCTAATGATTCTGGGCAGCTCAGGCTGGACAGTAGAGCATGCACTCTTCACTGGATAGAGACCAAGTGACCAGGCCAGTATTAGGATTCTGCAGACTTATTTCACACTCCCTTAAGTTATTTTTGAAAGTTTAGTAAGTGTGGAGTGGTTATAAAGCAACATTTAAATTGAGACAGACTCAGGCATTAACTTCAGCATGAAACTCATGAAGCCCTAAATGTAATTCTGACATGTAGAAACCCATAGAGACAGCATGCCCACGTTTTAAATGGAAATGTTTTCATGTTTTATTGGGGAGAGACATTTTGTCGCTACCTTTATTGAACTGTCACAGATTACAGTAAACGTGATAGATAGGTAATGCCCATCCCAACTCTTTTGCTCCAGAAAAGCTTGTTCAGTATGAACAGCTGTTTCCTTTTCTTGAGAGACGACCTTTTCAGTGAATAGGA
The DNA here is from genome assembly GCF_017639785.1 of Mesocricetus auratus. NCBI lineage: Eukaryota > Metazoa > Chordata > Mammalia > Rodentia > Cricetidae > Mesocricetus > Mesocricetus auratus. The sequence continues at coordinate 36,730,133 of NW_024429267.1, read as the reverse complement.
TGAGCCCAGAGCATTTCGCTAGGTCATTGTGGTTTCGGGCATTCTGTACTTCTCTCTCTCAGCTCAGGGACTTAGAAAATGGGGCTGGTCCAAGAGTGACAGCTTTGGCATACCAGTAAATTACGGTGTCCTTGCCCCTACCTCCCAACCTGGAAGCCAGCAAAGTGTCAAATGTGAACACTCGGGGTAGTTTTGTCTTCCTAATCCTCAGCTTGGATGATTAAGTGAGCAGAAGGTATAGACTATGTGGGAAGATTATGACTGCTTGCTTGCCTAGGGACAGCTAAGAGAATTTCCATGTTGATAGAAATTATCTAGAAGTGATCTCAAAAGAACAAAGCAGAATTTGTATCTTGAATTAGACCGGCATATTTTGTTAGCTAAGTGGGCTGGCCTGGAAATCCTTCTGCCACTAGGAATGCCCTTTCTGTGAGAAGGGATGTTCATGTTTCCTCTCCCAAAGAACACAGTCATATTCTCATAAAGTGGGCACTTCTGTATTGCCTTTTGCCTCACCTGCCTCATTGGTCAGAGGATAGCTTTGTAGACTTGGTTTTGTGCCACAAGAACCCTACTGGCTGAGCCATCTCTCTGGTCCCTTCAAATGTTTTTGGAATTACAGAACTACCCTTTCCTTTACCAGGGTTAAGTCTGAGATGTAGTTTGGAGTTGGCACACATGCAGGACTATGAGGCTAATGAGAACCTGTTAGTAATGTCAACTTCTTTCACTCAGGATTGATGATGCCACCAGCCTGGTCCAGCTGTATCACATGCTCCATCCAGATGGCCAGTCGGCTCAAGAGGCCAAAGCGCAGGCTGCTAAAGGAGTAAATTTAATTAAGGTAGCGTCCTTTTTGTTGGTCTTGTGGTGATGATGGAGTTAGAAAAGATTCAGAAATGGGTCATATGTAATAATTTATTCAATTGTGAATATGGAACATTTTGCGTATTAATAACATTGTGAGACTATAAACCCTGTGTTTCTTCTACCTGGACTGGGGTCATTTGGAGAATCATGCAGCACTTTAGATGGTATGGTAGGCATGTTGTCAGCTGTAGTTGAGAGATTCACATAGTGGAAACAGCATGTTATTTGGAGCAGAAGGCCATGCTGCATTGGAGACAGTCACATCTCCATAGGTAGTAGCCTCCCCTTAGTGTAGGCACATTCTCATCAGGGCTGGGAAAGGGCAGGATCACGAAGACTCACTTGTATGATCATTTTGGAATTGTACGTCTCTCAAACCATGGGCTCCTCAGATTTATCCTCAGTATTAGGTTGAGATGTTATTTTCATTTGGGAAGGGAAGGTCACTGAAGTTTGTTACATGGGTTTTCATACTGCAAAGCAGTTCCTAGGGACAGAAGTGATGTGTGATGCCCCTAAGAACAGAGAATTTGGTACTCACCTTGACTTTCTGTGCTAAAAGCCAGGGAAAGCAGTATTCTTTTGGAGAAAACTTTTTCTTTTTGAGAGATGAACTCACAAGCAATCCTTTTTTTTTTTTTTTTAAATGAAAAGTCAGCTCGCTATTACTCTCTAAGGTTTCTCTTGAATGTAATGGTTTTCATTTTGCTCTAGCAGGAGGTGCAATGTCAGGGTCTTAATCTTTACTGAAAGTGGATTAATAGAGATGAAAGCCATTCTGGGGTTAGAATTAGCATTGCTATAGCTGGGTATTGTGCTATGTCTACATACATTTATGACCTCTTCAGGGAGATTGTTTTGACACTCAGAGACCTTATTGAGAACTGTGTTCCTACTGCAGAAATGTTAATGATGTCTTAAAGCTGACTTTATACTCTTGGTGACCTGTTGCTCTAGAACTTTTTTTTTTTATTTCAATAGGTCTTCGCAAAAACAGAAGCCCAGAGAGGAGCGTATATAGAATTAGCACTCCAAACTTACCAAGAAATAGCCATCAGCCATTCCGCAGCATCTTGACAACAAATAAAAATACTGTAATTTGTTTTCTGCCTTTTAAATTCTCAAAAATGTGTTAACCTACTCAATTTCTATGCAGCATGGGGATGACTGAAGTTTATATTTGAGTGCCTGGTTATGAATTTCCGTTTACATTAATGCAGGTAAACATGAACTACCTCCAGGATACAAAGAGGCTAACAGATAGTGTTGACAGCCCAGCTGGACAGGTCAGGAGGTGTGCCTACAAGCCAAGTTATAGGAGATAGTGATACAAAGTCAAACCAGGGAGGATGACGCTGATTCCCAGTGAGATATTTGGCTCAGTCATCTAAAACTTGATGTCCATTTTCATTAGGAAGGAAACTCAAAACTTTTTCATTACTTCAAAAGATTTTATGAGAGATGGTCTAATGACAATATGAAAAAAACCAAAAGTGCATGTCTGTTTCAGTTAACAAGGAGAACATAGTTATTTAAATGATGCCCATCAACTCCTCTGAAGATGAGGAAGTAGCCGTGTTACCCCTTGTTTACATATGCAAATCAAGGAGTTTCCATAGTTCTTGGTCAAGGTGGCGATCAATTTGTCTCAATGATCTGTTATTGAAGTAAATGGCAAACCGTGTTCAATCATCCAGAATATCTTCATCCAGATTGATGTCTGTTGTGTCAATATCATCTAATTCCAAATTATCCAAATCTACTTCTAGTTCTAGTAAGTTCTGCACAGAAAGGGAGAGGGCAAATATTATACAGTATTGTGTTAAGTTAGCTGGTTCACCGTCCAAAGCCAGAACCAAATTAATGTTGACATGAGCATCAACCCACATGAAGTTGCTTCTCTGAAATACGATACCAAAGATCTAAACCTCAAAAGCCTGTCTCCTGACTGGGGATGGAGATGTCTGACCCACCTTTTCTTCTTTCTGGGTAGGTCGGGAGGCCATGATAACTGGGCTAGAAGCAGGTTTCCCCTCAGGATCCTGCAAACTCAATAAGAGGTAAATATGAAGCCAAAGGAACTTGCCCAGAGACTTAATATTCCCTCCCCCATGCAAAGCAAGTGGCAGGCAGTGTTTTAAATCAACCATGTCAATCATGCTGTCACATGCAGCTCTTCACGAACCTGCTGAACTGTGGCTCTTGAGGGCTGGAAGCCTTTTGCCTCTTCCATGACATTTCTCTCTTCATTTGGCTATCAGAATAAAACAATGATAAAATGAAATACTCTAAAATCAGAAATAAGCTAGACACTTGGCCCAAATCCCAGACATTTTAAAGTTAGACTTGTGAATGTGTTTCTGAATCCTTGCAGTTACTAAACAAAGCCTGGTACTCTGCCACTCACCGTGACAAGCGGGTACTGCTTGGCTGGCCACAAATCCACATGTGTCTCCTTGACCCATTCTTCAACAACAAAGGCTTCTTTTAATCCAGGGAAAAGGTTTTCATACTCTGTGGGGTCAGCAAGGGACTCTGCTGCTTTCTGGTTGACTTTAGAGAGATTCTCCCTCCACAGCTTCACTACCCTAGTATGAGAGACACCAGAGAACCAAACAGATGAAGCAACTGGGACCTGATTTTAGTTGAACATTTCTCCCTAAACTAAGTTCATACCTTGAGACCTGGCTGGGCAAGTAAGTGCGGGCCAGGAAGGCAGCTTCTGGGAGTCTTCCTGTTCTGATCAAGAGCTCTAGGCAAGCATCAAGCCTACAGGGGAAAGCAGAGGCACTGTTAGAGAGATAATAGTACATAGAGCCTAAAGTGTGGACCTATGCAGAGGCTGAATCTGCCAGTCACCCCCCACACATACACATTACAAAGTCACTTCTGTTGCTAGCCTTTAAACTGTCTTAATGTTGAATAAAACCAGTGGACTGCAGGGATGAGGGACAAGAGCATGTATAACAGCTTTTAGCTTATTTAGTTTGAATAACTAAGAATATAATGGGACTTTTAAACAAGAGTTATGGCAAGCTTGGTATGCATTCTGAGTTTTATGACATGCCTGGAAGTATAGCTCAGTAATGGAGTTCAGTTCCCTATCACAAACAGTCCCTTAGCATAAACCTCAAGAAAAATATCTGATGACTGAGTCTAGTTTCTAAGGATTGTCATGTAGAGCAAGGCTAATAAGTACTTCTTTATTTCTAAAAGGCAGACTGATGTCCACATGACTTGGCTTGCATTAGCTCTGTTAGACTTAAAAATCTGACATTTTCAGAGTTGAGCTTAAATAATAAATAGCATTTTCACCCCACCCCCATTTATGCACAAAACAGATCAAAACCTGCCCAGTGTAGACATTCCTCTGCTATTAATCCTCTTGGATAAGAACAGCCACCTCCTGCTATCATTCAGTAAAATGGTCTAGGAATAAGTAACTGGTGGCTCTTTGACCCTGAGTAGCTCATGATGCATAAAGATACAGATCAAAAGTTACTACAAGGGCCACCATGGTGGGTAGCACTGCTCTCTGGCTGCCCCCACTACTCAACAGCAGTCAGCCATCCATCAGCTCCTTCCCAAGATTTCTGTTTCGTACCCATTTCAAACACCATCCTCAGTCACTGTAGAAATAACTGCTTACAACTCCTTAAAGTCTTAGACCTTGAGATAATACTTACTTGCCCTGTAAAAAGTAGCTCATGAATGCCACGTTATTCTTGCCATCTCTCTCCGCGCCTTCCGCCAACTTGTTCACCATACTAGCATTTCCAGAGGCAGTGGCCAAGAGCAGCAGACCTCCGTAATCCTGGGCATGGTGCAGACACTCCTGGGCTAGGCTGAACTGACATTTACTAATAGCGAGTTCAGCAAGTTGTTTCCACTTCTGCTCCGACTGTAAGGGTGTAAGATAAAACATCTTTGGAAATAAACATTTAAACTTCAAAAATCAGCATTATTCTGTTACTCTGAACATCACTGTGATGACAATTGAGGATATACAGACAGACACATATATGTAATTTCTGAGTTATGCTGGGTCAAAGAAAGACATGATAAAAATGTGTAAATGAACAAAATTAATTCAAATGGTACATGGATAATTAACTTTTGTTTTTTAATTACAGTGAAACTGACTCTAAAACCATGTAAATGGAATTTAAACATCATTAGACTGCAATTATTTTTAACAACTAAATCAGTAACAATTTCTTAGGAAGAGTAGAAAATTATGTCCTTAAATATTAATGAATATGGTCACTTGTAGCTTCCCATTTAAATGATCTTAATAGCTACAATTTTTGTACAATCTGAAATTACTTATAAATGCTGTATTTAATCCACAATTACCAGTACATAGTATTCATAAATATCTACAAAAATGTCAGAACCCTTCTTTAAAATCAGTGTCTCTCACAAATTTGTCATTTGGCAAATTGTTGCCATGTCTATATTCTGAGACCCAGGCTAGACAGAAAAAAACTTCTCAGATTACAGAACTAACAGCATACTGAATTTAACCCATTTAATTTATGTAAAGATTAACAATGCATCTTTGAAAAAGATCAAAGAGACAACAGCCTCATCAAAATGAATCACTAACTACTATTTAAAGAACATTAGTAACAAAATGTTTCTGCAAAAACATTTAGGAGGGTTAGTAGGAGTACTACTAACTAACCCTCCCAGGGTTATGGAAAGTCATGGATTAGAACATACCTCTGCTTCCACTGCTAACTGGTAAGCAATTTTCAGCTCTCCAAGCTGAAGAGCAAGCTCAAAACGATGTTCAGGATCTGTGGATACTGTAAGTGCTTGCTGCTTGAAGCCCTATATATTTTTAAAAGAAAATGTGTGACATACAAGAATGTGCACATAGCATATACACACAACAAATTATTTCTCAAAAGACCTTACCGGCAGGAAAACCCCATAGCCCACAGTGGACCAAATGGAATCTAAACTCCCAAATATTTTGATATCCATTAGCATTAAAGAATATACTAGCAACAATGCAAAACAGGGCCTTTTTTGGCAAATGAAAAATTTACATTCCCATTTCTTGTGCTTTTTAAACAGTCTACTTTGCACAATTTTATGCTTACATCTTTAAGAGTATCCTGTAACAAGGGCGTTACAGGAATAAATACTTTAAAGATTTCTGGGAGAGCTGGGTGTGGGACAACTAAAGAACTCATGTTTTTCATATATTTTGAAAAGTCCTAATAAGATACAAAATAAAATCTTACTGACTACATGTGGGGGCACATGGCACAGGTAAACTCAGCTGCTGGTAACCTTGAAAGTGGGCCTCAGAGGTAATCTAGTTCAGAATTCATTTTACAGAGGTTAATGACAGAAATGAGAAGAGAAGGGAGGCCAAAGGCAAAACCTTCCAATTTTCTATCATCTGTAGGTCATTTAGCATCTAACTGTGGTCCAGGCACTGATGAGCTGTCTTCAGTTACACTTTACTTTGGTCTCAGAGTGAGCCCATCAAGTATCCAAAGGAAGAAAGCCAAAGGTCTCATGCTCTATTAGCCATCAGGGCAGGCTTTTACAACAAATGTTGTAATTATAAAGTTAACTTCTATAAGACAAAACCACCCTTTTTAGCTCTGGGAATGTAGCAGTGTCAGAGGGAGATAGGGTTGTTTACATCTCAGCAATCTGGAAGAAAATGCTTAGTATGGAGTGGTCAGGACAGAAGCTGGACAACTGTCAGGATGGCTTTATGGTGCTGGATACCACTTACCCTGCCTACCCACTGGTGCAGTGTAAGCGCTGATTCTAATAATCCAAGTTACTGCTTTTCTTCACTAGCACTGACATAAGAGAAAATTCCAGAGCAGAGGGCAAATGTTTGGAACTGGTCAGGTAGGCACATAGTGTGTGCCTGGTGCCTGGAGAAGCCAGAAAAGGGCTTTGGATTCCCCTGGTACTGGAGCTACCGACAGCTGTAAGCTGGTAAGTACTTGCTGGGAACCAAATGTAAGTCCTCTGCAACAGCAGCAAATACTCTTTACCACTGAGACATCTCTCCAGCTTCCTAACTGAATCTGAAAGGTTGAAAGCTGGTGAAGAGTAAAAACATTGAGGAAAATTCATTATTAAGTCAGAAGTGAGGGCAGCACAGCATAACCTGGTTTACACCTGAGAACCCCAAGGTAGCACATAAAGAAAAATGCTAAAGATGAAACTGCCTGAAAGCAGGCAACAGTACAGATCGACCACTGTCCCTCCAATCCCTGACACACAGGTCTGTTCTTTGAAGGTCTCCGGTCTAGGGGATACACAACACCTGGAAAAGGGAGTACTGAGTATCGAGAGAAAACAATGTTAAGAATGGAGAAAAACTAAATGAAATCCTAAATGTTCAGTCTCAGAGCTGGCTTCTAGTCAACAGAATGATGCCTAGTGGAGTTTCTCTGTTAAATCTAAGCAGCTCAAGAGGAAGCTGCATTAAAATACTACAGCGTCAGTTCCATCAGCGCTGTGTATTGGCTGAAATGCTACCTAAAAGGTTTTAAACAGTCACTAGGTGAATATCTGCACATGAAGGCTTCCTACTGCATCCCCTCCTGTGGTGTTCACACCCAAGAATCCCTCTCACAGGCTCCATTTCACATGAAATGCCTAAAGCGGAAAAAATGAAGAATCAGTGTGTTGCTATATTCTTAGGCATGAGAATGGTAAATGCCTCAGGAAGGCAGGAACTGGAAAGACCATCTGATTTATACCCTACAGAACCTACTCTATATGCTGTGAATATGTAACTAAAGTAAAAAAAAAAATTACATTAGGCAAAAGGCACACTGATAATGATAAGCTTTGTTATGGACATTTTACAACATTTTTTTAAAAGTTAAGACAAGATGCAATATTTTTTGTTTTGTTTTTGGAGATAGTCTCTGTAGCTCTGGCTAGCTGGAACTCAGAGATGTGCTTACTTCTGCCTTCCTATTGGAATTAATGGTGTGTACTACCACACCTAGCTAGAAATAAAAATATCAAGAACTGTAAAAAGGTGTAAGAAGACTGCTAAAATCAGCACCAACACTGAGAGTGGTGAGCTTAAAGAAGAGTTCAAGCCAAATGTGTCACATGTTGCCACAGCACCTCAACTGAGAAACCTGACTTGGTAGAGACTCGGTGGTAAGAAATATGAGGGGAAATTCTACAATCTGTATCAACATTCTGTCAAATGCTAGTTTTTAAAACAAGGAAGAAGGGAAGGGAAGGAGGGGAGGGGAGGGGAGGGAAGGAAAGGGGAGGGGAGGGGAGGGGAGGGGAGGGGGAGGGAAGGGGAAGGGAGGGAAGGGGAGGGGAGGGAAGGGGAGGGGAGGGGAGGGAAGAGAAATCTCACCTGTTTTTCCAAAAAGTGTGCAACTCTGGTCCTCTGTTCTTTGGGAATGGTAGGGAGGACCTTATCAGCCATACTGAAATCCCTCCGCATGACAGCAGTCTGGTATTCTAGGACTGAAACCAGCAGGGAGTAGCTAACAATGTTCAATTCCTTATCCCCTAGATAAAGCCTATTGTCTTTAGGAATATAGCCCAGAAGGTACATTGTCCTGTAACAGAAACAGAAATGAAAGTGAAGCCCAGTTCTACAATTACAATAACACACACATATACACTCCTCACTTGCTCAAAATTTTTACATTTGATAGATATGGTTTTGGTTACTATCAGAAAATCCATAAAACTAATGTGGGGAAATCATCCTATCACTGTTACAAGTCAACAGTACATTTTGTTCACAAAGCCCTTTTTAATTTAGGCTGCTTAAAACAAAAAGCAAAATAATACTCAGTACCTGTCCAAGTGGGCAATGGTGACTATTTCTCCTCCCACGTAATAGTTTAATCTGTTCACAGAACTTGTGTAAATGAAGCAGTCACCTACCCACAGCCCAGTTTTCACAATTTCCTGAATTTCACCAAGAACCTATAGAAAGAAAACAAAGATTATTGCTATCTCAGTCAACACCAGACTTTCGTGAACAACAAGCTGGATATGACGAAGAGTGGTAAGGAAACAAAGAATGCAAAGTAAAATTCATTTCGAGAACCTTCTTCCTAGGAATTTTTGTCTTCTTTTAAAAGCAGGGTGTTATATGTATATTTATATTGTGAAGTATCACTGTTGAGTCATAACTATGATCTAAAACTGCTCAACACACATGAAACTGGAATGTTAAGTATCTCAGAGTCCTGGCTCAACAGTCTTATAATCAAACATCTTCAAGTTTCCTTAGTGAAGTTAAAGTAAGTCTGCAGATTTCCTAAAAGTTAGTCAGAGCATACATTTACTTCAAACATACTTACTTTCAACTCCTGTTTGTGCCAAGATTTTAATTTTTACATGTTATCAGAACTTAGTCACTCTCCCCAAACCTCATTTACACAGAAATGTTAAAATCAGCATAGTTTATTTTAAGAATATAAAATATTAAAAGCAAAGCCCAAGTTGAACTGAGACACTTACCTCAAATGCATCTTCAATGCCATCTTCAGTAACCCCCTCATGTGTTTCCTGTGCAGCCAAGACTTTTTCCGACAGATATTTAAGAATAAAAAATGACTCCTCAGTGGCAATACAGACCAGCTCTCCAGAATCAGACCAGAAAATCTGCAACCCAACACAAACACAGATGACTGATCTGCCTTTCTGTGTACACACTGTTGACTACAGGATCAGTCTTACAGGAAGGCAGTGATTGTGCACGTAGCATTTGGTGCAGTGTACTTCTACATACGTTTGGGAAGGTGACAGCACAGGGCTGTTGTACTTAGCCCAGCAATGGAAAGCCAGTGAGAAGGGAGTGCTGTCATTCAGGAGTGCTGCTCTGCTCCCTAGTCTCTAAAACAGTGATTCTCACTCCTCATTTCTCTCTCTCCACACATGTGTGCACTAATACATAAAAACAGTGCCACAAGCCAACACCCTCTGGGTCATGACCGCGTTCTCTAGCAAACAAACTGGACCACAAGATGCTCCATAATGGCAATGCCCTAACAGTGAAAGCTGTCAACCCAACTAGCATCTCTAAGATCACTACTGGTCATCACCACATGAAGCATGGAAAGGCTTTTCCACATCAATAATTCCCTAATTTCTTATCTTCAACATGCATGTTCACTTTGTTAAGGCCATTTAAAATATGAATGACACTGTCTGATTCCAACATAGAACTGATATGCGGAGCAATTCTTAGGTAAATAACATGGTGTTCAGCACAATGGGACCAGGATAGCAGTGTGCAAAGGGGCCTTCTTGACACAAGGGACTCAGACATTTCAAAGAGAAACCTTCCAAAAGCAACCAGTGGAGACACTCACATGCTTGGGCTGAATTTCAATTCTGCGGATGAGTTCTGTGTTGTCCCAGTCGTAGAAGGCTAAGCCATTTACAGACCTGACTCCCAGCAAGAAGCCCCCATAGATACCTTAAAAAGGACACAGAGATTCTGCTCAAATATTCTGAGCCATGACAAAGATTCTCAAAATGTGTCATAAATAAATAGCACTTACTTTCAGCCCCAAAATCAGGCTTAAATGACTTTTTTTCCTTAAAGTTCTTAAATATCTTTACAACACTGTTGCTTTCTCTTATCGCATACCTAAGGAACAGAGGGAACCACATATTATACACTAAACTATAATTCCATCAAATGTTAGAAGTTTCAAATACTTCTGATTTAACACTAATTATTCAAAAATATAAAAAGTATCTCCACTTGAAAATTCACTGACCTGTTTTTATCCTAGGATATAGTATAACTTTACAGTCAGACAAATAATGAATGGGTTTCATGCTATGTGTTATGTAAATTATTGAAGCTTACAAATCATTCTAGAAACTAGAAATGGCACCAATATCCACCAAAAGGTGAATGCTTAAATTGTGGCACATCCACAATTTACTGGAACAGATAAAAATATGATCTCAAAAGCCAGATCCAAGAATGTATGCCTCTAACGCTGCATTTATATGAAACTCTGAAGAAGTAAGTCTAAAGAAGAAATTCTGACCTATACAGTAACAAAAGGCAGATTAGTGTTGGCCTGGAATTGGAGAGTGAGCTGACGAGACGGGGATAATCTGAACTGTATATACTACAAAGAGTATTGTGACTTCTCCTGCTTTTAATGAGAGCATTTTTAGACAGAAACAGGTTAAGAATGAGCAGTGGGGGGACCCTGCAGAAACTGAGTTTTAAAAAGATTCCATAAAGTTCTTGTTTAGGTGACATGGCATAGCACCATCTCTCCCAACTACTTTATGAAGGGAAGCCCCCTGGGCGCCACATCTGCAAGGACCTCATAAGGACTTGATGCAGGACCTACTCTCCCTTTACCCCAAGCATCAAGTCCTGTCTCAGGTTTCTTCAGACATAGGTCTTGGATCCCCAGCTGAGTGAGCCAGCTCAATGGTAATTCAGACAGGAGAAGAGCAGTTTATACTCTCCAAACACCTCAGTGAAGCAGCTGTGGTGGAACTGTCTTTTAACAGGGAAAAGCACCAACACCCTATCTGCAACCAGGCATCATGCAATTCAAACTTACTCTGAAGAATCGTGGGCCCATGCAAACTCCTGGGCAGACCCAAAGCTCTTGTTTCTTAAAGCCATTGCTGTGTAGATGATATATTCCCCATCACCACATACCACAACAAATCTAGAAATGACAGAAGTCAGGGACAGTGACATAGGTGTCAGGAAACGGTAACCCACATTTATAAAATAATTCAGTAACAAATGCTACTTTAGTCAGTTATTGTGATTTCACATATTAGAACTACACATTCTTTGAATATGCTGTGCATAATATTCTAAGGAACAAATTCAAAAGCAATTATCAATATAGAGTTACTGACAAAAAACAATGGCCTTCTCTGATGAATCCCGGAGCCTGGGGACAAGAGGGCAAGCAGAGGTGGAGATGCAGAGAACTCCAATCATGCAGTTGCTGGGCACCAGGATGCCTGCTACCATGCTCACTGCATTCACAATGAAAGAGGTACTACTTTGTGACAAGTTCACCTGTGCACTGATGAGCATCATGTAGATGAGCAAAAATCTTATTCAGCTGCTAATTATATTAATCATGATCATTAACATTGAAATAACAAAGAAATATAGCACGTTATACCGAAACATGTTTCCCCAATAGACAAAATACCTCTCTTCAAATTTCATTTAGAAAATAATAATGTCTGTTAGTGGAGAACTGTCAAAGGTAAAATGAAAACCTTACAGCAAAAAAAATGTTTGAAGAGATTAAGAAATAAATAAGATGTGTGTGTGTGTGTGTGTGTGTGTGTGTGTATACATATATTATAACTTAACTTTCCTAAGGTAATTAAAAGCATAGTTATCAGTGATTAAACCTTGGTACCATACTTGTCATTTATGACAGCGAAGATGGCTTAAGATATCAAGATATACTATAAAATCATTTTTTAAAGCTCTGGAGCAGTGGTTCTCAACCTTCATAATGCTGCAACCCTTTAATACCATTCCTCATGCTGTGGTGACCCCAACCATAAAATTAATTTTTTTGGTACTTCATAACTGTAATTGCTACTATTATGAATCACAATGTAAATATCCGATCTGACCCCCCCCCCCCGAAGGGGTCAAGGACCCACAGGTTGAGAATCACCTCTTTAGAGGCTGAGTTTATAAACTTACTGTTGTAGAAACTTCTCTCACATACTACTTAATATTTTATAAATCTTAAGGGAAAACAGAACTGACGATTCAAATTGTGAATAAGAAATAGAAGTTTTGTAATCCCAAACTTTCTCAGAAGACACACTGGAGCTAGTCTTCCATAAAAGCAGTGAGTGAGCAGTACTTAGCACCTAGGACAGGTCCTTGACCCCCACGAACACAAATCTAGTACATCTGAAGTACAGGGAAACAATACTACGTAACTGTGCCACTTTGCATATCAACTGACCTGGCTGCCTGCACCTGTGGAACTGTGGACCAGACACAGCACCAGAGGGACAGATTAAGGACTGTTGTGCATATGCAAAGTTGCTCTCCCACACACAAACTGAGAGGGATGTTATTGACAGCTTACCTTCCATTAGGATTGTGCTGAATAGTCTGTGGATATATTTCACAACTGCCCATATCCTTTACAGCCAGTGGCAATCTTTCTCCATCTTTAATTTCAGCATCACCCATCGCTTTTAGGTTGGCTTGCTGAACTTCTGAATGCTTGGCCCAGATTATCTTTCCATTGGCATCCATTGACATGGCAGGTTCCTCCCGACCAAGCTGGAACAATGACAAATAGCTCTTAGTGACTAGAAAGAAGTCAAAAACCACACAACAGACGTTTTTCTCTTATAGAGTCTAATTTCCTTTCTTCCATGTTAAACTATCACTGCCTAATCTCTTCTAGTTAACAGGGAGAAATGCTGATTTAACAAAACCCATGACTTAGAAGGTGGCCATACAAAAACCTAAGGATGGCTTTGCCTATGCCCACACATTTAAAGAACGTATAATTACCTTAACAATGATGCTCCCTTCATCATAGCCCAGAGCGACGTTGTTAGACCCTCTCAGACTGGCCACACACCACACCCGCTCCATTCCATAGTTCAGTGTGCTCTCAAGACGGTAGGTGCTAGAATGCCAAATTCTCACCGTTCCTAAAAAGCAACGTGAACATTCTCTTTGGATATGAACATCCAAGATAAACTGCAGTCAATGAGATGCATGGAAGTCTATTTCAATAAAAGTAATTTCTAAGATTTTTATCTGACTTTACAAAGCTACATAACAATGATATAGAAAAAAAATTGCAACGAGGAAACTAAAAATAGGCAATTAAATTTAAGTATCAAACCATGTATCACATGTTTGCTGTGTGTGATTTCTTCTCCCCTCTGGCTATAATCCTATGAACCTATGAGTAGACTAGCATGTTCTCATCTCTTAATATACCCAAACCATATATTTGCAAAGTGGCAGCGCCTGAATTTGAACCCAGGTCTGTCAGACTCCAAAGCACGGGCTTTTTCAGTTCTTCTTTAGAATATCTGATGTCCTTTTACTTAAATAGTAGGAGAAAAAGACACTAGAATGGTGATGATGACAAAGCCACTTTATTTTTCTATATGAAGTCTAATCAAGATATGGAAGCTGCCAGAAACCTCCCACTGAGTGCCGGACACCACTTGGTTTAGACATGCAGTGAGTTGTGCCAAGCACACAAGCGACACTGACTCTGACTTACCATCTTCTGACCCTGTGATGATGATGGGCAGCTCAGGATGGAAGCTTGCACATGACACGTTCTGGGCATGCCCCTCCAGGGTCTGCACACAAGTTTTATTCTGAAATCAAGACACAGGAAGCAGATTCAGCAGTGAAAGCAAATAACATATCTTTAATTTTCTCAGTTCCTGCCTGATAGTGATAATTTTATGGCAAATTCAACAGATCTAATACAGACATTTTAAATACATTATTCTTTTGTTGTATACATAACTATTTTCTGTAATTATGTCATAGATAAAAATGTAATTATTACACTTAAAGAAGAAAAAATCCCAAGAGATGGAGGTTTCGTCTGAATATTATTTTCCTGATAACTACATTACTTTTATCTATGACATTATCAATTTCTTCATTACATAGACTTCACCTGTGGCTAAAGGAGACCATATTGTTTTAGCCTTTAACTTTTTTCTAGATTAAACACAAATCTGAACAAGTTTCAGAGTAAAATTGTTTATTGAGGCCTACTTTATTAATTACTTACTTGTGGCAACTTTTTTCCCAGATAGTCTTGTTATGTAGCCCATGCTAGCCTGGCAGCAAGCCAACGGCCTCAGGCTCTCAAATACTGGGATTATAGGTGTGTACCACTATATTCTGTTGTTGGAAGTAGGAGGGTGCGGGGAGGGGTGGGGACCTTAGGGACACAAACATGGCAATGCAGTATGTAACTGGAAGGAGGCTGTGACTGTTTCATGTGGTGAAACGTGTACTGTGGTTACATCACAACATTCACCGCTATGCTTGTGTTCTTTCAGGTACAGAAGTCTGGGAATGAGGACACTCAGACACATGTGGGCTAATATGACAATGTAAAGGCCCTTTTAAACAAATAATAAGCATGCTGGCAAATACTGGCCCTTAATTTAAGACTCTCTAAAGAGTTCTTCCATCGAAGCCTCAGAGGTGCTATAGGAAGCCGCAAAGATAAAGTCCAGCATACAGCTAAGAAGAACAGTATAGGAACTGTACCTGATAATCCCATATTTTAACGAGCCGGTCATCTGCACCTGAAATGAGGTACGGCTTGTCGCCCCCACTGTAGTAATCAATGCAATTCACACCTTTTTCATGTCCCTCCAGAGTGAAGTTTGGTGATGAAGAGCCTAGCTGCCATACCTTCAGAGAACAGCAACATTTGGTAGTCAGCACTTTCAGAGGGGCACCACCCACTCACAAGAGATATCAAACACAGCCCAAGACAGAGTGCTCAAGGCTATTGACAAGTTAAAAGATGAAATAAGCCTTCTTTCCCAAGTTGCTTTTGGTCAGTGTTTTATCACAGCAACAGAAAGAAAACTGGAATACAGGGGAACTGTAAGGATCAGTGTCTAACACTTTAAGGTAAGGACTTGATGGGTGATTTAGTGGATTAGTGACACATACAAAAATGAAAGAACACTTGTCAGACAAGAGAAGTACAAGCCTGTATTCCCAGCACCTAGGAAGTAGAAAAAATTGAGACAGTGAGGCCAGCATGGGCTACACAGTAAATTCTGGGCCACCTTAGTATACACTGGAGAACCTAATTTAGTAAAGAAGTTTCCCACCAATGTCAAAAGCAAAGGCAATTCAACAAAAATTAATAAGGTCAGATGAAAACCAGGAGATTTTCAAACACATAATAGCTTACATGAGTTAAATTAATAAAAACATTATATATATGTAAGCAAATGTATGAGCAAAAACAATGCGACTTAATTTTATTTTAAGTCAATGTACGGAGAGAAAGATGAAGAGAAATCTGACTACACTCAGTGCAACTTGAACTCAGTGTCCAGTACAGCCAAGGCACCGTACTACTGTCTCAATGTCTTGGGGCTGTGCAAGGGGAAACACAGCTCCTGCCCCAAATCTCCAGTTTGTCATAAGGATAAAGGATTCCAAATTATATGAATTATGCCTCAATGTAAACATCATTAATAGAAGCAAAAGCTAAGAGGGTGGCACACACTCTAGAGCACTCAGGTGCTTGATCTGAGTTTCTCAGAATGACTATCCGTGCTAACCCATAGAGAACTGCAGAGATGCCCAGAAAAAAATAAATCTAAATGGAAGAATGACAAAAAACCTTCAGTCAGAGGAAGAGCAATGCTCTGTGAACACTCATGGCATTTCTAGAAGAAAGTAAACAGGCCAAGGTTATACTGGTGTCTGTAACATTAGCCCAGGCTAGCCCTGACAATCCTGCATTTCACTCTTAGGTATCTGCAGTTTATCCTGAGAGCGTGAACTGACAAGACAGACTCTACAGAGAAAGGTAGCCTGTAGAAAGGGCAGAAAAGGGCAAATGGCAGCAGACAGAATTTAAATATGAAAAAGACCAATGACGAGAAGGATCAACAATGACTAAAGGACACAGAAAAAGAGTGACCTAGACCTAGGCAATCATGGCAGTGCTTCTTATTTTAAGATCCTAGAGTGTAAACTAATTTTACACCATGTTGCTTCCACATGGCAAATGTTCCTTCTGTAAGAGCACAGGAGTAGTTTTCTGATAAACCACAGTAAAGCACCAACAGACTGGACACCTACCTTGATGGTCCTGTCCAGAGACGCACTGGCAAACTGATTGTTATCTTTGGGGTTTATCACAATCTGCATAACGTAATGCGTGTGTCCTTCAAATACTTGTGAACAAGACCATTTTTTATCCCAGTCCCAGAGCTTAATAAGCATGTCATCTACACCGAAAGAAAGTCAAGTCAGTTGCAATTTGCTTTTCATTTCTGTAGTAAGACAGTCTTGGTGTCTTTTAAGGCAACAAATGTAGCAGAGTTTACACATCCCATTATCTAAGCCATAGAACCAATACTGGAAAAGATTTCCAAGTCCCCATTTGCCCTCAGAGCAAACCTAGTTATAGAATAGTGGGGACAAAATGTATACAATCAACTACTAAAAACAGATAAAAAACCATGAGGAAAAGGAAATCTTTTAATTTAATTTAAAAAGAACTGTGATCACAAGTCTGACGGGACAGTGCTGACTGCTGAAAAGAGTCAGCATTTGCCTGATAAGACTGCTTTTACAGAAACTCTCACTTGTTAATTTAAAAATATTTCAGACTGCTACCAACTCAGGGCTACCCAGAGTACTCACCCTCCCATAGGTCCGCTGCTTTACACTAATACCAGGGAGATGGCAGAATATGCAGATAAACCAACTAGTGTCATTGGCAATCTGCCAACAGCTCCATCATCAGCATACTAACGAGCTTTCTGCTTCCCAGACACTGAAGCATTTAGACTTCCCCATATTCCCTGACAGGAATTGGAACAATTGCAATATAATCCTAAATACAGTTATTTCATTAAAATACACAGGTGGGCAGCACCAACAGCACAGTAACGGATTCAAATAGTTTAAAAGACGTTTGGAGTGAGAGTTCCACTGGTAACAGCAGTTAAAGCATAACATGCCTCACTGAAAGAAAATCATTAGCGTGCACAGGACTGAAATGGGTCGTCTCTTACCACTGCTTGTGAGAATGAATGGCTGGGTGGGATGAACAGCGATACAGCGAATGTAATCTGAGTGTGCTTCAAACATATGCACTCTCTCCAGGGTGTTATAATTGAACACTCTAATTTGCATGTCATCCTAGGAATGGAGGTTTTAAAATGTCACTATTATGAGGTAAACTGCATAAAAAATGAAGCAGTATTTTAGGTTCAAAGCATAATATCTATCCTTTAAACACTACATTTAATTAACTAAACAAATCCAGCATTACAATTCTGCAACTGGTATTCATAACTACTGACCAATCAGAGGGTAGGATGTGATATTCAGAGTTACTTACTGCTCCTGTCACTACCCAGTTCTTTCTTGCAACAAACTTTGCAGCTCGAACGGGAAGATCACATACTTCAAACGTCTTCACCAATGTCTTGAAATTTTAACAAGAAGAAACACATTGAGTTATGAGGAAATAACTGAAAAGTCTTATTCTGCTGTACTTAAAACATCAGATTATAAAGTATTTCTAGTTTAAAATGTTGTTAAATGTGTAACAGCTCAACATTAAAATGGGGGCGGGGTGGGTAATCACTGTTTCTTTAGTAGATTTGGGCTGGTGAAACCCAGAGAAACAGCTGACCTGAACAAGGGGGCATCTTGGAGCCGACTGATAGCTGAGAGGCCAGCATGGGACTGATCCAGACCCCCTGAATATGGGTGTCATTGAGAAGACATAGGCAATCTATGTGGTTTTTGGGTAGTAGATCAGTATTTACCCCTGGCACACAAATGGACTTTGGGGACCCATCCCACAATGAGGGATGCTTTCTCAAGATGGACACTTTGGGGAGTGATGAGAAAAGGGTCAAGACCAGGCTGGGGAAACCCACAGAAACAGCTGACCTGAACAAGGGGAAGCTCATGGACCCCAGACTGATGGTTGAGAGGCCAGCATGGACCTGATCCAGAGCCCCTAAATTTGGGTGTCAGTGAGGAGGCCTCAGCAATCTATGGGGCCTTGGGCAGTAGATCAGTATTTATCTCTGGCATATGAATGGACTTTGGGAGCCCATTCCACATACAGGGATGCTGTTTCAGCCTGGACACATGGGGAAGGGCCTAGGCCCTGTCCTGGAACAAAATGACAGACTCTAGAGATCCCCCATAGAGGACCTTACCCACCCTGAAGAATGGAGTGGGGATTGGGTAGGGGGTTGGAGGGGGTGGTGGGAGGGAGTGGGCATGGAGGGGAGGGAGAGGGAGCTGGGACTGACATGGGAAGTGAGCTTGTTCCTAATTTAAATATAAAATAAAACAGTATAATAAAAAAAAAATCTTAAAAGAGAAAGCATATGGTCACAGGACGGCATTCTGGACCCTCTGTGCTCTGGCCCTCCTGTCCTTTCCAGTGTTGTCTTTGGCTCCTCTGGAATACCTACCCAGGGAAACTTTACTCCCTACTTGTACCACCGCTGAGAGCCTTTATTGTTTATTACAGAAGTAGCAATTAATATTCTAGGTATCAACCCACCAGAATTAACTTTTGATGGAGAAAATTTGCCTTGCAAAGTCTGCAAGAAATACAGACTTTAGAATACCTGTTGCTATGAGTTTGGCTGTACAATCTTGATACATAGAATATATACTGGGCTACATAGTGAGTTGCTATCAATAAATAAATTAAATAAATAAACAAATAAATAGAGTGAAAATTGTTTGAGCCCATAGAAATAACTCAAACAAGATAATTTTTTTTCACATCTTAGCAACACATTTCTAGAAAAAATGCTGTGGGTTTTTTATACTTGTTTGCTTATTTTAGTAAGCATGAAAACTAAGAGGTTTAGATATCCCTTAGGTGCTCAGAGTGGATCAACTATATGAGTTAAGGTGGAATTCAGGAGACCTCCTAGAAAAGTCAGAGATGAACAGATCTCTTTGCTTTCCCATTTCAAATGCCTACTCTTTAAAAGTCTGAAAATTAAGCCATTCTTTTTAAAGTTTGAGATAGGGTTTCTCTGTGTAGTCCTAGCTGTCCTTGAACTTGCTCTGTAGACCAGGCTGGCTTTGAATTCATGGAGATCTACCTGCCTCTGACTCCTGAATGAATGCTAGGGTTCCAGGTATAGGTATGTGCTGCCACCACCCAGCAAAGCTATTATTTTTAAGTGTTTCAAGAATATAACACATCTTACTGGCTCATTAACCAAGATAAAACTGAAACACTAATAGTCTAGTTTACAAGAACTGTTGAGGCCACTCTGGTTTCCCAGGACAGACTTCAAAGATTCTTAAGACAAAGCCTGAATGAGTGCCACACAGATATACAGCTGCTACCAGGTGACTATGATGTAAACAGAGCAGGCTGAATGCTTAGTCCGCAAGATGGCAGAAAAATGTACAAAACTGTCTGAATCATTAACAAATCCAAGGATATGTGGAGCAGTGAAAAGAGGCCAGCTGCAGAACCATCATGACTGAGTAACACATGAGGTTCTATGGAGGGGCAAATGGCAAGAGAAGTCAACCTACACTTCACATGCTCCATGAAGTTAAGAAAGCAACAGCTCACACTGACATGGTTCTTTGGGAGTCAGGAACAACTAACTGCCTGTCATTTTATTCCATGGACTTACCACTTCTGTCATACAAAGGTCACAATAATTACCATCCATTCAGAGTAATAAATCAAGGCTCAGTGTGGTTTACAACTACCTGTAAATAAGCAGCAGGTAGGCATCAAATAAAACACTGCTGTTGTTTTAAAACACTGTACTTACTACCTCAAAAAGGACACGATTTCCTTATTTGAAATGTAAGAACATTTGAATTCACCCCTAAGAATTCTGTTGTTACTCTCAACACACGTGAGTGGCGACTAACTCCTTGCCATAGGTGACAGAGGAAAAAGAAGCAGAACAAAAGCTGGAGCTAGTACTCCCTACACCAATTGCTATTTAAATGTCACATTTAACAATATGTCCAGACAAGCTGGGCGTTGGTGGCGCACGCCTTTAATCCCAGCACTCGGGAGGCAGAGGCAGGCGGATCTCTGTGAGTTTGAGGCCAGGCTGGACCGACAGCCTCCAAAACAGAGAAACCCTGTCTCGTAAAACCAAAAAACAAAACAAAACCAAAAAAAAAAAAAAAAAAAACAATATGTCCAGACGACTTTCTCCCACAGGCAACACCCACACAAACCTAGCTCCTGATTATACCTGAGAGGCAATGCACATAGAGATGTTGGACTCTGCTGCTTCTTTCTTTATCAGTAGTGGTACTTTATTGCTAATAAAGTCCTTTGAAATCTTACCTGAGTTTCATGATTCCAAACACACACACTGCCATTGTAAAGACTAGCCAACATCCATGGCTCTGTAGGATGCAAATCCACACTCTTAACTCGATCAGATCTAGCAGTTAGCTTTCTCTTGATGTCAAGTCGAAGAGGCTAAGGGGCAAAGAAAATTGTTGAGAAAAGTAAATTGTTAAGCCAAATAAAACAATGTATCAAGATGCTTATGAAACAATTCTGTTTTCACTTTGCTCAATTGTGAGTAGAGTTTGAAGTCTAACATACCCATGTTAGTCACACTTACAAAAATGAGATATTTTTTAAGTTTGTATTTATAGTAGCGGTTTTCAAATTCTACTTTTCCAGACCTCATTCTTTACACACTTAAAATTTATGAGGACTTCAAGTGATAATGTTTTATATTTGTGTAAAAAATTTCAGTTTGACTTTTTAGAAAACTGATTTTCATATCTGCTTTTGTCTCCAGTATGTTGTGGTATACCGTTTTGGTTGATATGTAACAAAAACAACCACCATCTGGCCTCTAATCGGAAGATGTAAGCCAGTTTTGGAGAATGGTATGTTCTGCTTTGATGTGGCCTGAGAAGCGGGGGCAGGGAGGGGGGTCCTTAAAGAACATGTGTACTGTGGGATCCGAAGCCACAGCCACAGGGAATAACTGTTTACACTCAGCTAAATTAAAATCCACTGGTCTATCCTACACTTTGAATAGATCTCAACTCCTACCTGGCTTTTTAAAACATCATACATTTGTCATTTGGGAAATGATGGTTCACTGAGTTTCACAGATCCACAAATACAACATATTTCATTACACTAAATCAAAAGTCACAATTATTAATACCACTACCTAATTCAACTGATAGGCCTTTGTGTATGAGAAAAACTCAAAGTATTTAGAAGTGCAGTCTTTAAAATTCTATCAATTGTAACAAACATGGTCAGGGACCAGCTATCATCTTTCAGTTATCAGGTTATGTTTAGTAAATATGTCTGAATAAGCAGCACCAATCCAAGTAAAGCTTGCAACCTGAACTTTTATCTGTATTCAAGTCCCTTTTGTACCAGACACATGCTACTTTACAAGTATTTTACCCATTCTCATTTTGTCATACAAATGCAGAATACTTAGAAGATGCCTACTCAGGTGTTGAGATTGGCAGCAGTAATAATATTTACTGTTCCATCGAGGGCATTCTTACAGAAAATCTGGCTTTAAAAACAACTGCATGACCATCAAGAATATATTATCAGGTCAGGTGTGGTGCTGTACTCCTGTAACCTCAGCACTCTAGGCCCTGGAAAGAGGACTTGAGTTAAGATCAGCCTGGGCTATAAGGTAAAAAAGGGTGTGTCATCAGCACGTTCTGGCACGTAGTGGAAAGGCCAACAGCATCTTCCTACTTATAGAACTTCTGACCTGTGACTTCCTAAAACAGTAAGAGGCCTCTAAGGAACTACAGAGGGCACTTCTAGAACACATCGTTTATAGACAGGTAAATGAATTTAAACATCAACTAAATCCCAATTTCATGCCCATGCCATTAGTGTTGTGTTAGAAAATATTGTGAAGATGTGTCATTTATGATGCTGCAGAAATCCTAAGCCACATTAAATGAGCTCTTAAGAAATAATCAGATGTGGGGGTGAGGGTCTATTTAAACTAGACAAGTAGTAATGTGTGATCAACAAAGGTTTACTCATGTCCATGAAGGCCTTTTGAATTTACAGAAACATACTGAAAAATTAGAGCCATTTTAAACAAACCAATCCATAAAATAGCAATAGTTTAAAACTGACCCTTTCCTGGGCTGGACCGATAGCCTCTGAAACAATACAGAGAAACCCTGTCTTGTAAAAACCAAAAAAAAAAAAAAAAAACAACTGACCCTTTCCAGTTGGCCTCTCTATCTGAAACAGACAGAAAATGATTAACTGTTTTCTGTTTCTCCCAGTGATGCCATCACAGAAGAAAAGTAATCCACTAGACAACGATGCCCTGGAAGCTGTAGGTCCCACTCTCCTATGGGCTAGTTTAAAATGCATTTCCTTTTCAACAAGCCTAAAGCACACCCTGAAAGGATGAGTTACTGTGCTAGCTTCTTTGAGCTGTTGGTGTTCCTTAACCATCATGAATGGGACAGAAATTTAGGGTTACTTTTCAACACATGAGGATCCAACAGAGGTAATATCTGAAATAAACACCTAACAACTCTGTCAAAGGTAGGTCACTGTCTACTTCTTTCTTCAATGTATGCTACCTCACTTCTAACAACTGTTTTCAAGACTCATGTTCTAACTCTTCAGTCCCTTGAGAACACTTCACTGCCACGTGTTCCTACCCATCTCAAACACGCAAGCCACCATCTTTAAATCTCATGCTAATTTCAGGAAGGCAGAACCTTTTCAATGACTTCTGAACTTTTGCCCCACTCACTATTGTAACAAATTTTAACTTCCTTCCTGTCATCATAGAGTCAACAAACAGAAAGCATGTTTATGCCAAGAACCATAGTGGGATCTTTCACATAAGCCAAGTATATACATATTTTATATTAACAATGCTTTAAAATTGATCAAAGTGGTCAGGAATCTTTGAACAACCCAGTATAGCTGCACATACTTCAAAGTGCAAGAACTCCTATAGTTATACTTATCATCCCAGTCATAACTTTTAAAAGACACGGTAGCAGGTCTAGATGGTTAAAGTACTCAAATGCATCCTCAACTCCAGTCTTAGTTTAAAAGCCACTGCCATCAACACACCCTTTCTGATTAGCCTAGCCAGAAGGATTCTCCCCCAGTCACAGTACATCTGTGCACACAGCTCTTGCTTATCAAGTGGTATACCTTAAGGGTAGGATCATTGCTTATAGAGGTCCTTCTCTCCACACCTTCTTTGGGAATGGGGGGAGGGGACAGGTGGCATAACTGAGGTCCACAGTCTCACTACAATCAAACCTCTGCTGCATCACATGTAGTAGTAAGTTTAACCTTCCAGGTTTGACTTGTATAAACAGGGATAATAATAATATCTACCTCTTGGTGTTTTGAGAAGGAAATTAGAGTTCAGTTAGAGCAGTGTAGGGCTTATAGTAACCATCTCATAAGATTACTTGTAACTATCTACAGGCTGCTGTGACAATTAGCTGGTAAATGTTTAACAAAATGCAGGGCAGTGACTACCCTATGGTGAGTGGGCAAATGTACAAATTCACTTTCTGTGCTTTCCACTTGAGACTTAAAGTCATCCTTTGATGTCTGTGAATGGTTCCAGTACCCTCCAAAGGTTCCAAAACCCTTGGTTGCTCAAGTTATAAAAAAATGGTGTGGTATTTGCTTATAACCTACCCATAATTTCCTGTCATCTCTAGATTAGTTACAACATCAATACAGGGTCAAAGAATTGTTATACTATACCAGTTAAGGAAAAAAAAATCACCAGAAAAATGTTAATGCATGTTTACACAGTATTTTTCCCCAAATGTCTTCCACCCAAAGCTGGTTCAATCTGTGGGTGTGGGACTCGCATACATTAAAGAATGAAAACAATATTTCAATACTTAAAAATGTCTCAGAAATGAAATAAGGCCCACCCAAGGGCAGTTTCCAAAAATGTCATTCTCTGAGCCCAGAAGGCCCAACCAACACCAGCTGTTTAATATAAAGTGGTGTGGTTTCCACACAAGGTCTGTTGAGGTGGCTCTCAACTTTGGGGACCCGATAAAGTATACAAAAGAGAATGGTGTAGGAGGAGCTGGAAACACTAAATTTTATGCCAAACTTTCTCCAAGAGGTTTTTTTGGGAGTAGTCATGTCCCTCACCAGCCAATCTTTTCCATAATCTGCTTTGTGCAAACTTAAGTCTTACGTGTGTGTGTGTGTGTGTGTGTGTGTGTGTGTGTGTGTGTGTGTGTGTGTGTGTTGCTGTTTTTCGAGACAGGGTTTCTCTGTGTAGCTTTGGAGCCTATCCTGGCACTTGCTCTGTAGACCAGGCTGGCCTCAAACTCACAGAGATCCGCCTGCCTCTGCCTCTTGAGTGCTGGGATTAAAGGCATGTGCCACCAACACCTGTCAGGTTAGGGACTTGGAATTATTTCCCCTACAGTCGTCAATCACCAAAACATTTTATCATGTGATCCATAATTAATAAAACAGGCAAGAAAATGTTTAAGAATAAAATTCTGAGGTTTCTTGCTTTTTTTCCAGAAAAGATATACTCACACTTTTTTTTCATTGAAACAATCCTATGCAAAGGCATTTTGGGTCACGTTTGAGTGTGACAGTGATGATTTTTTTTTAAGTGCAGAAAAATACATTAGCTAGTTTTATAAGCAATTCCCCAATCTTTCTTTGCCCCTAGAAAGCGACGAACTGGCCCGCTAAAGCATTTGAAATGTCACCTTTGACTCCATACACATTTGGCTTTTTTCCTGTTTAAGTTTGCAATTTGGGGTCTGCACCCTACCAAACACCGCGCGCAACCTGGATGCTGAATTGGCAGACACCAGCTTAATGACAGAATGAAGTGAGTTTTGTCAAAGTTGCCTTTGGTGTCGGTTTTCTGCCTCTGGCATTGACTTGCGCTACTAGACCCAGTGCACACAGCGGGTGCACCGACAGGCGCCCCGACTGCCAAGAGGGTCAGCAGCCGCTCACTAGCAGGCACCCAGACCACCCCAGCCTCCAGGCCGGGCCTGCTGCCTAGCAGAGCTCCAACAGGACCCCGGCAGGCCGCAGCAGGAGCGCAGACCGCGTCCCACCACGGCCCCCAGCCCAGAAGCCCCCGGAACCCGCCGCAGCCGGTGAGCTTCGCTCTCTGTCCCGCGGGGCTCGACCTACCATGGCTCCGACTGTCCGAGCCCGAGCCTCTCACAGGCTCCCGGCGACTCTGGTCCTGAGGAACCCACCGACCCGCGGACCAGCCGACCCACTGACGTGGAACTTCCGGGAAGCGGTTCTCGCGATACTCGGAACCAGGCTGTGCGCCTGTGCAAACTCCCCGTAAGGCGGTCCGTGTCAAACCCCGCCCCGGTTTCCTAGGTAACGCGGCCTTCTACGCCTCCGGCTGCTGAGCTGGCTGAAGTGTGCGGCGCTGTGACCCGGGAAGGGCGGTGGCTATCCGCGGCTGTGGCCGTTTTCCTTCGATCAGGTTCAGAAAGCCGAGAAGGAGCATTGTGCTGGATTACTGCTGATTGCCGGCGGCGCGGAGGAGCCCGGAAACTGTCCGACCAGCTTGGGCCTCTGGCAGAGAAAACAAGGTTCTGGCGGGCGCCGGAGCGAGGCCCAGAGCTGTGTCTGGATCTTGGATGACTACGACCGAGGCCGAGCAGATGTGGGCGGGTCTCCAGCCTCTGAAGTCCCAGGCACCCTGATACCTTGGTTCTGGAACCTCTTGGGAGTCAGCCTAGTGATTGCCCTTCCAAGAGCATGACCCTGCGTTTGCTGGGCTATGTGCCTTCTGCCGACTGTAGCGTAGATGCTTTCCTTTCAGATTTTCACATCAAGCTTGAGCCGTTTTATTGAGTAGGAAATTAAGGCTCAAGGAAGTTGGGTGTACTGGCCAAGATGGCCCAGTAAGTAGTGGTGTTAGGATCTAGGCTCAGAGGGATATGCCCCGAGAGCTCTGTGCTCTAGCTGAGTTTTAGAAAATGCCATGCCATAGGGGTTTCCAAGAAAAGTGCAAACGTACTGTCTACCGATGACACACACACACACACACACACACCTTTTAAAAATTATAATACCATAAAACAAATGGAACTTGCCCCTGGATACTTATAAAACTCAGATGTGAGAAAAGTCTAGGTTTCCAGAAGGAAGTGTGTAGGCTAAGGGAGGGAAGCATAAGTTTTCATCAGGTAGTTCCTGGTTCTTGTGAGATTTATGGGCCTCCGTTTTGGATAATTTCCAAAGATCCATTTTTAGTATTCTGTGTTTCAGTAAAAACAAATTTTCTATCAGTGGTGAGATCTTAAAAAATTGAGCCAAATATAATCACATACATTTCATACTGTACAGCAACCAATTGCAAAATTAGTTTAAATTTTTTAATGTGAATTGTATCTACTGTGGTTGAATAGCAGAGCTTATATTATTTCTTATTCCAGGACTCTTGTTGCATTCCAAGAGGGTGCATTTTGATTCGATACAGTACCAAGAAATACAAATTAATATGTCCATTCCTCAAGATCTCAGTTGGCAATATTTAAATATATATAACACCAGGCACCAAAGATTTATGTAGTTTACCTTGTTGGATATTTAACCCCCCAAGTATGGTGTTCATTTTGTATCTTAACTAGTCTTTTTCTGCCGCAGTTCACCAACGTTACGTTCTACAATCGTGACCTGTAATCAGCTCTTAACTGGGCTATGGTGGCATGTCCATGTCATCAAAGCACTTGAGAGGCCAAGGGGACAGGAATTCAATGCCAGTTTGAAGAAGACTCTCTCTCTCTCTCTCTCTCTCTCTCTCTCTCTCTCTCTCTCTCTCTCTCTCTCTCCCTCCCTCCTTCCCTCCCTCCCTCCCTCTCTCTCTCTCTTTCTCTCTCAAGTTCGTGTACTGAACTTGCACTATGTGAAAACTTATACTGGGTACTTCCTTAAGTTAATAAAACTCTGGACTTGGGATTTGGTTGAAAGAAATTTCAAGAACATAATCAAATACTAACACATAAACAACCACACACACACACACACACACACACACACACATTCCTTAAGGGTTCAATTGTGGGCTTAAAGCAAAATCTCTTGTTTACTCTGATTTAGAGGAGACTGGAAGGTTAGGAAAATAGCTCTGGGGAAGAAAAGAAATATGGTCAAGCTCAGCAAATTGATAGAGGGTTTCCCACGGGGTTGGTTGTAATTGATAACAGAGCTTAAAGTCTTACCTGGTCAATTTCTAGGATGGCTGTCTTAACCCCAGGGAATTCTTCCCGAAGTGCTTTTAGCAGTACTGTACATACACTCTGCCCTCCCCATCTGTTCTAGTTGACTTCTGTTACTGTGATAAAACACTGAAAACCAGCCTGGGGAGGAAAGGGTTTCTTTCATCTTACAAGTTGCAACAATCACTGAGGGAAGCTGAGGCAGGAACTCAAGACAAGACTGGACCCTAGCTTGAACCTGGAGGAAAGAACAGACAGAGTCCAAGGAGAAGTGCTGCTTACCAGCTTGCTTTTCACAGTTTGCTTGGCTTTTCTATACAACCCAGGACCATCTTCCCAGGTGGCGCTGTCTACCATAGGCTGGGCTCTTGCATAGCAATCATTAATCAAGAAAACACCCCTCCGAGCTGCCTACAGGCCAGTATGATAGGATGCATTTTCTCTTTGAGAATCCCTCTTCCCAGATGACCTGAGCTTGTACCAAGTAGATAGAAAATTAACTAGCCCGCCATCCTATTTCTACTTCTTTCTAAGAGGCCTAGACAATGAAAATCTTTGAGGAAATGTTTTTTTATGATGATGATGATGATGATGTTTAATACATGTGTATCAGCTTAGCAGAGAACTAGATTAGAGTTTGAAGAAGCCTAGCTGCTCCCCTGGAAAGGCTACAGCCTATAGGCAGGAAGGACCAGTTATGCACAAAACATTGCATGCTGGGCAGAGTAGGGGTACCTGAGGGAGGAGCGACAACAAAGGCGTGTCCAGCTGAGAAGATAACAAGCTTCATTGCACAAGCAGAATGGGGGGGGCAAATCGCCATTGTAAAGAGGATATGGTATGTTTGTGGATGAGAATATGTCATGTTTGCTTGGGAAATGGTATTCATTTACAAGAGCAGTGAGGGAGAAGGAAGAAGAGGGAATGGGCTGGAACCTGAACATACACACCTAGGGAGAATTGGGGCTTTGATTCTGGAAACAATTGGGATCACTAAGCCAGACAACACACTTGTTCACATGTGCACGTTTGCTGATGTATATGACACAAAGAAATGAACTGGGAAAAATAGACTATAAAAATATGGAGTAAGTGAATGTGAAAATATTGGTAATAAAGGTTTATTGAGTGCCCACAATTGGGATTCATAGGGTAAATCTAAAAGATGTGCATTATTTTGTTTAATTTATAGGGGAGAAACTGAGACCCCAAATGGGATGTGTGTAGTATGTTCCATGCCACCCTGCTCAAGGTGAAAGACAGACCTGATATTTGTAACTCAGTCAAAACTAAATCATATCTAGTTATCCCAATGCCCTTTGGAGTTTCTCATCCCCCTCTTCCATGATTATTTCCAGGAAACTAGAGTAAACTAGGCACATAAGGAGTTTGTAGAGTTGATGGAGAAGGAAGAATTTAGCCCTGTTTTGAATGTAATAAACCACCAATTTTCTAACGAAGATTGGGAATCATTGAATGACGTTGGGGCCAGTGAAAAAACAATCAGAGAAAGACCTTGGAAAGAATAAAAAGAGAAAGAACGTGGCACTCTGACAGATGTCAATTAAGAAACAGAAGACAGCTGGATACAGAAGAGAACATGGGAAGAGAGTAGGGAGGCTGCAGTCTTGGTGGCTTTAGAGAATCTAAGGAAAATAAGGATTTGCAAAATCTATAGTGATGATGACTTTTAAAACAGGATGTTTATCTTTTTTTTTTTTTGGCTTTTCTAGACAGCCAGGGTTTCTCTGCATAGCCTTGACTGTCCTGGGACTTGCTCATAGGCCAGGCTGGCCTCAAACTCACTGAGGTCTGCCTGCCTCTACCTCCCAAGTGCTGGGATTAAAGGCGTGCGCCACCACCTGGCTAGGATGTTTACTTTAAAGGGTTTTAATGTAAGCACACACACACACACACACACACACACACACACAATGCATTTAGTGGAGTAGTGCTAAGAGAAGCAAGTTTGTAGAAGGCTTTGAAGGGTGGCATGACAGTGAAATGGGAGTGGTGGATATTGTTTGCCAAGAGATTAGTGATAGTAGACAAATGTTGGTTTGAAACATGTAACACTGAACATGGGCTGACTCTTTCTACACGCAGGGTATAGTTTGTATAAATTATAACCCTCCAAATGGATGCTTGTGAGTTAGTTAATGGCCCTTTGCAGTCGGGGTGGAAGAAGGTAGCCAGTTCCACACCAGGAGACTGTGCAGAAACTCATTTTCCCAAAGAACTAAGAATAAATTAGCATTCTTGGGCCAGGGTATGGGGGAGAATTGTGAAATGGTACTGGAAAGACAGATGAGGCTCAGCTCTGAAGATGTGTGGTTGTCAGTTTAAGAAGTCTGGACTTTATCCTGCAGGCTCTGGGGAACGGTGGAAGAATGTTAAGTAGGATAATCTTCACGCTTCCTCATTGATTCATTGCTGCACGTCAGCTACTTTCCCTATTAAAGGAAATGTTAAAAATTATTACCCAGATGAATGCATAAAGTGAATGGAAGGGAGAGGCTGACCACATGGTCACATGACCATCACCAGACTAAAGTAAATTGGAGAACCACTGAGCTGTCTCCTAAGGAGAATGAAGATACGGTTCCTTAAGACTTACTTACTGGCAGAGTCTTGACTGCAAAAATTTTTGGCTTTTGTTGAGACAGGTTCTCATGTAGCCCAGGCTAGTTTCTGAACTTGGTATGTAGCTGAGGCTAGTTTTGAACTCCTCACCTCCTTGTTCCAACCTCCTGAGTACTGCTATTGCAGGCACGCCTGATCTGATTGTAGATATTTTAAAAATACCTTTATTAGTCTTTTTTGTTTAAGTTTTTCAAGACAGGGTCTTGCTGTATAGCCCAGGCTAGCCTTAAACTCACCATGTAACCCAACTCCTGCCTCAGCCTTTCAAGTGCTAGAATTACAGGCATGTGCCACCATACCTGACCTATTGTTGACGTTCTGACCCTTCATATGGTTTCCCAAGAACTCAAAATTTGTTCAAACAAATTTACTCCGTGTGAGTTTGATACAGAATTTGTGATTGACAGAGGATACTTAGTTTTTCTTAAAACTTAAATCTACAAAAACTAAGTTGTTGGTCATAGTTTTGGAAGTTTTTAAAGATTTACTTTATTTGTAATTCTGTGTGTGTGTGTGTCTGTGTCTGTGTGTGTCTGTGTCTGTGTCTTTGTGTATATGTGTGTACATGAGTTTATGTATCTGCAGAGGTCAGAAGAGGCCATCAGATCTCTTGGAGCTGAATCTACAGATGATTGAAAGCCACCAAACATGAGTACGGGGAAACAAACTCTGGTCCTCTTCAAGAGCAACAAGTGTTCTTAATCTATGAGTCATCTCTTCAGCCCCTGGTGGTCACATTTTTGACTTGTATATAATTTTCCCATTAGCTTCATATCTTTTAATAATTGTCGAGTGGGTTTCAAATAGAAATCCGGAGGTGACTTCCTAGATAGGGAGTGTTGTCAATATGACTGTAGAGTTTTAGGAGTCAGGCATGTAGTCACTCCGATAGTAGACAACCTTCCTGTGCATCCTGTGCCTTGATTTCACACATAGGGTGCTAAGAGCACCCTACGGTGGGTAGCTCATAAACAGAAGGGTGCTTCTCTACCCCAGGGTTGTCTTGTGGAGTGACCTTTAAGACTCTGGGTTTTGTGACATACACCATGATATTATATATCATGAGTTCCAGTGTTACACCCCACTCCAAACTTTCAGACTCTGGGTCTGTGGTTCTGTGCTCTTGTCAACTTACACATGTGACAAGAGTAGCTGCAGGATCTAGAAATGGGTTTGTTTTTTACATCACATGCTGTGTAGCTCTTCCCATGTGATCAGAGCTTGTCTTGTTCTTCCTCTCTGGAAACCACACTCCATCAGTGAATTTTGTTGTTGACTCCATCATGCTTGGACAAACGTGAGGGTCCTGGGAACCCAGGTAAGAAGCTCAGCAGACAAGCAAGGACTGAGAAGGCCCAACAATGCATGCTGTGCAATGGTCCCCAGGCCCTGGCCAGCTGTCTTCTAACTGGCCCTTAACTTCCTTCCGGGAAAAGATTTCACAAAGTTTTTTTTATAACCAAGTTGGTGAGCAATTATGTTCCCTTAAGAATTATGTCCTTATAAGTTGCAGTCCTGCATGGAAATAAATGAATAATAATGACAAATAGCCTGGCTATCTGGCATATGGCAGGTACCTTTAAATTAATTGGGAAAAATTGAATGTAAAAGTGAAATATCTGGAGTGACAAGACCCTGCAAAGTATAATTCCAACCAAATTGCTTTATTCTACTTTCTTCTAAAGAATTTGTCAGCTCAGGTTGATCTAAAGACATTACTGAATTTGAATTCGAATGTAGTGCTGACCCTAAGATTGAAAAATGAAATCCTCGGGCTGAGCGCCTGATATACTTTATATATGAATATGATAATCCAAGTCATGTCCAGCTGCCCTACCATGAACCTTTCCATTCCATGTCAAAGCATGTCAGTGAATAGTCCATGATAAAGTAACCGAAACCCAAAAGGTTCTTTAGAAAAATAAATCGCTTCTATGCTAAACACAGCTGCATTTTGGTTGCAGGTGCAACTTCATCTTGAAAAGATTTATGTGAAGTGAGTGTTACATTTTACATTATCTGCCTTCAGAAAACAGACTGGTAGAGGCAAAGTCTGTGTGTGGGAGAATGAGAAGGGTTACAGATGATTTTATTTGTGCTTCCTGATTTTTATATCATATGTACTATGTAAAAAGAAACATAACATGTTTCTAAAGAATTTGCCACAGTCCCCTCTCCTTTTTCAGATAGAATCTCATACACCCAGGGCTCACCTCAGACTCTCTAAATAGCCAAGGATGGCCTTGAACTCCTGATCTTACTGCCTCAGCCTCCTGAGTGTGAGATTACAAGCATGCACCACCACACTGAGAATTTGCATTTTGTAGGAAGGCTAATTTGAACCTGAATAACAATGAAAGGGATCTTATTTTCATTTCATAAAACCCACTTTTAGTGTGCCAGGATAGTGCAGTCACATCCAAATGAATAGTTTGCAAGAAAGAGTCTCTCTATATGCAGCCCCTTTATGATTGTCTTAAGGGAACTGAAAACCAGGTTGAGAAAGAAATGGATTTATGTTAAGAAATATTCCCAAAGAAGCTAACCTGTTGGAAGGTCCAAAATTGCAAGGATAAGAGTGAGGCAGGAGATAGACAGAGATTCATGGGAGGCAGGCTATAAGCCGCGCTTATATTCACTTGGTATATACTGGTTTTGTCAACATATATGGTACTAGAATATTGAAACCCTAGTTGTTAAACAGCCTTTGTCTTGAATGTCTTCATCACTCTAGCCAATCAGGTTCCTTTCAGGGAATATCCACATTCCAGCTCTCTAGGGTAATAGGCTCATTCTATGGGGCTCCATCAGATCCAGATCCTGTGCAACAGCCAGCATCAGGCTGATGGGAGGCTCTTCATCCCCTAGGAGTACCAGCAGCTGGCAGTGTTTAGTGTTCTGCCTGTCAATCTCCCTCCAGAAAAGGGCTAAAGAACTGATCCTGATGCATGGAGAGATAAAAGGGGGGAGCCAACCAAAGGAGAAAGTATTTTCCATCAACAATGTTCACAGTGGGATCCGTTTTAATGTGGGCTTCATTGGGTTTTGGCAACACTTCCAACCTAGTACCGACAACCCTCTTTCGCTTTTCAGCCAACATTGTTTCATGGAAATGCCTTATTTTATAATTTTGTCAGTCACCAGTCTGATGAATTCATTACCCAGCTTATCACACTTAAAGTGCAATCAATCACCATGAGTTTTTCAAGCCTCTTCCAGAGTGCTCAGAATTTTGTAAGAGCCACAGACGAAGAACAGGAACTAATATTGTTCTCAGGTAGTATTTTGGCTGTTGTGAACAGAATTCTAAATTCACAGTAATTTTCTGTGAGCACATGAAAGTCCTTTCAGCCTACCCTTCTTTGACTTGCTATCAAAAGTCAACTTCTAGTCTCTCTTTGGAAGATAATCCAGATTTTCCTGTCGTAGTTGTTAAGATTTTGATTGCAGTAAATATCAGTCCTCCTTCTTCTTTCTGCCTATAGCCCTGAGTTCAGTAACCAAGAAGCCAGTAACAGCATGGTGTGTGTGTGTGTGTGTGTGTGTGTGTGTGTGTGTGAGAGAGAGAGAGAGAGAGAGAGAGAGAGAGAGAGAGAGAGAGAGAGAGAGAGAGAGTCACTGAATACAGAGCTCACAAATTCACAGATTTGTCAAGGCTAGCTGGCCAGTGATCTCCAGGGAGCCTCCTGTGCCCACCTCCCAAGCGCAGGCATATGCCATCATGTTTAGCTTTTCATGTGGGGGGTTGGGGGTCTGAACTTAGGTCACCACACTTGCACAGCAGCTGCGTTACTGAGCAGGCCACCTCCCTGCCCCTAGAGCAGGCTTCTTAAATTGTTATGTTTGTAGTCCTTTTTGGCCTGAGAGATACTGATGAAACCCCATGTATACCGCTATATAAAATAGTATACAATCAAAAATTTGTTGAATTATCAATCAGGAACATATGTATTTTAGATGTTTTTAGTCTATTTTTTGGTGTGGGTATGCTCTTTTAAAACAATCTTGCAATACATACCATTTATTAAAGACAGAAGCAAATTTGCATACTAATGAGATGGGTATGCTTATTTTTGAATTAAGAAGTAAATCTTGGCTGAATATTTGCTACCGTGGGATGTAAAGAACCTTCAATGTTTTTCTAAGTTGATAGATGTTTTGGTTTTATAAATGTCCACGCTGAGAATGCTCTTTGCATAAATGCAAAGCACAAAGTGGCAAATGTCTGTTAAGGCCATTTAAGAAATAGCCGGAAAGCCCAACCCAAACTTCACTGAATGACTTCTGCGACCAATTTCTAAAACTGTTCTAACACAAAGATAGAGGAATTTAATACTTACTGGCTAGGAATGATGATGAGAAAATACTAAAGGTCTTTGTTGTCTGTGAGGAAGCCACTGTGTTTCTGTAACAGCAGAAAAGCTCATATAGACTGAGCAGAATCTTGACCTGCCATGAGATGTCTTGGGCAGCGTACATTGAGATTGTACGGAGCAATGGCACACACAAAATGCACATGCTGTGTGCTCAGAACCAAGGCTGCAGGGACACTGTGAGATGCAGCAGGAGAGAGTGCTCCCAGAGGACCAGGGCTGCAGGGACACTATGAGATGCAGCAGGAGAGAGTGCTCCCAGAGGACCAGGGCTGCAGGGACACTATGAGATGCAGCAGGAGAGAGTGCTCCCAGAGGACCAGGGCTGCAGGGACACTGTGAGATGCAGCAGGAGAGAGTGCTCCCAGAGGACCAGGGCTGCAGGGACACTGTGATGCAGCAGGAGAGAGTGCCATTCCTAGTTTGGAGAGTTTGTCATCCCCTCATGGCCTGAGCTTGAGCATCCTTTTGTGGCCTCTGACAGTCTATCCAGAGACGTTCTTAGAGATGTGGGAAGTGACCCTCTGTGTCGAGTCTTGAGAGGCTGGTGCTAACTTTATGGGGCCCATCACAGAGCAACACAGCAGCATCTGTGGGAAGGGCCCAGGGGCTCTGCTACCCATCTCCCGTGCTCCAGGTGGAGCAACAGACCCCACAGCAGGATCCTGGCTATTCTTGTTCCCCGATCAGTACACTTTGAATTCACAGCATTTAGACATAAGCTTTCCAGGGCCCATGTCTGTTTTCAATCAGAAGCCTTCCAATAACACACCTACACAAAAAGAGATGAGATGGTGCTCTGGGCAGTAGTTTTGAAACCCGAAGGAAAGGCCAAAGGTCACACTGACTGTAATAACAGTCACAGCAGGCGAGAATAGTAAGAAGCCATAGCAAATACACCTGGGTCTGCCTATCATGTGAACACAATGCTCTCTTGATAAATGAGCAGCAAGAAAACAGAATCAATCATCAAGCCAGGCCTGGCCCTTGGCTCCTGTAGCTCAGTAGGTTTCTTGGCTCATTTCTTATTTTATCTAAAGCCAGGTCAGACTATCTAGGTGGAATGTTCATAAAAACCAAAGCCTTGGTGTGAACATTTTCTTTAAGGTCAGGGTAATTTACAGTCTGCCTGGAGAAGCTCTTAGAGAACGGAATGTGACTATAATCCACAATGCACCCGCATTGCCCTTCCCTCCTCTGAGAAATTGATTCTGGCGTGCTTCCTTCAGGTGAAAAGTGACTCCGTCAGCAATTGCTGTTTCTTTTTTCAAGTGTTGGGGTTCCCCCACCACCAAAGCATTAAAGCCTCTTTAATGTTCCTTTAGGAGAGGTTAAATACACTTATCACCAGCATTTGGAGTTTCGCATCTGTCTGCTATGTCTACTGTGCTCATGGGCAGTTTGCAACCACTTGTGTCCAGTGGCCCTGAAGGGCATGGGCTGATCCACAAGACTAACTGCATAGCTGTGGATGGCATCATGTCTTCTTTTTGTCCCTACTGGTGCTGGTCTCCTTTGTACTTTCTGAACAAGAACACTAATGCTATCACCAAACCGTTTGATGCCTTGCAACTTAACTCTAGACAGGCCCAGAGGAGGAACTGCCTTCAGTAGAACAAAAAATGAACCTGGGAAAGGAGGGTCAGCTCACTTTTGTACTGTTTGTTGAGAGTCCATCTCTCTCTCTCTCTCTCTCTCTCTCTCTCTCTCTCTCTCTCTCTCTCTCTCTCTCTCTCTCTCTCTCTCCCTATGCCTTATTTTCTTCCCTTCCTCTGATCTCTCCCCTCTATCCATGCCCTGGTTCCCCGGAGTCTCCCTGTGTAAGCCTAGGTTGGCCTTGAACACCTGATCCTCGTGCCGGAGCTTCTCAGTGCTGGACTTACAGGTGCATTCCATCACAGCCAGCTCATCTAGCTCCCTTAGTGTTCATGGTACTCTAGTCCCAATCAATGCATTTTAACCTATTTAAATCCTGCCCCATACACTGAATAGCACAGCTTTCACAGATTCAGGTGTCAAGCAGATAGTGATTTTTTAAAACTTACTCATCTTTAAGGTTGGAAGTATGTTGAATATTCTTTTAAAAAACTGAAGCAGGATCCCTGATGATTTGGTTTGGACTGTATAGGAGAAGGCTCTCATTAACAGCAATGGGTTATAAATATGCATGGTGGTTGCTAACTGGTCGGTCCCTCCCTGCTCCCTCCCTCCTTCCTTCCTTTCTTTCTTTCTTTCTTTCTTTCTTTCTTTCTTTCTTTCTTTCTTTCTTTCTTTCCTGATGAATGACCGTGAGACACAGTTGTTGTAACAAGAAATTTGCAAACAGAAGTTAATTGGTGGAGGATTCTGGGAAACCTTCATTTACATGGCTAGCTTCATCTATCATACTTTCTCGACTTGAGGAAGTTTGCTACTTCTAATAACCTCAGTCTTTAATAGCACAAAATGATCATAAGATCATGGATCTCTGCAAAATAGTACACTTGAAATGATGATATATTTTTAAGCTACTAACCTGGTTTTGCATCTTACTCATTGTATTACAAGTCTCCCACTCCACCCTCCATTCATAGCCAGCTGTATAATAATAATAATAATAGTAGTAGTAGTAATACCTGTGTTATTATCTTAGGGACAAGACACATGGGTAAAACCAGAGACAAAGGAATTGCATGCAGTTACTGGGTCAGCATGGATAGGGAAGAAAAGGACTCCATTTAGAAACTAGGGAATTACTAATAATACAGGATGTTTCAGAATTTGTAAAGCCAGTGCCTGACTCACAGGGATATGGAGTACTATGGAGTAGGTATGCTTTCTCTATTCTTAAGTGTACCCAAACCAGATAGGGACCCCAGGACCCAAATGATGGCACAGTGATGAATTCCCCATTCTTCTATTCATCATGTATCTTAGACTTGGAACCGAAGAAACAGCAACCTGGAAACACCAATGATCTCAAACAAAAAAATAGCCCCACCCAGACAAACAAAGACCAAATGGTGAGTCTAGACTTCTACTCCCACCAAACTATCATAAGATGCTCCAGTCTTCCTGCCAGGGTGTCTTCAGAAGCCAAGTAGGGATCTAGGACCTAACACCCACTGGCTAGTAAGGAGGTCACTCCTCCACAGCATCAGTAGAGACCAGAGTGAAGCCTGGGATTCCAACCCAGACATGAAACACCTTAAGTGAATAATCTAAACTCTGACCTAAAAAACATAGAAGAGCAAACAAAATCCAAAAATAAGCAGAAGAAAGAAATCCTAAGAGCAGACATCAAGGGAATTAGGATTAGAAAATAGAGGAAATTAGTGAGACTAGAAGGGTATCAGTGAGACAAAGATCAGTTCTTGGGAAATCTCTAGCAAGAGTGACAAAGCCCATGTATGACAGGACTGAGCAGTGGCTGTCACTATAGACCAGAGTCACTATATGATAGTAAGACTACAAACAGATCCATGTAAATATAACCACTTAGATGTAATGGTGCAATTCCTCAAACATTCTATCATCACTCACCAAAGATGAATTTGGAGCATTTTTATTATGGACTCATTTACCTTAATGTGAACCCTTTCAAACTCCAATATATTCAATACCAAGTGGTCATCCCTGAAATCATATACATACAAGTAACATATTAGCTGAGCAAGTTGTGTGTATATGCTTAGTGATATATATATATGTATATATATATATATATATGCCATGAATTTGAAAGAGAGCAAGGGGTGCATGGGGAAGGTCTCAGGGAAGGGGAGAAATGATGTAATTATATTTTAATTTCAAAATAAAAAGTATTTTAAAGTGTAAATGGCAAGTTATATTTGCATACCACAATCCCCAAAGGACAAGTAACTAGAATGTATGCAGAATGCTCCAAATTCGGTAGTGATACAAACGATCTGGTTATAAAATGAGAAAAGACATAAAGAGATAAACCATCAGAGAGAATATGCAGAAATGCTAATAAGTATAGGAAAAGATGGTGAACATTAGTAGCCACTGGGGGCCATGTCCCATACTGATCAGCACATCCAACGCACGCGGTCAGGATCTGGAGCCACAATTATTCATTTGCTGCTGGTAATGATGCAGACTGTGAAAATCGGTTTAACATTTTCTTTAAAAAAAAAGCATGAAGCTATTTTAAAACTCAGAAATCCTGCGTCTGGGTCTCTCTCTTAGATAAATGAAACTATGTATAAAAACCCATAGCTGGTGATTATAACATCTTTGTTCCTAACAGTGAAAATCCTAAGGACAGTCTAGCTGTCCTTCGACAGGTAAGCAGTTACACAGTCGAAGGTATCCATGCCACAGACCACGACCCAGTGACAGCCTGCAATCTCCAGACAGCCATGCTCAGTGAAAACAGTTCTGGAGTGCCACTCACTGCGGGGCTTCCTATACCAGATATGGCTGAAGTGACAAGATTATAGAAACTGTGACCTGGCTAGCTGCTGGGCATTAAAGAGATGACAGTTAGATAGAGTTGTTGCTCTAGGGGGTCCCTGGGAACTACTTTCAGACTTAGCAGAAAAAGCAAAACGGTAGTCTCCACATATACGTCAGCCTTAACATCTTGAATCAGTAGCAATGCTAAGAACTAAGAAATGGACACTGGCACAATACTATCAAGTTTGAAGCTCCATTCAAACGGGTGTTTCTACTAAAGTTACATGTTCACATTTTTTGTTGTTGTTGGGGGTGGTGGTGGTGTTTTTGTTGTTGTTGTTTTCTTTTTTGCTGTACTAGGGATTGAACCCAGAACCTCATATATGCCAGGTAAGCCCTCTGCCATTGAGCTATCTCCCTACTCCTACCATTATTTCTATTTTGAAACAGGATCCCACTAAGGACTTGAACTCATTACCTTCCTGCCTCAGCTTCCAGAGTAATTGTGATTAGAGGCCTATGTACCCAAGCCTAGGAGATACCTTCCTTTTAGGTTGTGGACTCCCTCAGTGTATCTAGCTGCCATCCGTCCCTGTCCTCTGACAGACCCCATTTGTTTCCCAGTGTTGTGTTTTATGCTGGCCTTGCCACAGCCACAGAGTGGAGTGTCCCTGATAGCAGCCCCTACAAAGCATTCCTAGGACTGGTCTGAGCATTTGCATAACCTCATGGATTCTAGCTCCTGAAGCTCTCCCTGAACCCTAGGAGGAACCAGGAGGCTGGAAAGTCAGAGCTGTGAGTACAGTGAAACCCTTACCCACAGAGTCATCCCAAACCCTGGGACAGTGAGAGAGCATCGTCCATGCTTTATATTCAAAAGGTGCTCTGTCAATTTAGCTATTTTTTTCCATTTACCTGTATTTTTAAAGATCTAGAAAGGGAACTCTACGTATAATACTAGCAAGACCTCAATAAGGATTTTTGTTTGTTTTTTAAATTTTGCTTTATTTTTTTTGAGACACAGTCTTATTATGTATTCCTGACTGGCTTGGGACTCACTATGTAGGCCAGGCTTGTCTTGAACTCGCAGCAATCCTCCTGCCTCTGCTTTCTGAGGACTGGGGTTACCAGCATGTATCACCATGCCTAGTTTTAAAACAAAACCTTCACCATCTTGGACTGGGCATCATGGTTTGTGTGTTTGTCCCTGACAGTGGCAAGCATAGTACCACCAATCTACTAGTGGGTAATGGCCACCAGCTGATTTGTCACTGCCAGCCACGTTCACTCTGTGAATGTGACAAGGTAGTGTAGCAGGAAGACTAGCAGGATGGGTTCAGGAGCTTGAGCTGTGTGACCTCAAGCAAGACTTAATTTTCTTTTCCAGGACTGACAAGGTTAGATGGGATTTCCATTAGTCAGAATCCTCTAGAGGAACAGGTCCAGAGGGATGAATATGTGTGTGTGTTTGTATGTGTGTGCACACACACACAAGCACACACACACACACACACACACACACACACCTGGGAGGTGAGAACCCGTAGTTGCTTGGTCCTTTAGGAGGGGCACCTCAGCAGTCAGGTCGTCCCACAGCAGCTGTTTTTCATCGGAGGGGGCGACAAGCCAGTCGCTGCTAAGTCCACAAGGCTGCGTGCCTCAGACGTTCCAAACGCATGGAAAACCTAGGAAGTTCTTTGAGAATCACTGGTCTTTAGTCCATGGTGGAGAAGCTGGTTCTGAAATCAGTGAAAGAACCATCCTTGTTAGCAACGGGCAAAATCAGCGCAGCAAGAGGGAAGGCCGTGAGAGCAAAAGGCCAGCAAGCATTCCGCTGCCACGCCCTTTTTGCCTGGGTTGCTACCAGACCGGTTCACAACCTGGGCGGGCCTCCCGACATCAATTAAGGCAACTAAGCCAACTCGAGTGAGGCTTCTTACTCAGGTGGTTCCCATTTGTGGCAATTAAAACCAATCCTAATAGGATGTGCACATATGTATCTATTAAGATATGCATGTGTTCAGTTAGTGGCAGATAACACTACTACAATAAATAGCATATGCTAAGAATATTCCCAAACAAAAATTCAGGTGCAGTCTTGATACTATCTCACAGAAGGGTTACCGGACCGGGCAGCATCCCTTCTCCTTACCCACGGAGATTCTCACCCACTCTTGTGCACACCCCCACCCGAAGCAGCAATACATACAAGGATGAGCATATTTAACAGACAAACTCCTTGTGAAGCGTGGCTGCCTCTTTAGGTATGTGCGTGTAGGTGTACATTTGTAGGGCATTCCTCTCCAAAATCAAAACAGTACCCTCTCAAGACTCACAAGTTAGCCCTGCATGTCCCCTAGCCGCTAGCAAGTTCTCTCCTTGCACGGATACTATCAACCACTAGGCGGCGCCATGATCCTTCTCTTTAGCAACATATTTGCGAGTTAACACCGGGGAGGCAGCTCTGAAAGTCTTTAAGTGAATCTTTCTGAACCCACTGCGGAGCCCGCAGATCATTCCCTCAGCTGATTCCAATGTACTATGATGTGCTGGGAAACCTGAGCATTCTTTCACCCTGTGGAGATTAATTACCTTGAAATATTCATTGGATTAAATGTATTTAAACACGCACTGTTTAAAGCTCAGTGCTGCAAAATGCCATCCTCAAGATATATATTACGGGCATTAAATAATTAACTTAGCGTGTGAGAGGGGGCCAGAGATGGGAAAAGGGAGAGGGAGGGTGAGGGAGGGAGCGAATAAGTGGAAGAGCGAGTCAGCGCATGCTCAGCTAGGGATGAGACCCAGAGTAGATGGCATCCAAGCTGAAGGCGCTCCACAGACCAGAATAAAAACAGTCTCACCTGCTGATAGAAAGGCATAGCGCTGACCTCCCCTAGCATCCTCATCTCTAACATGAGAAGGAAGGAGTATCAGAAGTGTGAATCTTGAGGCATCTGAGGAAAACAGCGTAGACACGCCTATGACGCCTGTTC
Organism: Mesocricetus auratus; assembly: GCF_017639785.1. NCBI lineage: Eukaryota > Metazoa > Chordata > Mammalia > Rodentia > Cricetidae > Mesocricetus > Mesocricetus auratus. The sequence goes on along the minus strand of NW_024429267.1, from coordinate 36,687,867 downwards.
ACCTCCGCATGGCTTTTTAGATGGGGCTGAACCCTGACTCTGGAAGAGGCATCAGAGAACATAATGTGACATGCAGACTCTGGCCCCAAACGGCCCAGACCTATGACTCAACTGTACCCCGTCTTCCCTGCTCAACTCTAGGCGTGCTGCTTAAACCCAGTGCCTCAGTTTCCCCGTTCTAAAAGTACCTTCCCTTGTTTGTGGGTGCCCGATGAGTTCTCACACTTGCATAGTCACAGGAACAGCAGGTGCCACACAGTCGGGGTCTAATGGATGCTCTTTTATTCCCAGTTCAGTTCAGCTGCATACATAGCGTCCTTACTTGTCCTTACTTGCCTCCTCTTGTTGACCCCGGGCCATGCTTCATGGAACTTCCAGAAGCTTTTATGTAGACTACCCTTCCCCAAAAGGCACTTTGAATTTTCTTTTCCTTTGCACCTTGATTTGTGGCTGCTGTAGGGAGTAGAGCTAAGAAGCTATCTTATCGTTATATTAAGACGCGGATGGTTAATTCCAGGGAGACAAGTGGTGTCATTCTTATCCATTACCTAACCTGGGTACCTGGTGGGAGCCTGTAAACAGAAATTTTCCGTATCGGTGGCATGACCCATTGGGTCTTAGTTAAAAGTCAGTGAGGGGAGAAGTATGGTTTACATACAATGCACATTTCTGTGAAAATTTAAAACCTGAACATTCTGAAAAGTGACGCATCCTAAATGATGGGTTTTCAGACATCTTGGTAGACTGAGGGAGGAGGCGGTTAAGGCAGGCGATGCCTACCTATGTCCCCCAGGCCCTCAGCTTCAACTTCACTTACACCTTAGAGCTGTATTTTTAAACCTTTCATATTGAGATGGTTTTTGACTCACAGAAAAGTTAGTGACTATTAATAAATCATTAATTAATATTAATTAATATTAATATAGGTTAATATTCATAAGCCCAACGCTCCCCTGAATGTTAATGTAATACCTACCACAGTCATGGCACAGTGATCAGCATATCAATGCTATTGTTAGCGCTATTAATACGTTTAAGTACACTCCTGCCCTCATTTGAATGTCAGCAGCTCTCCTTGGCATGCTCCTGAGCTATGTCAGCTGCCATGGCCCTCGAGGCCGGTCCCTCTGTGAACCGATTCTTCGATCGTCTCTTGACTTTGGCACTTATAAAGACCATCTGTCAACTTCATTGTGGAAGAACTATAACCTGGGGTTTATTGGGTGTTTGTTTACTGTTTGATTGAGGTGCTGGGTTGGATGGGAATGTCATAACGGTGTCACTCGAATGGCTCTTGGTACTTGTGCTAGTTAAATTTGAGCACTTGATTAAAAAGGTTTGTGAAGCTACAGCTTTTTCTTCTTTCCTTCTCTCTTCCTCTCTCCTGCTCTTTCTTTCCTTTTGATTTTTTTGTTTTTTAGGTTTTTGAGAGAAGGCCTTTCTATATAGCCCAGGGTGGTTTTGAACTCAAAATCTTCCTGCCTTATCCTTCCTGCTGAGAGCTGGGATTATGGGCATGTTCCATCATGCCTAGGTCACTATTTTTTTTTTTTTACAAATGATAAGTATTTGGAAGGAGATGACTGACAATACCCAGATATTCTGTTTCTCCCCCAACCTTTCCCACAGTTCCTTAAACATCCACTGGTGTGTTTTATGTGTGACCATTCTAAGTGTCTGATGGTGATTGAAACATTTCTCATTTATTCTATGTTTACTAATAGCTCTTTCCATTTGTTTATATGATTTTAAAATGTTGATCACCAAGGAATTTAGGATACATGTTTTGTTTTATGGATTATAATTAGTTAATGTGCATATTTTTCAGTTTCTTCCAGGTGAGGCCAAGGGAATTGCCTTCCAGTGGATACTTTTCTTCGCTCATGCCCTCATTCTGTTTGAGGGGCTCCCCTAAAGCTATGCTTGCTAGCCACCCAGGATACCTGGTCATGCCCCCTTTTACATTTGTAGGGAAGTGGTTTCAGAAGGTGGACAGCTATTAGATACTGGCCAGGCTTAGAATCTAGGTCTCCCGAGATCTTCCTGTCATACCCACACATTCCAATCTTTATTTACCACGGGATTCATGAATCCCCATACATCCTCCCCATCTGCTTCCCAGAATTTGGGAGACTGGGAGATTAGGAAACAATGAGACGTATTGGTAAATAGAGCATTGACAAAATTGGCCTGTACTGTTTATAAAACCAATCACACACACACACACACACACACACACGTGCGCGCGCGGGCGCACGCACGCATGTGCACGATAAAAGTGGCCTCCGGAGAGATGAGGAGATGGCTCAGAAGTTAAAAATATGTACTGTTCTTGTAAAGGATCCAAGTTCAAGTCTCAGCATCTATGTCAGGCAGCCTGTAATTCCAGCTCCAGGAGATCTGATGCCCTCTTCTGGCTTATGTGGGCAACTTAATTTTTTAAAATGTGGTGGGGATGTTATAAAATATATGAGGTTATAGTTAATGGATCAGCATTCGAGTTCTTGCCTAGGATATATAAGGCACTAATTTCAAAACTCCTGTACCATAAGAAAAACCTAAAGAACAGTTACAAAGAAACCAAGCAGAGGAGGGCTGAAAAAAATGTGACAAAATCTTTCACTTTGTGATTTGTTATTTTACAAATAATGCATTATATAAGCCAAACTAACAATCACTAT